>NW_028185062.1:3061362-3125631 GCF_003343005.1 Rhea americana | reverse complement strand
CAAAGCACCCCGCTTGGAAAAGAACAGAAAACACAGCTGCGGAAGAAGAGCTGGAAAAAAATAGGAAATCCCGGCCACCCTCGAAGAAGCTACGTGCGGCTCGAGGACAGCGCTGTAACAAATGATCACATTTTTATTGAACCAGTTTAAGACACGGAGTACAAATGAATACAGAGTTAAAAACAGCTCCCGCAGGGAAGCCTCACAGTGCAAAAAACCCAACAAACAAACAACTTTTATCTTTTCAAATAATTAAAAAAGGACATTTTAAAGAGTTGTTTTACCTAAAGCCAAAAGTATAAAAACACACGTTTATAAATAAAGGGGGAAAGAGGTGTGGGATTTTTTTTTAACTGGTGAAAGAAAAGGGTAGTGTTGAACAACACATAGAGTCATCTGTCTGGTGCCTATGGCATATTCAAGACATGCAGAGTGGACATGGCTTATTCCTAAAGTTGCTGCCCCATGCATTTCCCTGTCCATGCGTTAGAGCAGGTTATCCATAGAGTCCAATCCCGTGTATTATTTACAACACACAATTTGAAACATTGGACAGTCTAGTCTTAGCTAGAGAAGGAACCACCCGCTTGCCAGCACTCAAGGGCTGCAAGAYGACCTGTCTTTATTATTTTAATGAGGTTTTTGTCATTTAATATTCTGGATGCTACACATCCAGTGTAGGGGGAGGGGGAAGGATGATCTTATACATGCATGAATTTACCAATGGTGCTTAAATACCTGTATTTGATTTCTTCTTATATATAATTATATACATGTTCTTTCTTTAAAAAAAATGAAGTCTGTACGTTTTCTGCTCCTTTAGAGAAATGTCCTGATTCCTCTGAGGTGTGATGAAATCAGCCAAATAGCGTGGGGGCRGGGGGGGAGAGCACTATAAGGCCTGCCTCAACCATTACCTGGGAGATGCTATAAAAAAAGAGGAGACAACCTGAGAGAGGGTGTGGAAGAAACAGGGACTCACACAACCACCACCTCTGGGCGCTGCTGAGGGATGGGGAGGAAGGAGTTACTTGCCGGCAGCAGGATGAAAGCAGGCAGGGGTTGCTGCCTTCTCACATTCCAGCACTTCCTACTGTGCCACTTCACAGGCCAAAGAATGAAACACAGGTCCCTCGGGCAGAGTAATACTATTTACAGTTGAGATGAAAAAACAAGTATTCTCATTTTGGCCAGAAATGTTGGACAGGAGGGACAGAATGCATATAAAGAGAACAGGTAGGTCCAAATTATTTTCACAGACTTTGATAGACAAATAACTTGTTTTAATACACATCTGGCCGTAGCTATGCTAACAACCACATGCACCAGTAAAAGAAATAGATTCAGATGTTACCTCCTCCCACAAGCTTTTTCCACTTCCCAGGCAATTACCATTCAGTATTTCTCTACTTGACCTAATAGACAGCTTGTGGTGAAATGCACTCACTAGCGGTAACCAAATGTAACACATTTATGCCCACTTAGTGTTGGAAACAAATTTTTAGGACTCTTTCCTATTGCCAGCAATAGGAAGTCACCAGGGAAGAATCGGTTGCATCCTCATCCCTCTCATCAACAAACTTGTGGCACTAGCATCTTCCTTAGGGCTTCTAGTAAATTCATAACATGTATGCCTTGGGCAAAGAGTTCTCAACTTTGCCTTTAAAGAAACAGCTGCTTAGAAAACAGCAACTGGAGAAACAAGAGGCCAAGAAAGATCTTTAAAACAACCATTCAATGCATTCTTCAATTACAGATCACTAACTCTGTCCTAAATCTACTTTCCTGAAGCCTTTGTGTACCATATCTTTCACAGATATTGGCCAATGGTGTACCTCAAGCCAACATCATTTCTGCCTCTAAATCTATTTTCCTGAATGTCCTACATCTACTATTCTAATTAATTTTAAAATTACACTACCACTCCCCAACTAATCTACTTGCTTGATACCTCTTACCATCATTCTGATCAGAATTTACCCTTTGTTCCCCATATGCAGCCATGACCAACAGGCAAAATCCATTCCATGAAGCAAAAACTCCTCTGATCATCATAAAAAAAATAGATTTGCTTCATGTGACTTATTTCCAAGGCACTTTATTTCATATCTCTATGTCAGCTTCACTGGTTGCTGCTTTTCACCTGGATGAGAACTGAAACACGATCTGTTCATTCTGGCCACTCACTCTCTCTGATCCCTTTTGTCACTACCTTATACTTTAAACAATAAAATGGAATAAAATTGCACAGGGAAATAATATAAAAGACCCTCAAACCACTATCTTCAATCAAAAAGATACCTGGGTTGAAGGGACTGCTATTTTACCTGAGTGTCTTGTGGTCCCAGTACAGCAAAAGAATTCCTGTGTACTGGGACATATGTTCACAGTCTTGAAAGTGGATGAAGAAAAAAAAGAATCACCTCAGAAGCAAGCTTGACCCAGACTAACTCCATCACAGAGCCAGTATGACTGCCATCATACATCCCACTCGCAGCATCTCCAGCATATCTTTTTCAGTCAAGGAAACTCCCAGAAATTCCCTCTACTTTTCAACTCGTCCACATTACAAAGCTTCTCTCTGCAAGAGACACTGCCCATGAAACCCAGCACCTCATCTGATTCAGCACAGTGCAATGCTGAAACAGAAGAAAGCACTTGTAAAGTTTCAGTACAACCCCACAGAAGGAGAGGTTAGCAAGAACATCCGAAACATTTGATTAGGCAGACTGAAATTACAGGCTGAAGTAGCTGGAAAGCTCTGAATATGCTCCCCATCCTGCCAAGTCCTGAAGCAGCCAGCAACTATGACCAACCCACAAACCTGTGGTGGGACAGCAGGAACTGCAGATTCCTCAAGCCCTGGAGTATATTGAAGAAAAAGACCGTCCAATATCAGCCTACACAGCCCAGTAAAGGCTGCACTACAGATCTCTGCTCACAGAAAGGCAGGAAAACCAAGTTAGTCAACATACTACATTTCAGAGTGCCACAGGGTTTCAAAGAATGGCCAAACTAGCCAGGACAGTAATGTAAAAGAAAACTGCAGTCTGGCCACCTTTAAGTGACTTCCATGGACACAAGCATTCTCTCACCCACCAAAAGCTTCTTGCTTCCTTGCATTCACTTATAAATTGGGATTGTACTGCTCTGCCTTGTAAATATAAGAAAGAATGGAGATGGAGGAAGAAACAAAGCAGTCTGTGTATCTGTCCCCATTGGGGAAAGGAGGGTGAGTAAAGGGGAAGGTGCTGAAGAGTTTTTTTTTTTTCCTTAGCTTGTTATCATTGACCTAAATTGTCACCAGAGAGTTTTAAGCCATCAGTTTGGAGAAGTCCCACAAGGTCAGAAGAGTATTGCACACACAAATGCAAAGGAGGAATATTTTCTGTTTCTCAGTCAAGAAATTAATGAAAGAGTCTGGGGGGAAAAATGGTAGTAAATACATCCCAAAATATCTTGTTTGAAGTCCCTGGCAGACCATTTTCTGTGGGTAGTTGAAATAGCTATACAAAAGGTAATAGAATCTCACTTTTCTTGGGGTGTAAATATTTTGCTTCTCTAGAAAAGCAAGAAGAAAAGGTTCTGCTATCAAGGCAGTGAAATCAACAAATTATTTGGAGCAGTATTTGCACTGAAGATTTCTCACAGATTTATGCTGTAAGGGATGGAAACCAGGTCTTTCATGTTACTTTGTAACAAATAAATCATTGGCCCCAAATTTCCCACCAGACTCATGATAACATTAAGGTCAATACCCAATTCATAATCATGAAAGGTAGCTGAAATTAACTTTCATATTTGCATCTACATCCCTTATCTGCAGCTAAACTCAGTGTATCAATATAATACCGAATTTCAGGTTAAAATTCCAATACTGATTTCATTAAATAATCTCCAAAGCTTGGTCCAAGGGTTGCAGAATTCTCCCCTGGAAGTGAATGCAAATAAAATATAGTGTGGGGACTGTCCTTGAAAGAAGAGAAAAGTAGACAGGGTAGTCATGACAACAGTAGAATTACTGCAGGTAACAAACTAAGGCAGGAAAAGAAAGATCAGCAAGACAAGATTTAAGCAGAAACCAGTTCAGTAATTGCACAGACACTCCAGCCTGTCTCCCTGTTGGAGGATTATAATACAGAGATTGTTTCTCGCTGGGATATAACAAAGGAATTGACTTTTTTGTTAAAGGACAAAGAAAATAGCCACAAACGTGACAGAGCAACAGTCAGAAAAATAAATTAATAAATAAATGCATAAAAAGTTTGCTTCTGGATTCTGATGAAGCCCTGGAGTGGAAAGGACTGGCTTCACTTGGACTCCTTTGTTTTTAGTCAGCAGTTCAGAATTTCTTGGATAAACTGGATTTTTCTTTAAGTGCCAAACATCCTGACACCCTGGCTATGAAGAAATTTTAAAGCAATTTCTCCAAACTCCTCTTTCAAGACTTTGTCTAGAGACAGGAAGTTGAAGAGCATTGGGAAAAATTATTAAAATTGTGGCCAGCACATTGCTAAGAATTAGAACAAGTCACTTGTATGGGCCTGAGGAAATCAAATTTATAAAGGCCTCCCCAACACCTCTAGACCAGCATGATGGTCCCTCTGTCTGAGGCTCCTTCTATGGTCCTCCTCTTGGGATTATTTCTGTGTATCCACAAACACCTGAAAAACACTCCTTTAGAGTTTTTTGTCCATGCGTCGTTCCACAGCTTGTAGCAATAGCTCTGAGTACTGCTCCAGCAAAGCTAATGTCTGCTCATCCCCCAAACTCTTCGGACTGGGTAGGTTGGCACTGCATCCCTCATTCAGCGGCCTAATGGTATCTTGTGGCTTTGCCAGCACCTCCTTAACCTTTGGAAGCTCTTCCTCATCCTTCAGGGAGTCCAATTCTTTCTTCATTAAGGAGAATGTCTCTGTCAGGAGGCCAGCTATCTTATCTTTGTCAGTAGAGGACTCCGTATCATTTAACACCTTAAAACAAAGAAGGAAAAGAGGGTGGGAGAGGGAGGAAAGGATATATTGGTATTCAGACCACAAAGAAAGATGTTTCAGCCCTTCAGGAAACTGAAGCTATAAGCAAGATTTATAGACCGCTCAAGTGTTTCTTCAACATGCAAGACTGCCAATATAGTCATATAGCAGGGCAGGCATCCAAAACAGCTAGTCATGCAGTAACCAAACATATTACCCCAATAGGGCAGACATGGGAATCACATTTTGGGGTAGTGTTCCCCTTATTAGGTCTGAAGAGGTGTTGTGTTTCCTAGCTGTAGCACAAGACAACAGCCTCTTTCTTCCTGTCTGCCAGGTGCAGCTGGTCACAGGAACACAGAGCGGTCACAGAGCTAACACACGCACCCAGACTGTAGCTGCAGAGGAACGTACAGCAGAAACTCACTGTGCAAGTTTCACACACTTTACAGGAGACTTGACAGAGCAATGCTTAAGCAAAGAAAACAATAGCTATTATATTGTTCTGCATATAACTATGGTCTGGCAGTAAGGGTGACTAGCAAATAACCGCACGTTTCCTCTCACAGCTGGATTCCCATGGTATTTTACATTTGTTAATCCCTGGCATCAAAGATTGAGAACAGAACTATATAACAAAACTTAGATGTCCTATAATATTCTGTCTGAAGCACTGTATAAATCTTAAATAATTCTTTAATACCTCTTTGAGAAAGAGCATACTGTTACCTACAGTTTACACATAGCCTAAAAAGGCTGAAAAGTTAACTGATTTGCTCAGATTACCATAACAAGCCATTGGAAAACCCCAAAGTTAGAAATCAGGAGTTCCTGTCTTCCAGACTCAAGCTTAACTGCAGTCAAGTAGACAACCAGGCAGCTTCTGTCTCTAAACACCCAGTCAAGAGAACACTTTGAGCCAGCAAGCACACACATTCAACACTCAAGGGCTTAAAGACAGTCTGCCAAAACACAGCCAGTGTCTGAGGTCACTCACCATGCGGTAGAGATGAATGGCTTTGCGCATGCTGTCCTGGAGCTCAGATACCACATGCTTGCACTGCTCTACACTGATGGAAGGTTCTGTAGGGGAGAAAAAAAAGCACAAGCTAAGGCACAGACACACTCCAGTATCTGCCATCTCCTAGCCAGGCAAGAAAACCAATACATTTTTTAATACATATGTACAGTTGGCAGATCACATATGCATACTTTACATTTGTTTTTTAGGGCTGGTTTGAGCCAATCATTAAATGGGCAAGCTCAGGAACTTTCCTTCATGCTATCTCCAGATGCTTCTTGTTTCAAACATTCCTATTTTTCTGGTCTTCAGCCTCTCCAAAGTTAACAATGATTTCTGTCAGATTACACAATGTTGTTACAGTCAAGGATAGTCAGAGATCACTCACACCATTCTCCTTTTTAATTAAAGTCAAGTTTGAATGAAGGATTCCAAAGGCAAAAGGGACTCTCACAAGGAGCCCCTGATTTAGTTTGCACCTACTCAGAGCTCTACACACTCTCCTTAGTGTATCCTTCTGCAGTGTTCAGCAAAGGGCTATGAGGATGAAGGGTTATGCTGAGTTACTATAGGGTTCTCTAGTGAGGACTGAGGTCCAGAGGAGTGCTGTCTACAAAATCACAACAGATACATATTTCTGGACAACTGAGCATTTGCATTGCTATAGCTTGAGAACTAAAAATAAAAGCAAAACAGAAAAAACACCAGCTTCACCCCTCACCAGACATTGTCTCCAAGGCATCAGAGCTGAATGCCTGCACTGCTTTAATAAAATAAACACTTTCATGAGTTAAACATAAATCATGAACAAAGACATAGACACACATGCATAATCTGCAGGGTTTTTTTTTTTTTTTTTTTTTTTGTATAATTTACAAAAGCCTGCACAAATGCTATTCGAGTTCCTTCAGTTACCTAAAAGATAAAACTTGTTGACATTAGCACTGTCATTCCTGTGCTTCTTACAAAGAAGGTTCCTTTGGACAGGTTGTAGGGACCKTAGCTTCAAGCTAATTATATAAATACATCTAGAAGAACAAATGGACACAAATCAGTTCTTCCATCTGCATTCTTTTGCTCCTGAATCACTCAGCTTTGGTAAGGTTTGGCCAGGGGACTTCAGTTCTCTTGTTTAAGATTCTTGCCTTCTGGTTTTGTTTTTTTGTTTTGTTTTTGTTAGTTAAAACAGTTCTTTCTTGTCAGATTATTCCTGGATTTCTCTTCTGATTATGCTTTTTTGCTGCTCTCTATCAGTCTGGAGAAAGGTCACAAATGTAACATTAATACTAGAGTAACAGGCATTTTCAGCCTCCCGGGAGTGTTCAGCAGACCTCCTCATAAACCAGCAGGGAATTCAGCACATCTACAACTTCTTTTTTAACATATAGATCTCAAAATGCTTTAACAAAATCAATTAAGTCTCCTTATCCTCATACATTCTAAAAGGAAGAAAACGGAAGGACAGAAGAATTAAGTGGAATCCCAAACTCACAGAACAAGTCAAGAGCAGAACAGAGTTAAGAGACTTCAYGTCTCTGATTGTCAACTCTACAATTCTAATCTAAGCCCCCACATTGGGATCCATAGAAGCCACAGTAAATTTTCCAAGGCAATAGCAGACTTGGATCTAAACAGCTTTTCCAGCATTTATCACTAAATATTTAGAGGGAATGGCCTGGAAGAAGCTGAAGGCTGACTGTTACCTGCTGATCAAAATAAAAGGTTGGGCATCCAATGCACCAAATAATACTAACTCACTAAAAGGATGTTGCTGAAATATCCTGTCAGGATATACTGTGATTGGATTAATAATAAAAATAGTTTAAAAATGAAAAATAGCCCTTTCTCCAGAGATCTGTGCTAGTTCTGCAAACAAAGATTCCTAGCAACTGGTTAAAACAAACAAAAAAAAAAACAAAACAAAAAAAAATATGATATGCAGCTTGGCTCATCAGTCTAGAAGGAAAAAACTGAACATACAGAGTACAAACAACTTGATTGTTACTTCTCTGCTACAGACTCAGATTCCATAGCTCCACATTGCATCTGCTGTTGGASAAAAACCTCAACCCTGCAGCAGTTTGGGTTTCAGACACACATAAGCGTATCCTAGGTACCAGGGCATTAGGTCCCTCAGACAAAAGACAGTGTCACCTGTTTTGCRTAACAGTGCTTCAATATTAGGGCCTTTAATCCTTCCAGAAACCCAAAAAGAAAAATAACAGTGCATCAAAGGCAGACCATCTCTGCAATGATTTTGGTTACTGTTGCAGTGAGTAGGTGGAATAGCCAGGTACCACAGATGATTGATCAAAAGAGAATTATAAAGACATGCCTCACAATCACATGTCAGTAATGGTATCAATGASATCAACATAGCAAAAGGGGTTAAAAATTTCTGCACTGCTTAATCCCCTGAATGTACAAGGCATAAGCGCAATGGTTAAGGTCCAACTTCCTACTACATGACTCAGCTGAGTATTTTAGGAAGGCATATTTCCTTGCAAGCTGACACACAAAAGAAAAATCTCTGGAGACTGAAGCCTTGAAGGGTAAGATTTTTRCTTCTGTTTTATGTTACCCGGAAATTTTTCAGTTGACTGAAGTACCTTAAACCAGGGGCTGTAACAGATTTAATAGCCATTTTCAGCAGGTAGGATACTTCCCCAGGTATTACCTTTTCTACAAACARTTTAAAAATTACGAATGAATCCAAAGCTCTTTATGTTCAACCCAAGGCTAGGCCTGTGTGTGGATTACATATCCAGCTTGCATCATGTCCTCAAAGCAAAGTGATAGCAGAATAGACACTCTCACTATCACAAGTGGCTGCAGCAAGGAACTTGTCTTGGCCAGGCTTTAGCTTACGTGAGCTAACCTGCCTGGACTCTGCACAAAGAATTAACTAAGCAAAGTCTAAGTTGCCTGGTATAACTTCACTGTCACTACTGTCTGTGCTTGCTATGTCCAGCTTACACATACCAGACCTGCACTTCATTTTGCTGCTAAGACATGCCTTGAGGAGCAGAATAGAATGTGGCCAATGCACGCTAAGAGTGAGTCTCAGCATGTCAGTTGTCACTCTTGACCAAAAAAGGCTTGAGCCCCTACAGTGTGAATTTATGAAGAAAACCATGAGGGTGCTCAACTCTACAAAACATTCACCTAAAAAGAATCTTCAGACATAAGACCAAGAGGAAAGGGAAATTAAAGACTGAGAAAAAAGATGTCAGGCTGAAGAATTGTCTCACCATTGAGGGGATGACTTATGGAACGAGACAGGTGCAGACAGGACGAGACAGGCCAGAAGCTGGACGTAAAGAAATGTGATGGGACCGTGAGGCGGTTCACAAAGACAGGAGACAGAAGGGGGAAGATAAGAGATGGATATCCATGCACACCTGAGACCTGTGCCGAGGCAGTTATAGACGTAGGAGACCTCGCCCTGATGGGGTCTAGTGGGCAAAGTCCAGGTTGGTCGTCTAACACGCAGGCAATGCCGGTGATCCTCTCCCTGTACCTGGGCAACGTGCTCTCAGGAGACCTTGGGTGCCAGCCCTCTGAAAACTCTCTCAGTTTTGGATTAGTGACCCCTGGCTCATCCTGGCAACCTGTCCTTGAGCCTGGACTCTCCATTGGGCTCTCCTTAGTAAGTCCTAATGGAATCTCTTTACCAGGAACCAGAGACCCAGCAGTCTGATTTTCTCTCTTGCAGGATCGTCCCTCAGGAAAAGTTTTCTTTTTACAAGCCCCAACAGGTGACTGTGGAGACTGTGGCTCAAGCAGCGTTTTGGATTTGGTAGTGGGGGAGAAGGAGGCCAGTGTAGGTCTATCAGGCAATGGCTTGGGAATGTCAAGGATCAGGTGTGCTCTATTTGATGATGTTAACTTGCTGTGAAAGGATTTGGGAGATGAGCAGTTTACAACTGGCTGAAGTGCTGGCTTCACTGGAACATTTTCTTTTTCTTTCATTGGTATCTTATTCTTCTCAGCATCTGCTGGGGGACTAAGCTGCATCTTCTCTGCCACTGGAGGGCTAGTCCTCCCCTCAGTCAACATTTCAGTAGAGTAACCAAGATACAGATTTTCCCCTACAGATATGCTCCGTGACATCTTAGCCCGGAAGCTGGTTGTGGGGTTCATGTAGGACTTTGGTTTTGCAGTCCTGACATCTTTGGTCAGCAGAGCACCAGATCCGTCAATCTTCAATAGACTGGCTGATAACACCCTGCAATTGTTAGGTCTGGGATCTTTTTCAACCACCATAAGAGACTGAGGACGCTGCTTGCCAGAGGATATCACTCCAGGACCCTTATCTGTGAAAATTAAACAGACAAACATACCAAAAATAGACAAGAGTCTGCAGTGAATTCTAAAATTGGGAAGCATCAGAGCTGCTCCAGCCTACGGGCCTTGGCTAAGCCCCCGGAAGAAGTGTACAGAACCACTACTTCAGGTTAACATCACCAAGCCTCAACAGCCTAGTCCTTCTCATCCCTCATCCTGCTCACATACTATTGCCTACTTGATTAGAGGTACTTGTTCTTAAAACTTAAGGCAAGACCACCTCAGAAACTGTCATCATTAACAGAGAAGCCAGAAGAAGCAGGCAAAAACTGTTGGTTCTCTTAAATCCACTCACATACACATGGCGCTGCAGCAATAGGTTTGTTTTCTAGAAAACAAACTTAGTGCTTGCTGAAGGCTCGTGAGCTGACAGTTTCAAAAGTGGAGTTCTTTCATACAGTACACAGAGACAGCAAGCTCCCTCTTAGTGACCCTCTCCCTCCCCTCTTCTCTCTCTACTCTGGAGAGCTTCAGTCTTAGCCTGAAGCAGTCACCTATGGCAAGACAGGATTTCTTTGTAAATGGTTCATTTCACCCTTGGCATCCCTCCTCCCACTGCTGCCAGAGGAGTATCAGAGACTGAAAATTAAGAGATCAGAGTCTGCATTACAAGTTAGAAATGTTTTCCCTTAACAGGCTAAGAGTTAGAAGACATGAAAACTGTCTGCCTGTAGCTCAGAATGCATAAAGATGTAGGATTAATTTAAATCACTGCTCAAGCTCAAATCTCCCAATTTTATTCTTGGATTTATATCATCATTCCAACCCATGTCCTTACCCTCATGAACAAGGTCGTGAACTGACTGTGCCTTTCTCATCACTGCATTCCCAGGGCCTTCGGAAAAGGATGTAATAACTTGTCCAGAACCCATACCAATTCGCCTGGCCTCTAAAGCTGACTTGCGTTTTTTCTGGGCATAAACAGCCCGATGGGAATTCACACTCTCCAGGAGGTGGTTGTTCTCCAGAGCATCACCAGGATGGCTGTTGCCATTTTTCAGCAGCTCCGGAGTAATCTGATTGCTCTGGGCTGGAGGCTCGATGGGCTTTGAATCCAGTATCAGATTCGACGAGGACAGTGACAAATGTCTAGAAAACACAGTGAAGAAATTCCAGTTGAAATAAGTAGGTAGGTTGCCTTGGATGAACAGCCACACACATTAGGGCAGTTTCTCCAAGATAAAGAGCCTTTCCCTTCCCATCTGGATTTGTTACATCAAAATTGGCCTAGGCTGTTACCATTTTGTTCTACCCTTCACTTGACAGAGCTGGTCTTCAGACATCCCATCGTAAGTTAAAGGATGGGTGCCGATTCACAGAAATAGCACTGAGTAACTGTTTCAGGGAAGGACTTTGTAAAAGGTGAAGGTAGGATACAAGGAAAAGTTCCAGGAAGAGTGAAGACTGGGTAAGGTCAGGCCAAGTCTTTTCTCTCAGCTCACCTTTCTAACACCAAAATCTTTTTACTTCTTTCTAAGGTACCCCAAGGGAGGTCATAACACTATGAAAGTACAGTTACTATCAAAGCTAGTCAGTATTTTCAAGAGAAAAGACTTTCTCTCCCTCTCCACTCCAAGCAAGCATAGCAGGTTTACCTCAGAAAGGAGGCAACTCAATCTGTCAGGTTTAACAGTCAAACGGATTAAGAGTCTAGAGGTTTCCATGAGTTTAAGCAACTTCTTTTATCACCCCTCCAGAGTGCCAGTGACTTCATCCTCCCACCACTGCAACTCTCCAGAAGCTTTTACAATAGCTAACCACAGGCTTTCTTCCCAAACAGGCAGTCCCAACACGAGGTAGACTAACAGGCACTCCTGACAGCAGCCACTGCTGTATTGTGAACACAGCAATGACAGAAAACTTCCCGAACATGCTGAACCTGGACACTGCTGGCAAACCACAAAAGATGCACCTAGCTCTGCTCAGGTCTGTACAACGAGGCCAAACCAATCTGAGCCCAGATTTCAAGCTGTCATTTGAAAGGAATGAAAAAGGAGTTGTTTTAAACATTTATGAAACAAAACTAACAGAAGTATGTCTACCTTCTTTCTTGTTTTAGAGTCAATGGAAACATTTTGGAGAGGCCTTTGGGGTGTTCTGTTTTTTTTTTTTTGTTTGTTTTTTGTTTTTTGTTTTTTGTTTTTTTTTCCTTTGGAAGAATGTTCCCAAGGGGCTTTGTATCAGACAGAGCACCCTAGGAATGCATGGGACCAAGAAATGAAGCTGAATAAGGAAGGACTGTAAAACAAAGGAAAAGTTAACAAGCCTACTTTCATTGTCCAAGCTGAATGAAATGCAAAAGAATAAACAGACCACAAATTGTGAAAAGAAAATTAGATGACAGAAATTCTTCTCCCTTAATCAATTAAGGCATTAATTATGAAACAGGCTAATCAATTAAGGCATTAATTATGAAACAGGCATATTATTGGAAGAAGGAAAAGGAACTAAACAACAGTGTTGCTTTAGTAAGAAACAGAGCAGCTAATGTGACACAGAATGGCCCATCCAAATCAGAAGTGACCGCAACCAACCTGCCAGGTGCCTATGCTAAGAACTCACTGTGCCTAGGTACACTCAGGTCAGACGTCTTCTGCCATGATTTGGCCCACTGCCTATCATAAGATCTATGCACACATTAGTAAAAATAAGACAGACAGAAACACTGAAAACAAATAGAGCCATACCTCAGACCCGGGGACTGGGAAAGAAAGCGAGAGGAAATGCTGAGGTTTTCAGTTCTTTCCAGAGCTCTACATGAGCCACCTACAAATTTGGACGAAAGGTAGGAGAGAAAGGGAGTTATTTAGTTACAGATCAAGAATGCAAACATTCTGACAAATGCATTTTCATATCATAGATACTATCAAATGCTCCCTCATATCAAAGGGGATTTTTGAGCCAAAATAACAGAGAATAAATTACTTAATCTCCTTTGCTCTTTTTGTTCCATTCAGATTATAATTTCTCTGTCTTAAACTGCTAGTCTCCCTTAGGGCACACTCCCTCCTTTTTCTCTCCCTTTGTGTCCTATCCTGCCTGTAGGGCTGCGAGGCACTCATATCAAGCAGAAAACAAATCAACAAAGGAAAAAAAAAACAGTAAAATGGACAACTCACAGAGATATTGCTACCTGCAATCATTATCAATTCTAGAAAGATACTCTTTGTTCTGAAGTTGGTCGATAAGGACTAATCAGCTCCTCTTCTACTCTGATGTCTCCTCCTATTCTCTCTCTCCTCACAGCATTTCAGCCTTTTCTTTTGTGGCATTTGTTATGCCTTTGTATACCACTAGAGGCCACTACATGTCGCCGATGGGGGGGCAACACACACAGTTCATGTGTGCATATACATAGGAGTTAAAACTAGTGCTGGAACAAGGGAATGGCTCTTTAGGATTCCAAGAATGATACTTAACTCCATCAGTCTGCAGGTAAGTTTGTGTAAATCAAACTGGGGTGTAAGTTGGTTTGGGTTATCAGATGTCCCTCTTTTTTAGGCCTCTCTACCTCTTTTTCCCTTTCATGCAGACTCATATTCTTGAAAGCCTAGCAGGGCTTATAGCCTCGTCTGTTTTTTACAGCGGACAGATCTGGGATGGTCTCACAGAGAAAGTCCCTCTGTTCAGTGGAGGCTTGTACCTTTTCCATCAGTGCTGCCCAACGTCTCAAAATGCTGCTTGAGGAACTTTTCCTGATCAGGTGTCAGGGGGATTTCTCTCTCCAGCGGGCCAGTACCTGCATCCTCTTCTCCCTCCTCTCCCTCCAGATCTGAGATGCCATCCACACTTAGGGGCTCAGTGCTTTCAGAATCTGGGAAGAGGCAAAAACCAACACATTAGTAGCATCATCACATTAACAGTAGTCAGGTTAGGACAGATAGTAAGATGCTAAATTAAACCTAGATGTTAAAGCACAAGTCAGTCAGCATTAGGTGCATTTCTCTAATCTACTATATTCCACAAACAGCACAGCCTACAGGATAATCAACACAAAAGTTACCTCCCTAGTTAGTAAGGCAGAAGAGAGTTAAAAACATATGCGAAGTGCACTTCAACTAACTCCTGCTTCTAAGGTGGACTCACTGAGGTGCCTGAATCTTTATGCTAATGCTAGAAAGGTTTTCATAGAAGTATGATCTCAGTTCAGCTTATGAAGAGGATGAAGTATTAGAGACCAGGATAGCAATTGATAAACATGTCACAAAATAACCTCAGCAAGTTCCTGCAGCGTTCAACATCAGCTGTAAGTAGATTTATAGTAWGTCTTTGCATCTTACCTTCATTTGGATGATCTGGGCTGGACAGACGACTGCTACTGTAATCTACAGAGCAGGCACTGTCAGGGCTGTGTTTGTCTGGGCATCCACTGCTGTGGTAACCTCTACTTAGCTTCCCATGGGGCAACGCTTTTACCTGGAACTCACTACAAAAGAGACAGGAAATATACAACACTAGAAGAGATATTTATTTTACATTTAAAGGAGCACACTCTAACTTTAATAAGGCCTTACCTGTGTTAGTAACACCTTTGATTATTACAAAGGTAAGGTTTTAAAGAGAGAAAGAAATTGATTTCTTTCATCATTACACAGTATATTTTTGCATTTCATTAAGCTTGGACAGTGAAATCTCAAGGAGACTGTCTTGACTTTCTGGGCATTGCCAGTTTTCCGTGATTACCAGACACCAGTGCTGTGCTGTCCCGACTTATTTCCAGAGTAGCTGTGGAGAACATACATAGTGGTCTACCTGATGAAAAGAGGGACTAAAACCAGGCGTATACCTATCTAATGTAAACTCCAATTTGCCACAGATTTAAGCCCTAATCTAGTAGTTAATAATCTAGTAACTTTTTCTGTATTTATGACTTCCTTCCTTGGGCCACTTCAGTGTTGCAAAATAGATAAGATTCTGGGTTTGAGCAAGACTAGAGAACACTGTATGAAACACAGTATTGTAGGGTGTTGTTCCTGATCTCTGTTACGATTTTACAAGCCTGATTTTGTTGAGTGACACCAAYAGTTGTCTTTTATGCTATCAATGAGGATTTCAGCCTTCCACTCTATGAAATACTTTGGTTTCCAATGCACTTGATGCAAAATAGGACACAGAAGTCGATTAGTGTAACTGAGYGGAAGTTCCTCCTGACAGCTTGCAAACTCTACATTCT
Source organism: Rhea americana (assembly GCF_003343005.1). Classification (NCBI taxonomy): domain Eukaryota; kingdom Metazoa; phylum Chordata; class Aves; order Rheiformes; family Rheidae; genus Rhea; species Rhea americana. The sequence goes on along the minus strand of NW_028185062.1, from coordinate 3,110,117 downwards.
TCAAARTACACCTAGTCTGTATCCAGCGTCACCAGAGGGCCTCCCTTTCTGATGTGCTGGAACAGCACATGGGTCTGCTCTGTCCAAATGTTATCATAATAAAATTAAAAATGTAAACAAAGAGAAACTGGGAGACACCCAGCAGCTTCAATGGCAAAACTGTGGTATGCATTACTGCATAAAAGCCCATCTAAAGCTATCAGCCCACTCTTTGTACCAGAGCAGGAGGAGACAGAGGGAGTCAAACAGCTATTAAAATCAGGTTAGAAGGGAAAGGAAGTAGTACAATTCGGGGAAGGAAAAAGCATGGAGCACAGAATAAAACAGAAAATGAAGTGAGGTAAATATAAAATAGAAGAAACAGCAAAGGAAGGAGAAAGCTCTCTTCACATTCTCCAATGTCCCTTCAAATACCTTCTAAGTCATGCAACACATCATCTTTCTAGAACATGGTCATTGCCTACTACGTTTGTTAAATTCTTGCTCCAGTTACCTTTGAAATTGTCCTGAGTAACAATGTCCTGTCATTTCAATCAGGTAAATCTCACCGTCAGAAGGTTTTCCAGCTTTCAAATTTTCCCTTGCTTATTTCAACCCAGATAAGGAAAAAAGAAAAAAGGCTGCTCCCAAGTTGTTTATCCAATAAGAAACCAGAGAAGGTTGCTAATGTGCACGGTTTTCTCATGAGGAAAGATTATTTTAGTGGTGTGTTCTTAGTTCAGCATCAGGCTGGCAGAAAACCCTTAACTAAACCTGGCATCAGTCAGGCAATAAATCAACTCATCTAAATTACCACACAAGCTGCACACAAACTAAACAAGGAGAAACGGCTGAGCCATGCACAGCAGAGAGCTTATTTTTATTTTTAACCTGCTAGGGTCTGTGGGATGGATCTCATCTTGCTCAGGGTAGATTACACACTCCTCACTCTCAGAAGGTTCCAGTTCCTGAGAGAAAATCCCCTCTTCACAAGACACAAGACGAATCACTTGGGGTCGCACGCAAGACCGGCTGTCTTGGGGAGCTATTGAGCCTCCAACCTAGTACAGAAATACAAAAAGACTAGAGATTACCTGTGTTTTCCCTTCAAGTTAGCATATGCTAGGTAAATATTACTGCATGGGATACAATCAAAACTCTGAGATTAGAAAACACAGCAGTCCTTTCTTTCATTATCTTCGAAGGTAGACTGTCTACTGCTGTAGGTTCCTCTGTTGTTTCCCATTTGCAATTCCCTAAAAGCGTCTGAAGTCACAGACTCTTCCCATACCTCTGTCTCCATATCACAAATATAAGCCCCATTGCAGCAGGCTCTTTAGTTATCTTTTATAGACTGACCACACACACTTCAGGGAAGCCTGGGGGCCATAAGTTGAAAACTACTGGCTTATTGCATGCAGAGAACCAATCCTTTCCTACATCATGCAGTTATAAGAAGCAGAAATAACCCTAGTGAAGTTAGGCACCAGGACAGACTGCTACTGGAAAACAGGTATCAGCCTTCCAAGGTAGGAGCATGCATAGGTTGCTGTGATCCATAGATACAGAAATCATGAATAGGTTTTAAAGAAACTTAATAATCTAGCAGAGCCCACAGCTAAGGGCCTCAAATAAGCCACAATTTAGCTGCTACTGGAGACAAAAAAAATGTACCCCAGGAGGGTGGGCTAAAAGGTAATAAGGTGCACATATCTGAAGCTCAGCTYCTCAGCCTGCAGCAGCCATAAGTAATCAAATAGCTATGAGAAAACACATGGTCTTTCCCATTTTGAGGAAGAGGTCTTGATCCCATATGGGCTGAGCTACAAGACTGCAGAAAAGTCAGTCACACATTGCAGAGCACTAGCTACAAGAGATTAGCTGAACTAGGTTGCGCAGGAGGCATTTAGAGCTTTTTGTACAAAGAACAGTGTCAGGTAGTAATAAACGTAGGTAATAATAAACAGAGGCAGGACAGACACACTCAGAGTATACTCATTTCCACAGAGAAGTGTTGCCCTTACTTTGTTGATGTGCACAAGGAGATCTGCCTGCTCTTCCCTGTCATCCCCATTGCTGTTTTGGGACAGCGAGTCTCGACTCGGGGAACGGGAAACAGAGAAAGACTCTAACTGACGTAAGTCAAGCATGGACTTCACAGTCATCTCTATGTTGCTGGTTGGCTGGGACCAGCGCCCACGCTGTCGAGGCATCTTGCTCACTGCTGCCTCTGAGCGCTGGATCGCCGCTATCTCTTTGGCCTGAAGGAAATTCAAAGAAAGACAGTCTTAGGGACAGAGTTCTCCTGATGCAAAGACAGAAGAGAAAACATAGGACCTATAGCAAAACATAAATATATCCATCTCCCCAAAAGTCTCCAAGGTATTTGTCAGACAGCTTAAAATTCCTGCCTTAGTCCTAAAGGCATCAAGGTGATATCAARATGATACTCTTCTGTTGCAGCTTCTTATGTGATTGAACATTCAAATGCCTCACTCGAATACAAGTATATGATCAGCTTCAGCCCTATATGACATTCTGGTCAGAAATGAAGGGGATGAAAGTATAATATTTGATGTAAAGATACTGATCTAAAGATCCCAAATGTGTATTTAATAGCATCCCACATAGGCAAGATACAACTAGTCGTTGCATGCATGTAAAACAGTGGGAAAGTGCACATGATCCAAGTCTAACAACATTAATAGGGTATAAATCAAGAAAACAAGACTCTACTCCACTCAACAGTAATAATAAGCAATTTTTCATCTGAACTAATATCTCTGCCTGGATCCTCTTCCTGTTCCAAGATGTGCATTTCTCAAGTTCTGTCTTAAATCTCATACTATCAGGTACTGAAACTAAGGACTTATTAGAAGAACCTACATAGCTAGCCTTCTCCAAGTCTAAAGACTATGTACATTTCCTACAGGTACATATTTTTGTGGTGATCCCTCTGCATCTGGCATCCTTGAAACTGTCTCTTAACTAGACTCTACTTTGCCATCCCCAAATCGTTCTTCACACAGGGACTTCTCAGGGGTTTCCTACTGCAGCTGCACCCTTCCCAGCAGKGAGGATGAAATTTTTAATCTCCCTGGGAATTTCTTTTCCAGTTTCCTCATGACAAGAAATACAGCTTGAAGGCTTAGCAACTCACCCTCCTCATTTCCCAGTGGGAAAGGCTTCTTGAGAGGCTAAGGTCTGGATCTGAAAAGGGAAAAAATACATACCTAGTTGGCATCCTTGGCCAGCAGTTAGTGTTTTAAAGATCTCTTACCCAATCTTTCCTCAACGGCAGCATTCCTACAGCTTTTGGACTGGCAGACCACTGCCAATGCTTACTTTCTCATGAACTAGGGAACCCTTGCATCAAATGTTTAATGGAAAGACATTGTTTCTATATAATGTTTCTACTGACTCACCAGATCCATTACAGAACACTTGCCACAGTGCAGTGAACCACCAAAGGCTCAGGGGAAAATCCCTACCCCAACACACTCCAGTATCCATGGTGAAAAGATTTCACAGTAGTAACTAATCTCTAGTGTAAGTTTTATCAGACCTCTGTAGAATCCTTGGTGAGATCTCTTCTCTTCTTTAGACTTCTAATAGCCTGTAGACTCAATCCCAGGGCACTAATTCAAAAGTTCTCTAGTCAACAGCAACTAGTAAGAAACTTGGCAATTGAACATCCGAATTTAGAATTAGGAAACTCCAAACYCTGTGTCTCTGTAAAAGGTTGGAATGGGCAATACCACATTATCTGTTGGTGTCAATCCATMTGCACCTGCCTTGGTCTTTCTCTTTCTGCCAGCACTTCATTATCCCTAGCCCAGTGTCTCTCGTCTCTCCCCACTTCACACGCATGCCATTTTTCTCCATCTCTGCCCACGCCCCTCTCCCAATTATACCTGAGTCTTTCTCAGTGTTACAGTTCGACTGAATACGGAAAGACTGCAGCCCACGTAACTCATCTTCATCATTCCCTTCATCTTCACCATCCTTGTCGCTGTCTGATGAGAGTGCAGGCATGGATGATAGGGCAGAAATAGATTCATGCCTGGGAGGCAGAAATTGGAAGGAATATTATAGTCTGTCTCAAGAACTCCCCACCATTTCAATCCCTACACCACCCASTTTGCCATCTTATCCCACCATCCAGGACATTCAGCAGGCTGCCTTATCTCTCCCTACCAGTCCTAGCAAAGCCCATCTGTGAGAAAACAGTGCAAGCTAAACCCTGCACAAAGGTGTGTAGAGCCTGCCACAGCAATCATCTCATGCTTGTATGTATGGAAGGATGACAGAATCCAGATCACAAGCAAAGGAGCCAGAGCAAGTCAGGTGAAACTGAAACTTGGCCTTCCAGTTCAGACCCTGCCATTCAAAAGGACAGGGTGGTAAAGCCTATTTGGAAAGCAAGTATTTTTCCCACCCTTAAGCATTTCCTCTCTGGAACTATTTTACACATCAAAAACATCACAAATACATTTCCTGCTTGACATCAAGTAGATATTTAGCACATCATCATGTAAGAGACAGGTTCACATCAAAGGTTGTACGAAGCAGAATCTGCATGCACAGCCCACACACCATCAAAATGCTGTACTGTCTTGTTCAGCCTTAAGGCCCAAGGAATAATGTAAAACATACTTTGGACAGATCTTTGATTAAAGTGGATCAGACAAGCATTCCCACAGACCTCAGATGCACTCCAAACAGAGAACTCCCTGATACCAATTAAGAACACTTATCAGCACCAAATTATTTCCCCTCTCTTTTCCTCTTCCCTCTCTTCTCCTTTGCCCTTCTGTCAACAAAACCAAATGAACTAAACCACTTTGGACAAGCTGAAAAAATAAAACATAATTGAACAAATGAAAAATTCCTAACAAATAAATTAGAGTAGTGCCCATTCCACGGCCTTGAGCTAGAGTGCCAAATACATCATTAGTTACTTTTATAGGATATTGCAGCTGGTGTTCAGTTCCAAGCACTATTCACAAGACTAAAAATAGCTCACCCCCCCAAATACAGAGCAGCCTGGCCAAAGACCAAGTTCTCCTGCAGCTGACAGAGCAGGCAGTACTAGAACATGACAAGTAGCAGTTATGGTATTTTAATCTGTTCTCTTCTCATGCGGTGGCAGAACTTTAATCTGCATTTATTAGGAGTAGCTGAGCAATAATTACCCAGGGCTTTCCTATGAATTTTGAGATGTTCCGCAAAGAGAGGAGTGAAACTGATAGTTTAGTCAGTAGATTGCCTCAGTGAAACAGCTTCATGCAGGTTATCCTTATCTATTTTTGGTATTTGGGCCTGTCAGTCTCTTCATCTTTTCTGAGGTCTTCTAGTATGTCCACCTTGTAATCCTCATGCTCTTGTGCCTAAGCAGGGGAATACTATCAAAGTTTAAGCATCTACAGCACTTTTGTGGCTATGCCATCACCGATTTTATGAGGCACCTTATGTTTATATATGGTGGGCAATATTAACTTTGTATCAGCAACTTTGACAGTGTCTTCCTGCTTGCGTTCAAAGTTGCTGGGATAGGCTTTATTGAGGTAGAAGGGTCGGTGTATTAGAATTCTTAACATCTAAGTGGTTGGATACCTTGCTACTGATTAGATGATGTGGCAAGACAAGGTTATGCACTTGTTAAATTCCTGCACATACTGTTATCAGTGTAAATGGAGAAGGGAGGATTGCTATCCGTGTGCTTTATGTTAAAAATAGGAAGATGGTCTGTCTGTCAGGTGGGGCAAAATTAGCAAGGATAGCAAAAAAATAAAATCAAAAATAAAAAGGCATGTTTCAGCATACTCAAAGGAGCTGAGTAACAGAATGCAAAACATATTTTGGAAGTTGAATTGGCTTCTTTCATATCTCACAGCAAGTGCCAAACAAATTACAGTCAGATGTGTTCAGTACAAATGTGAGGTTATCTTGTGTTATTCCAGCAAAACTTCATACACCCTTCCACGTCCTCCATTTTACAACTCAAATATGCTTTTCGAATTTACTCCTGTGACTTTATAATCCAGTGGCTTTTTCAAAAGTAACTTAGGTCCACCAACCTGCAACTGAAATATTCCAGAAAATGAAACCTAGGTTCTCAAGGTCTTCAGTGTCCTACTTATTTTACTTGTCCAAGTCCGTCCCTCAGTTTAGACTTCACTTCTTTCTCCTCTTTCCTTGCCTTTCTCCACATACTTTGTTTTTCTTCTAAACCCCTCCATTTCACAGATCTCACTCCTCCTCAATTTTTGTTCATGTTTAGATGGAAGCGAGAGTAAGGTAAGATGACATTTGCATCATGGGAGCTGCTTCCAAATAAGCACCATATGAGAGCATTCTGAAAGTGGAGGAATAAGAGTTTGAGGTTTAGCTGAATTTCTGCTGAGAGCAGATTCAGCCAAACCCCAGCAAGGCATCATTACACCAGAATGGATGTTTCAGAGTAGCTGTTCCAGAATAGCATGTATTGACACGCCTGGGTAACACTGGGGAAGGAGGAAGAAAACAAAACGAAACAAAACCCTGCATGATAAGTGCAGAGCAAGCATTTTAACTGTCCKTGCTCTTCTCTTCTTCCTTTTCAAACTCTCCCATTCTAGTCCCGTGCACGTGTCTTGTTCTGTGGAAACAGGCAGAGTCGGTTGCATTTCAGCTCGCTCCGTCTCTGAGCACACGGCCAATGGCAGGGCCTTGGTTACAAGGTCTTAGGACACATACATAGACTTGAAAGTGCCACATGGCCTTACGGACAGTAAGGCACCAGATAATAGGCTACCCTGTTCTTTTGCGGGTCCTGAATTTAAGCTTTCTATCCCCAAACCCCACCTTTTTTTTTTTTTTTTTTAGTCAGGAATGGCAACTATCCTTTTAAAGAGTTATGTTATCTGCATTCCCACTCTGATCTTGTGCTACTTAAACTCTCAGCTTTAAGGGCCTACTTATCAAAATTTAACATCCAATGAGGGATGCACACTGGCAGATTTTTTTTTTCTCCATAAATGCCTAAGGATTTTAAGAAGAACGTTACCCTGCTTTCCCTCACAGAAAGATCACAGTGCTGCTGACTTTAGAATCTTCCTGGTGCAAAACTGCAATAGCTCAACACAGAATCAGGCAYCAGTTTTGATCTGGCATCGAAAGCCTGCCCCATTCTGAGCCCTGGAAACTGCACAGTTTTCCTGGACTGGACCATGGCCTCACTGAGAACCGATAAGGAGCTCTTCCTTCCAAACAAATCAAAGGGCGTACAGCACTTCTTTGGCACACATAAGCTAGTTTTAGGCAATATGATTTAGATATTTCCATTGTATGCTGTTTATGCTAGAGCTTCAAAGACAAGTAACGAAAAGGAACCTAAAAAAAATACTCTGCTAAAACAAGGCTATAATCCTCGTAAACATTTCACAGTGAAATCAATTTAAAATCTTCATTCCAAAATCTGAGACAAAGTTTTCTAAACAGAAATGCATACTCGGACCAAAATCAGAACTGTATTAAAAGGCCTTTCCACAATTCCTTTTCTGAAAATAGTAAATGCCTCAAAAAAACAAAACAAAACAAAACAACAAAAAAAAAAACACGCATCAGCAATACAATCTGGGCACCAGCTCAATTACCCTGAACCATCAAGGCAAAGCTCACAATATGAGCACCAGGGACTTTCAAATGAAACTAGCAGGAAAGTGGTTTAAAACAAACAAAAGAAAGTGCTTCCTTCCGCAGACAGTAGTGACCAAAGTAGTGACCCTGTCACCATAGGAGATTGCAGAGGCAAAGAATATTAGCAAGTTCAGAAAGGAATTATACAAATTAATGGACAATAGGTACATGAACAGATGTCATAGGGCACAGGCAGAGATGTACCTCCTAACATTCCTAACACAACAATTATGGACACGGGATGAGCATGAGGCGAAGGACCACTAAGGTCCATTTAGCTCACACAGCATCTCACTAAATARCACTTTCCATTGCCACAGTCTCAGACAGAACATTGGGCTACATGGAGCACTGCTCTGACCCAGGACAGCATTTTCTAAGTGTTCATGTTCCAGATGTTACTTCACCTGGGCCAGTCCCTGCTGTGTCAGTCACAGCTGCACAGAGACAGCATTGTCCTGAATTGGAAGCCTTCAGCTCCCCACTGCCTTATCAGCTCTGCTTTGTTTCCCCAGTATTGTTTTGATTATTTACCTTGTGATACTCCTATATTATGAAACTAGTAGAATGCACTATGCTCAGCAAATTCTAGCAACATTATTCTAGATAAAAATTAGTAGAAAAATGGCACTTCACCAGGCAGCGAGCTTTCTTATATTACTGTGAGTCCTTTTGAAAGAGTCTTGCACCTCAAGGCACAACCCAACTCTCCACTGCAACTTACACAGACAGACTTTGGAAACACAAGCAGAACAGGTACAGGGCATCTAAAAGAACATTCCTACTCAAGTTCCTTAATTTCTCTTCTCCCACCTCAGTAATGCTGGTCCAATAGGCTCTTCCTCCATATTCAGTCCCAATCCAAAACGCTCTGGAACTAAGTCTTTGCTGATATCCAGTGATCACAGTGGTCAATCAAAACTGAAAACAGGCTGCTTTCAAAGCTGGCCAGACAAGACGACTCCAGGCTTGCAAAGAGCCTACCAAACAAGTTCTTTAAAGTGCTGGAGTTGGTGTGGCACTAACACCGCCCTTCAACAAGAGAGTGTGACGGAAACTAGTCTCACCTAATGCGGAAGAGAACTGCGATTATCTGTCAGAGGCTGAGCCTCAGTAAGGCAAGGCTGCAGCTGCTGGAATGATGGAGAGTCTGCTATAAAAAGCACATTGCTTGACAGCTCCTGAATTTTGGCTAGGAAAAAAGGCTTCATGGTTCAATACTGAGTTCTCCCTGCATCATTACTGAAAGCACATATTAGACAACAGACGTTTCAAGAACGAGCAGACCAAGGCTTTCYGAAATAAAAGTATGCAGACAGACTTGTTCTGACATACTTTGCTCCCAAAGGGAGGGGAAGGTCCTTGTGATACTCTAACAACCTGTGTGTTAAGTCCTTCAGTGCTTTGGTACTTTTATATCCAGAACTCAACCTGTAGTCATTGGGAGGAGAAAAATCGTGGGGCAAAGCATTAAAAAAAAAAAAAAAGCAGACAACCCCCCCCCCCCAAAAAAAGAACACCACAAAAAACAAAACACCCCCCCAAAAAAACAATCAAAAACAAAAAAAAAAACCACAGCATGCGCTTTTTCTCCACTTTGATCCCACATCACCGTGGTGAGGACTGCAGACATCTCTCTCCTGCAGTACTTACAGCCAAAATAGTTTCAGCTAATTACTAACTGCATAGAAGCCAAATACTTTACATCAACAGTCCACAATCCTCTTGTCACTCTTTTTCTGTTTAAAAACAGGGACTACGTTTAAGGACCACTTTTTAAAGAAAGGTCACCATATAAATTTAGATCTATTCAGTCTGCTGGCTATGGTAGTTTGTTTTTAGATACACTGTTTACAGAGCAAAAAATAATATGATTTGACTGGCAAGAACTTTTCTCATGGAAATTAATAATTTTTAGGTGACCTTTAAATTGTCCTGCGAATAGTTAACAAAGAAACAGCACAACTGTATGGAAAAGCTAGGACTCTTTCAGAACTATGAACAGCATGACAAATGCATATAGGTCACAGGTGTATTTCAGTACCAACACTGCAGAAAATAGCCTTTACATTTTCAGTCAATATCCAAAAGCTTTATTCATGAAGGATTAAGGTTTCCGTAATTGGATGCTCTGTACCAGTCATAGCGTTGCTAGGTAAGCTGCTTATTGAAAGTTTCCGATCATATCATTAAAATGAATTAAGAGACAACTGGCATTGCATACACATTGCAATCAGTGAAGTAACACTGGGCGAGTCTGTTTGGAAGATCACAGTCAGGCTTCTACATCCAAAGAAAGGACGGACAGACACACACACAAACACCAAAAAAACAAACAAAAAAACCAACACTACAGCAAACCCAACAGAAGAGTAAGAGAACTTTAGGACAACACTATCAGTAAAGACAACAGAAACCTTGCAGTTCAATCCCATTGCCCACACTTTTCACATTAAACTCTATAAAGCCTGCAGGATCCTCTCAGACCACTATGCTTACCTCATAAGTCCAGCTGTCTTGTGTGTAGGAGACTTTTCTGCCTGTTTCCCTCTCTGTTTCATGTCAGATAGTCGCTGCCGCATGTTGATGGTCATCTCTGAGCTCAGACGCCATATGAAGATGCAGCTGAAAGAGGGAAAGGTAAGGCTGAGGTTAAGTCATTATCAATTCCCTTTGCAAAGGCAAATGAGCCCTTCCGTCTGTGGCAGGGAGACACACATACAGGCATGGCTTTACGGAAACTCAACCCCATCACAAACCTCAGGACAAAAAGGTCAACCTGCTGGAAAAGACTTCCTGTGGACAAGAATGACTACAGAAGTATTTGTACAGACTCATGTCTGATCCTACACCTTTATTTCACTATCTGACCTGCTGCTGATGGAAATGCCATACAAAAGTCACTCCGTGGTCAACAGCATAAATGGAGTATCGTTCTCTACAGATGTCTTTTGCATCTTCTAACACTGATTAAGCTGCAACGTCTGACTGCAACTTCTTCTTTGGCAAGACCCTCCTAATGCCTCTCCCATTGATTTGCTGTGGTGTTACAGTGGTTAAGATTATGCTACAGCATTTTTTGCAGTCAGAGAACTCCTAATATTGCTCTACTAGAACTACCTCCATGAAACTTCTACAGAATTGGATTGAATTTGGTCMATGGATTAATAGCTTTTGAGAGGAAAACAAACTGCAATCTCATGGGTCTCATTTTCTTTGGAAATCTGGCTAAAAAGTGAAACTCTTCATCACATTAGAGAATACTGTATTTCATCTTAAAGTTGCTAGAAAATAAAATGACTAACATTTTCTTTGAAATTTAACCTCAGTGCTAACTGGTTCTTTTCATCTCATCCATCTTCTCTGTCTAGCTGGGTATAATTACATATACAGACAAAGAAAAGCGGTGCTTTTGCTCTCATTTATAAAATCCTGCACGCTACTTTGGAATGCAAGCAGCATTTCATCAGGATCTCCAAGATCCATCAGTGTCACCAAATGTACTCTTAACTCATCAAGGCGTTTTCACTGAGGTGCTTTCCCATCTTCCTCGCCAGCTGGCAAGAATTCAACTGCTCTGCTATTTAGAAGAATGATCACGAATTTTGCCCTCTCAGACCTGATGCAAATACTCCAAGCACCAGGATCCTGAATGCCCGTGGCAGGTTCGGCATCTTTTTTGTCCCTCATGAGAAGACATTTTAAAAGGTTGAGTTTTCATCCCACTCAAGAGCAAACAAAAAAATCTTTTTAGTCTGTAGAGTTTTTAATGAAAAACAGAAATTTCCTTTCTTACAGTCTGCCCTCGTCCCTTCACGATGAAGCTCAGGAACGTCACTCCAACCTACTGAAGTCACACACACATACAGAGACTTCCCCTCCACAGTGAACAAGCTGTCATCCCCCAGCCCATTTTTTCAGCCAGAAGACAAAGTTTTGAGGCACTGCATCTGGGAGCTATGGTAACCTAGGGCAGTCAGCTGCTTCCCCTCAAACAGCAGCGCTATTGAATATAGCAGCAGTTATAATTTGCTGCTGAGACAATACTGAAAAGCAGGAAATGCAATTCAAAAAGCAAATCTGGCCTGTTCATTTTTCCCACCCCCACAGTAATCAAACCTAGAGATAAGCAACAAGCAGTACAAACTTACAAAAACATTAGCATTCCACACAAAGCAGTATACAAGTATGTTCCCACCTACCCCTTTTGCTGCAGCTTTTTTTCCTTGCAGTATTTTTCTTACATGGTCTTCCCCAATCCTTATGCTTTCTTCACCTCAATTTTCTTTCTATTCTCAGTTTTATTCTTTGCCCACGCTGCTATGTGCAAATAATACTATTTTCTCTGTTCTTCTTTGAAAAACACTTTCTCCTCTCCTTACAGCTAAGTTCTTTGTGAATCCCTTCCTCACTTCTCATCTACCTCCTCCACACTCTTAGTGAAGAAAACGACTCTCCCTCTCTCACCCTCTCCTGTAAACAGTCAATAAGGGATCACTGCACTAAATCAAAAGGATCCTAATTGCATTAGGAAGATTGTTGCCAGCAGGTGGAGGGAGGGGATCCTGCCCCTCTACTCAGCCCTGGGGAGGCCTCATCTCRAGTACTGTGTCCASTTSTGGGCTCCCCAGKACAAGAGAGACATGGAGCTACTGGAGAGAGTCCAGCGTAGGGCTGCGAAGATGATCAGAGGGCTGGAGCATCTGCCGTATGAGGAACGGCTGAGAGAGCTGGGCCTCTTCAGCTGGGAAGAGAAGACTGAGGGGGGATCTTATCAACGTGTATAAGTACCTGAAGGGAGGGTGTCAAGGGGACRGGGCCAAACTCTTTTCAGTTGTCCCGTGTGACAGGACAAGAGGCAATGGGCAGAAACTGAAGCACAGGAAGTTCCGCCTGAACGTGAGGGGGAATTTCTTCACTGAAAGAGTGACCGAGTGCTTATTTAGTGACCTGAATCAGCTTATTGAGGGTCTGGCAAGCACCCCAGCTGGCTTAGTAGAGCAGGGAAGATGATGACATGGACAAGAGCAAAGAGTAGAGACCGATATGTCCTTCTTGGCAGCAGCAAGCTGCTCGTGAAAACCCACCCACTGGGGCAACCGCAAGACCAAATTTTGGCACCACTGTTCAGAACATCATGAGCTGCATTGCACTGCCCAGCTCCCAGGTCTGGGGACTGGTGAGGAGCCAGACCACAAATTTGTCTCCTTCCAGCTGCCTTCCAAGTAATAYCAGTAGGAAATTGTACCTACACTCTGAAAACCACCAGAGATGCACTTTACATGGGTTTCTCATTTCATGGAAGGATGATAAAGCTCTGTAACCTATGGCAACAGCTCACATTTAGGATTCAGAAAGTTCTGTGGTTGCTTTGAACTTCATAAAACATCCCTCCAAGAAAGTTTTACTTTCTTCCTGGAGACACTTCAAGTCTAGTGTGAAATAACATGAGCTGATATCACAAATAAGCAAACCCCTCTTACCTGTCACCAGAAACAGAGATCAAATGTTTGCAGTCATTACTAAATTTCATCCCAGTTACGATCTCTGTGCGAAACAAAAGAACAAGAAAAAAAAACACTCTTGAATTATTCTAATAAGTAGCACAGATCATTAGCCAAATAGCCTTTCTTGGCTCAGATCAGCTGTTCAAATTCTGATCAAAGTCAATAAGTTTCCTGGGTCAGTATGCCCTAATTGCCGTACACATCTAACACAGGATCTAGGTTTAATACAAAAAGGATATCGCATGGCAAAATGAGTGTGTCAACTGAAGTCTCTTCTTGCTTAACACAGAATAGTGCCTGCATCGTAGGAGCTGAGGATATATCATAAATAAATTTAATATATCCATAAAAACCCAGACAGCAACAACCTCCCCCTCCCACACACACAGACACCACCTTATAGGCTGTTTAAACAAATAAGAGGCATGTATGTCTTATATATGTACACATACACAAACTATGTACGCACACACATGTATGTATATGTATCTGTATATCCATATATGTGTGTATACACCCACCCACATGTGTATATGTGCCCTCATAGGCAYGTGTGTGTATATATTTATGTACTAGGAATGCAACAGAAAAGAGTTGAAATTGCAATGGAGTAAGTTATTGAAATTTCAACCAGCTATAAGCTAGCCGAAACCAGCCATAATAATTAAAAATTTGTGAGCGAGGAGGGACCTCGAGAAAGCTTTGACTATTATCATACACTACATACACATATGATATACATATAGTGTATATCATATACACTATATAGCCACCAGGAAGAAAACAAATTTCCAGAAGTTTACATGAGTGAGTAACCTACCTGAGTGACCATACATGGTAGCAACACACTCGCCAGAATAGAAATCGAAGATGGAGAGATTCTTGTCAGAACAACTGGTTGCAATATAAAGACCAGATGGATCAGTTTGCACCTGTTCAGGAGATAAGAGAAGTACAAAGATCTGGTGAGAAAGCATCTTCAAGCTGCATAAAAATTGTCCAGAATGTTAAAGAGTGGCAGATTCACCACAGGAAGAAAACTCAGTACTTGCCTAGGCCCTCAGTCCAGAGGGCAGAATAAATCTGTTTTTTATAAAATACTTTGTATTGAAAGTTTATACCTTTCATTTCTGTTTCAACATGTCTATCCAAGTAAAATGCCAGAGTCCTCTGCTTGGCAGTGCTTAGGTTGTCTGGCTTCCCACTTTAAAGAACCTCATCCATCTACTTGAACAAATCCATCACTAGAGTGACGAAGGCTGCAAGCAATCCCCCATACCATCGCACAGCGAGGCAGCTGGGCATCGCAGGGAACCGGGCTCATCTTCACAGCAAGAGGTAGTCATAGTCAACAGSAATGCAAGTTGCTCCCACAAGACTAATTAGTACCAGGCTATTCAGCATCCCAGAACAAAAAGCCTCCAACATGATTAAACTATTAAAACTAATCTCCAACCTTATTAGAGAATAAGGGYCCTTATATTAAATGCCATCAGGACCACGAAGGCACCATCACCAGTCTGGACAGACTTTAAACCTCTTTCCTATCTCCTTTTAAGTACTGGGGTCTTATTTGCAGTGAAACTCAGTTTCTTCTATCTCTGGTTCAAAAATCAGAGTAGGGAGAATTAAGTAAAATATTAAAAGACTCCAGCCTGGAGGACAGAAACCAACAAAGAATTCAACATTGCAGAAAAATATTTTTGCTGATGATACAGTCAAATCTCCACTGTTCACAGCTCCCATGTTTTGTTTATATATACATCTCTGTATTGTTTTATCTTGGATCAAGCAATAAAACCCGATTCAAATGCCTTGTTAGGTCTAAAGCAGTGCTGCACAGCAAATATTCTGCTTTATCTTTTATAAAACTTCAAGGAGCCGAAAGTGCTTGCTTTAAAGGTTGAAGGATGTTTAGATAATTTTTTTGTTATATTTGTTTTGCTGCTGTATCTTCTACTTCACATATCACTGCTCAGGTTCCAATTGTTAAACTGTAATGTATGGTATGATCTCAGAACAACACTCTGCAAAAGTTTAAATTCCAGAGACAACGATAATCCCTTGGTTACATAATTGTCCTAAAAACAAATAAAGCAACATTAAAAAAAAGAAAGATTCTCCGCTTGTGCTACTCATGAAAAAACAACATAAAGGATATTAAAAAACAAAAATCCAGCTCCAAGCAACATTTCATGACCTGTGGTCTTAAAAGATGTAATCAAGCACCTGAGCTTACGAGCAATAAAATACAGCACTAATTTTTCATTTTCATTGCCCTGGCTTATAAAAGCTGTGGGGAAAGAGCAATTAGATAGACACAAAGCAAGAGAACTTATCTTTCTGTACAGAAACAGAAGAGGTGACACTGACCACAGTGGTTTGCTTTTCTCTTCCTTTTACTCAGTTATTTATGCTCATCAATAGTATTGCTGGCCTGCTCAGCTGAATACTTATTTTAAAAAGTAGAAAAAAGATCTGTGAAAACAAGTATGACATAAAAGCAGCTTGTTTGGTAAGCTGAGACACTTTCTGGCCATGTTAATTCATCTTTCCCCTTTAAAGACAAGAATGCAACTCTTCTGCATGCCAATATGCTGGCATTACTCCTAGCCACTAAGCTTCAACACATCTGGTTTATCAGGGAAAGCACAGTATTGGTAGAAGTGGGTGTGCTACCCCAAGGCCAGGATATACTGAACAGCCAGGTGACAAGGAAATACAAAAAGAGTCTGTCTGAGCAGTCCTGTGTGTGTCTAGCGTTCCAACACTGCCTGAAGAACATGGGCTTTTCTGAGCAGTTGCTAATTAAATTTAATCTACTTTTAGAGTGCTTCATTTGCATCTTTGGCAACKCATTTGACATTTCACTGTTTCACAACTTTTTCCAACTCTGATCAATAGGCAGCTCCAGCTTATAAATCCCAAGAAAGATAATAAAGAAACCCAGAAGGAGCTCTTCTGGAGCAGAAAGTAAAGAAAGAATTAGCTGCAATTTGGCTTCCCAGAAGCACTTAAGGAACTATAAGGAAAGTGTCAAGGAAGTCTTCTAATTTTCAAAAGCATTTGAGGGAAATACCCTTGGCTTTCATGAGATGTGATATGGAAATGGGCTAGATTATCTCTTGATGAATATTGATGCAGTTCTACTTGCTATCACAGTGTGGACCTTTGCCTCACTTTAGACACAAGACAGAGGAAAATTATACACCTGCTTCATCATTTATTCATTCGTTTCATATTTTCTGAATGTTCACTTCATTTGATGGAATCCTTAGAGGCTGGTAATACCAGCCTCTAAGGATGGAGGTAGAAAGAATCAGCAACAAGATAAGGGGAAAAAGTATTATTGGTCACATAAAAAGAAGAGTTTCTGCATTTGATTTTTATTTCTTTTTTAGTTAAATGCTTTATATTGCCCAGCTAAGAGCAGCTGTTGGCCAAATTTATTTTTATACAAAGCCATATATATATTTCTGTTAATTAAGTTCATGCTTTTAGAGCCCAGTGTCTGAAACAGACCATTTTAAAATATATGCTTAAAAATTAATGCACATTTATTTAGTGGATTACTTGAACTCCACTTCTTAATTACTGACAAGAAAAGTTCAAACATTGTTGCAATCTAACTGAGCCCCAAGCTGCACTCTGAAGACCTGAGAAAAGGAAAAGGGAGAAGAAAGTGAATTTGTAACAGCTTACTTTGATGAGGGTACCATCTTCACCTTGGGATCCCTTGTAGAGCTTCTTCTGCTTCCCACTGCTTATGTTGAAAACCCTTAGTAAGACATAAGATAACATCACTCATTATGTCCATGCACTGCTCCATGGCTCCTGCCACCAGAATCTTTTTCCTTTTCTGCTCCTCATACCAAGCCTCATTGCACATGAGAGGGCAGGCACCAGGCCAAGCTCCAGGAAGTGAAGCTGTAATGTCTATGAACTACGACCACCAACCATTCAAGTGGTTTAACAACCAACCTGGGAAGTAATGCAGCATCCCAAGACTGCACAATAAAATACCAAGTAGATTATCTGAATTAAAAGTTAAGTTTGATTCTTAGACTGATAACCAAGAACAAGCCCAGCACCATAGCACTGATGGAGAACTCAGATGGGAGAGAGAAAGCCTTGTTACACCAACTAACACCTACCAGTAACATAGCAGAAAGGACACTTAACTAAGCTCCAGCAAGTCCTCCCTGATAGTAAAAATAACTTGTGGCTTCTTYAACCCAAAGGACAGAGCTGAGAGCGCTTTATTTACATCAAGATAGTTAAATGTCACCTGTTTTCATACATCCAAAACTCTCAGCAGCATACTTCAAGAGACTCTTCTACAAGACCAGAGCCTGCTTTGCTTTGAAGATGCAGGTAGGCATACAGATTGGAAAAATGGATAAAAAAATGGAATACAGAATGATACCACTTGTAAAAAGATGGTCACACCTGGTTCAGTTTTAGGTTCCTCCAGCCCCAGATATTTCAAAGAAACTCACAGCCTCTCGCTGGACAAACCTTTAAAGGCAAAAATTACCACAGGCCAGGAATTCTTGTCACACAGCTCAGGGTTGTACTTAGGCAGGTACAACTCTGTCCCCAGGACAAAGGCCTTGCTCTACAGAAGAACCCAGCAAAAAGCTTGAGAGTCTCATGGACACTCGAGCATATCCACAGCTTTTCATCAGTAAGGGAAAAAGAAGAGTTCGTTCTTCAGAGTTTGAAGTGAGGCAGATTAGACTGAAATGCTGTAGCAAAGACCCTAGAAGAACAATGATGGAGGGCTGGGAATGCCTTGGCCAATTCATTTACGACTGCAACAATATTTTTGAGACAAGYGAACTAACCTGATGTTACGGTCCTGGCAACCAATAGCAGCATATTTCCAGCTGGGGTCCACATCCATATCATATAGAGTGGTCTTTCTAACAATGTGATGTGTTCGAGTAAACTGAACTCCTTCCCCTGTCTAAGTATGAGATAAAAACTGTGTCAAAGCCAAGGAGTTAACCCATTATTTAAAACTTGTAGATAGAGATGAGTCATCTCATGCAGCTAGCACAAACTAACCCTTCCCACTAAAGAAGCCTGCTGGGAGCAACCAGGACTGSAGACACAATGAACTCTTCTCTCCAGCCATACTCTTCCAATCACTCCTTACAACAGCCCTCAGAGAGAAAGAGGAGCAGATATCCTAAGAGTCCTCTGCATTGCCTCCTGATGAGAGAGGTCAGCTGAAAGCAGCTACATGCTTCACAGAACAAGTTCTCCTAATGCAATCTCTTGCACTGAGCCACAATAGAGATACTGAGAATTAAATAGCAGCAAACTCTCAGAGAGACTCTGATACCGCCCTTTGAAGTGGCTCCTTTGTGTAGAGATGACTAAAAGAAGTATACAACAACTTTAATAACATTACCTTCTGTGCAGTGCGGAAATAGATGCTTTTGTCTGCCCCACAGCTTATCATTCGCACTTTCCCATCATTAGCTGGAACAAAGAGACAGAAGCCAAAAGATGAACAAAGGTATGAAGATGAAGAAGATGTTTAGATCTATATGGTTGTTGATTTATTCCAGTTCTGATTAGCTAAGACTTGACTCCTACCACACAAGGCTGCAGCAAAGCAGAAGCCCTTCTCAAGAATATCATTTGTTAACATTCAAAGTGCACGAGGTCTTAATAAAGAGGCCTCATGCAACGGATGGGAATATAATTATGCCTTCTTCCCCAGCACTATGTTCCTGTTCTCTTCACCCTAGAACACTTCTTAGCAATGTGACAGAAAAAAAAGCAGTTTCACGCTGAGTATGAGCTGAAAATAGACAACAGGCGCTTCCCAGTCCTCTAAGTCAATGATGTGTTTCTTGATGCACTTTCTTGCTGAAGGGTCAGGCTCTCCTTCTCCCCAAGCACTCTTCTAACCAATCTGCTCCTTCAGCAAAGCTAAACCTGATAAAAGTCAACACAATGAAAGTGGATTCAATATCACATAAGTCATTGTACCCACTTAGAGCATTTAGCCCACAGACTAGCACACTGGTCTTAGCTGCCAGGTCCTTCAGGGCACACCCCCACCTCCTAGGACTTTAGCTGGCTGCTTTCAAGCCAGCTCACTGATAAGACAAAGCTGTCAGAGCTTGACTGGCCTTGGAGGTCCTTGAGAAAAAGCTGAAAAAAACCTCAAAGGAGGCTCCTCCAAATAATTAAGAAGCCTCAGCAAGGTCCCGGCTTTTCATTTGAGAGCTGCTTAAACTGAGGCTCATTCTTGGGCCCAGCTTGAGCTATGTATTGTGGCAGCACTGCAGCCATAACTGTGCCTGAGCAGGTACYCAGCTGCTCTGGATGAACTCAGCCTCCTGATTTGAACTCAGACCTGCCTAATCACTATGGACTTGCATGGTGATCTCTGATTGTGGCTGACCAGGGCTACTATCCCTGAACCTGATCCTGACCTTGACTTGCTCACTTGTCTTCCTGGTTTGATGTTGGTCCTGTCTCATCACTGCAGATTTGCCTGGTTGTTGTGACTAGAACTGATCTGCTCCACTTTGTTCGGGTACTATGGGACTGCCTCTCACAGTGAGATCACTGCTTCTGCCACCTGCTCTCTTGTCACCCTCAGTTCCTGGCTTCCCTTCCCATGTGGAACAGCTAGTCCTTGCTGCTCCCTGGCAATGGTACAGCATACCACACTAATGTCTTTGACCTCCAGTAGTAACTCTGAGCACTGGGGCAGCACTATGCTCCATTAGGAAGAATGAACAGTCTAATACTGGTCTGCAGTGACAAATGTACTTCTGATCAGTCAATCCTGAAACAGACAATTTTTGAAGATGATCCTGCTCCACTGTTCTCCTCACTGAGATGAGAACTGGATGTAGCCACCTGATATCAAATAAAGGGAGTGAATCAATACAGAAAACAGTTTTCTGAAGAAATATTGGGAACTTCAACCAGGAGAGTGATTTGAGTGGGGGCAGAGAGAAGGAGAGGGTAAAAACAAAAGAGAAAAGGTGGCAAGTATCTTCAAATATCACCTTCTTCTAGGATTGCAACCACAGAGGATGACAAAAAAGCAGTGGCAGCTTCAGCCTGGCCTACCCTAGGGTTTAAGCAGTTAAAATTAATTTACAGTAACAGTGGAACAGCAGCAGTGCTGAAATCCAACTTTGGAGGAAGGTCACAATTTCCTACCTGCAAACTTCACAGCAGTGATGGAAGAGGAATGTTCATCCAGGGTCTGCTGCAGGCTGTAGTCCTTTCCAGCATCCAAAACATGGATCAATCTATCCCGACTGGCTGAGGCTAACAGCTTTAATCCTGTCAAAAAWTAAAGAGGGTTTTTCAGTAAAGAGACCTTCACTAAAAAAATTATTTGCTCTTCCAATCACCATTTTAAGACAGCTTCCCAAGAAACCTTAGGGGCAAAACATTCTGCCACAGCTAACCGCATGAACAAAGTGAAATGCCTCTGGATTTCATGCCACAACAATAGACAGAACAAGTCTCAGTCTCCACCTATGATACTCCATGAAAGAGTATGAGAAAGAAGTCTATTTCAAAGTCTGGCTCTAYGAGTACAATGCTACAAGTCTGCTCTGAAATTCAAGAGTATTTCTCCACTGGAAAGCTCTGACATATGATGCCTGCACATTCCAAGTTGTTTAACACTACATTCATATGCAAAAGGAAAGAAGTTCAATTGCATTTACCTGTGTCAGGTTTGGAGTACTCCAGACATAGAATCTCAGAGTCATGAGCTTCCACCTTCAGCATTTCCCTCAAAGACTGCAACTCATAAATCCTAAGGCAGAACACRACAGATTGCAGTGTGCTTAATGAAACTAGCAAGATCTAGTTTTGAGTTTCATATCCACTCAGCCCTCACCCTGCCCAAGAAGCTCTGTGAGATTACCTGAGAGTACCTATCCTGTCCCCTGAGGCCAGGTGCTCCCCACTGGGGCTCACACACACAGTGCGTATCCCCACCTTCGTGTCCATCACTTGTGCATCAGCTTTGTCYGCACTCCCGCCCGAGTTGTAATCAGTATCCAGAAGTACCTGAGTGTTATCATCTACATAGATGATTTTCATCAAGTCCTGCAGACACAATACACAGAAATATTAACTAGTTATTAAAGCAAAGCAACCCCCTTAGAAACTGGACTCCTGGCAAAGTATACTCTTGCTGGCAGTAAYTGTGCAATTGGTGGCATCTTTTGGCTGGGAGCAAGCACTCAGCCTCTACATATCATAGGAGGAAAGTTGCACAGCTGTGTCTCACAATCATTCTYGCAAGAGATTTCCCTTGATTCTGGAAGCTAACCTCACAGAGACAAGCACTGAGTCAGGCTCTACAACTAGTGACTACAACATAACAGGAGCCAGGGCAGGTATTTAGAAGACTTTTAGGGAACATCGAAGACAGCCTATGCCTTTTAAAAACTCTCTGGCAAGGAACGCAGGAGCTTTTTTCCACCATGAGCAGATTGCTGAGAAAGCGCAGGTCAGAGCTGCCATGCCCATAGGTCTTCCAAAACAACTGACAGCAGACACTATCAGCAAACATCAAGAGACAATCATTGACTGTGTAAGTATCCTAACTCTTATACAGATGAAGTGAGTTTAAATTTCTTCTCATCCAACCTTTATCTCATTTAGTATATCTTTTCCAAACAAGYCTTAAAGTGATTACACATTACAGAGACTGAGAGAAACCACCCTCTTGAAGCATATAGCATGAGCCACTTTGGAAAAGTCTGAGCTTGGTGAATCCTTGGGTGGTTTTGGAAAAAGCAACAGTCCAAAGGCCATTTCAGACACTGTCTTTAGACCTAATACTCCCTTTATCCTTCCTTAGGTCCACATGTCTTGCCAGACTTCTGCACTCTTTACAGAGAAGTATGTGTTAATTTATAAACACTAAATAGTTTGAAGCTTAACTTAAGAATACTTGTGCACGACAGACAGTATTCCCCAGGGCAAGGAAGTGATCAAAGCCTGGATTCTTACGTTGCTGAGGATGTTGCGGTGCAGTGCTGTGCCATGAATGTTGGAGCTCTCGGTGTTCCACAGACGAATGGTGTTGTCAGATGAACAGGTGATGAAGGAACCAGGGGGCAGGCACGACTGATTGTTGTCCTTCACCTCTGGATATATCTAAGGTCAGGTAAAATCAAACCCTGAATGAGACACTCCTGCACCTGGCATTCTAGCTCAGTAGCAAGTTTCAAAATAAAAGCAGATGAAAGCTGTCCTCTGTTTTGCAAAGGTCAGAGGTAGCCGGAACTCTCCTGATGAAAACCTGCTTGCAAGCAAGAGCTTCATACTTGCTTCAAACAAATGCCGGCTGAGGTTCCCTGAGCGTAGGGCACTCCTTTAAGAAGCCTGCAATAAGCCAGCATCCTTTGTGTTTAATAGTTCAAAGAGAGCACCTCAACAACCATGCAATAACAACCTTGCACTATTGTTTGAGACTTTCAAACCCTACTGAGGGTTTATAATCCAGGAGAAAAGGGGAGAAATGCAATTAAAAAAATGTTTAAGAAGAGTCCTCAACATCTTCCTCCTTTCTTTCCAGTTCTCCTTTTTCTGACCACTGTTAGGACATAGTTTCCTGTAGCTCCTTTTCTTCCCTCTATCCTGAAAGAAAGCCAGCTGGACAGACTGGATGGCAACAATCATTTGACAGGCTAATGAAGGATACCCTGATAAACAGGCTAAAAGARATTGGAGTTGAGGTCTTATCATTTGTTTCATTTCTTTGACTTTGGAACACTTGCTCACCACAGACCTCAAACACTTTGAGGACAATAATAAAATCTTGGGCATTTTGTGCAAGAAGCYGCTGCACCCAGTTTTGTCCAGTTCTGCCCCTTCTCCCACCTCTCACCTTTCTGATACTKGGATATTTTTTTCAGTAACACAGTATCTCAGTATTTGGTCGACCACTGCTGTGCAGCCAAAGAACTGCTGCCAGCTCCAGACCAAGCCACATAACAACCACACTAACCAAAGAAACTAACTCAAGTTGACCCTCTCTCCTTCTCTCTCTTGGCAGTAAGTGTTTGCATTCAAATTTGACAGTTCTTCAGATGATTTCCACAACCATAACCCATAATCCAACATTCATATCTGCAGGCAACATTCCCATCTGTCATTACCTCAATGTTCCATACACAGGAAGAGTGGTACAAAGCGGAGTACACCTTGCCTACTTTCTTTGGGTCTTTGACATCCCACACATATAGGCTGTGGTCGTTGTAGACGCAGGAAAGCCACTGGTTGGTGGGGTCAAAGGTCAGGGCAATCGTGTCTGGATACTTTGCATCAGCCATACCAGAGAAAAGACGACTGTGCAAAGAGAGAACAACAGCTTAGTTAACTTGTGCCCTGTTGGAGTCAGGGCAAGGAGGTCAAGCATGAGAACTCAGATTCTTCAAAAGGGGATGGCCAGGTGAGCAATACACTGTGCCACAGAAGCAGAGCGAGAGAAGGCTGGCTGCGAAGACCTGCCTGTTGAACAATTATTGCAGCAAGAAGTCCCATGAGAGGCCTGAACATGCCAGCGTAAAATTCATTCTCCTTGCTGTACAACCCAGAGTCCAACCACAGACAGACATTTGACTCTCCCTGAAGGATTAAAGAGGACACTTGGCCATCACTGGAGGTCATCATCATTTACCACTGCATAAGCAGGTGGCAAAATCCAGGTCAAACAGTGATCTCAAAACAAAGGGAAAGGAGGATCATCTTCTGGTGGCTCCTATCTTTTACATGCTGATTGCAGTTAATCACAGGAAATGCTCTGTCATGGAGCCAAGGGGAAGAATAGGAGCAGTCGCTAGCATTGGAAAGTTAGGAGCACACCAGCACAATAGATAAAGGAATGATTTACTTCAGCTGATGCCCATCTGACATGCCTTCCCACCCCCCCCCCACGCACCCCCCCACTGGCCAGCTTGGTGCTGCCTGGAGCAGCTCATGCGATGAGCAATTGCAGATGGGTATGGTCCGCAAGCTCTCTGTGGCAAATTTAAAGAACAGAGGAACTCCACAAAAACAAGGAAACTCCTATTTTCCCAGGTTAGACCTAGGTCACATGATATGAACCCAAGATCTCCTCTGCAGGGATCCTCTGTTGAGTCCTGCCTCTAGACATGTAGAGTAGGAGCTATTCTCTTGATCTGAGCCCACAACACTGCTAACAGCATTGAAGTAGGCAATTATAGCTAGACTGCCAGTGTTGAGAGCAAGTAACTAAAAAAGACTAATGGCAATCTAGGGATGAGGTCCGAAGTGCATGCAGTACACCAGACAGCTGCAAACCCTGCTTCAGCAAGTGCAGAGTTTTGAGGGACAGAAGAGTACAGCCCAGATCCTATTTTAAAAAAAATCAAGTTATTAATACAGTTGTGGGCAGCTCATTATGGGTGACTGGCATCCCACATAGAGGCTCTGGCATGCATAGAGATAATAAGGAGTTCTGTGTTTTCCAGCTTCCTTAGAAATAAAAAATGCTGTTAAGATTGTAATCAGCTGTACAAAGGCATGCTTAATCACATGAATATCTATGCTTGACTGACACATATGGGAACAGCAGAGAGTACTTTTAAAGGGCCAGAATACACGATTGTTTAACTTAGCACTAAAACTGGTAACACTAAATTGAGGAAAACAGTTTCTTTCCCCAGCTCCCTCACTGCATTATCATCCCCTTCTACCGATCCTCCAGAGGAAGGCTATACAGCACACTGTTTGCACTTCTCCCTCAAGTTTCTCCTTCAAAAGTTTAGAGAAAGTCTGTTGGAACACAATTAAAAATAGTGCATTCCTGTAGACAGGGGAATCCACTAGAACAATGGCTGGTGAACACATGCCTTTGGATTCCTTTCCCCACTTCTACTATTTGCAAACAGAAATGCATGAAGGGTTTTCTCCAACAAAAGCCTCAAAAAGTTGACAGACAGAACTTTATGAAAACCACATTATCTATCTTAGAAGATGGGAAAGAGAGTCAAGGCAGAAGATAACAGATGAAGGGAGGAAAACAAGAAAACAAAATGCACAAGACAGAGGGAGGAGAAAGATTGTGGACAATAATAGGATATTTGAGTCCATAAATGACTGCAAGAGAGCCCTTGAAAAAATTCTGCATGAAAGCCTGGGCATTTCTTACTAATATTGTTTTATTGTTATGGAGGAGAATCTTCACAGCCTTTACCATGTTAATTAAGCAAGGATATGCACAAGAGCAGCTGAAGTGTGCCACAATATCCTGTACACTGTCTGCTTATCCTTCGCAATCAATATTAAAAGGTTGCCAGAAATGGGTGATCCCAAAAGGATAAGGAGCAGGATATTGCCCAGCAACCAGCTTTGGGTTGCAGCCCAGCGATGTGGGGCCATCTTGTGACAGCCCAGGGAGATCTGCCACATGCTGCTAATTTTAATCCACAGAAAGAGCACACTCTAGATGTCAAAAGTCTGGCGATCACTTCTAACCCACAGAAGTCTCCTTTGCTACCTTTCACCCTCTCCACAATACCTGGCCTCAGTCACACTTGCGATATCCGTTCCCAAGAAATGCGGCTTTGGCAGCGTGGTGACGAAGTGAAGGTTCAGGGGGTTAAAAATCCGCACAGTGCCATCAGCGCAGCCACAGAAGATGTAGTCATGATTCACAGAGATGCAGTTTGCCACCGTGGTCTGAGGAGGACATAGCACACAAGAACGCTAGTGAACAACACACACWCTCTTCAAAAGTCGCCAAACACACGGCAGAGAAAACAGCAAATTGACAAACAAAGGAATCATGGTCAGAAGAGCTGAGTGAAGTGAAGTGGAGCCCCCTGGAGTAAGGAAAAGCCTAGAAGTCCCAATTTCCTTTCTGAGGAGCTTCCTGGCCAAGATTCACTGCAGATTCCAAGTGGCTRAGGAATGAGCTCCAAAGGCCAGCTCCCCTGCTGACATAAAGCCACTCTTGCCAGGGGATGTCAGCACAGCAACACATTTACTCCAGCTGAGTCTCATTCTGAACTTTTTTTTTTTTTTTTTTTTTTTTCCTCTGACATTTGGTACCACTGGCAGGGAAGCAGCACTGCACCCTGTACTACCACACCAATACCTTACTTGTCACAAGGAGACAAGAAAGGAAAAAATGATTTTCTCCCCCCTCCCACTGGGATTTGTACAAATGGTAGAAAATGGTAGAAAATGGAGCGTGGTGACAAGTGGATAGGTTGAATGCAAAACTTTKTCAAACTTACTGTGAAGCTGTCTGTATTCTGAGCAAGAGTGAAAGGCAGATTTTAGAGAAGAAAGGAAAGAAAAGAAGAAGCATTTCACTTGAAAGAAAGTGTAGAAATATTTTGTCTTGGTTTCAACGCTCTGGATCCTTTCAGGTGAACGTCTTGCACTCAATTGAAAGGAAAACACTCTGTTGAAGTCTTAACTACAGGCCAAGTTAGTAGTTTACAATTGGCAAACCCACTGCTAAATTGGGAAGTTGCATTTGAGATGCACAAGCCAAGCAACATACTGCAAAGAGGAGAGAGATCAGAATCTTTCTAACATTCCTACTTGTGCAGGCTACATCAGGACACTGCTTTGCCAGAAGGGCAGTAGCTGTAACACTAAAGCTTGAGAATAGAAGAGCCTCAGGGATTAATAAAATCCCTTTGCAAAGAGGCAATGGCATTTCTGTCTAGCCTCCCAACCAGTATAAATCACGAAGTGGCAGAAGCCCAAATTCTCCTCAGAGTCAATAACTTTCAGTGCTGGCTGGCTGGCTTGTGCTCTCTGAATGCACTTACTATTGCTCCTGCTCTGTTTCAACAGGCACTAACATTGCAGGACAGGAGGACTCAAGACTCACCCTCAACTCCACCCACTTGTCCAGCAGTCTTTTTTCATTGAATTCACACAACAGGCCTGAAGATGTGATACAGAAAGTGCTGTCTGCTTTCTTGCCCCTTCCACATGCCACATCTGCRAAGAAGTTGTTCCTCAGTTCCCCAAGCAACCCTGAGCGACCTAGCAAGGGGACCGTGGCATTAACCTGCCAACAAAAAAACAACTTGTTACGAACAGAGCCCAGCACTCCAGACAGACATTAATGGAACATTAATGGAACACCAAACCTTTAGGGCAGAAGTAGGTCAAATAAAGAGAGCTGCAGAGTACGAAGAGAGGTGGTGACAGGTTTTATCTGCCACACACTCACAGGCTGCAGTGTGTATTGAGATGATCAGTATTAGCAAGTCAATGGAACAAAACTATACGTGCGCTACCAAAATTGACTTTCAAACACAGGACTGAGASACACCAGATCAACCACAGGAAGAGTAATGCTTCCATGGCCAATCTGTTACTTATATCAAATGCCAAAGGAGGGCAGGGTCCAAGCATGAAGCAGCAACTTCTGCTTATGAGCACCCAGAAAAACAAGCATATGTGAAATAAATATCTGATGCCCAAGAGCAGAAGCCACCGGCTAAAGGGTTAAAGCCTTTAGCTGACACTTCAAAAGAATAACCATAGCCTTTTCAGATGCTCACACCCACATCAAACAGTTCTCCCAATCTCTGTGCTGCAAGAAGCTCAATGACTGCATTTTTTTTGATTTGCATAACTACTAAAGAACAAACAAGCTCCTGTGCAACTCTAGGAACCATACGCCTGCCCCAGCACATACAGCAAGCTTTTCGTACCACTGCAGCATGCAATTGCCACCAGTTCATGGGGAGACTGAGGCTTGAGTGCCAGAGATTGAGAGTCAGCCTTGAATCCCAGGAAAATAAAGGGTTCCCAGTTCCCACAGCAAAATCCACACYGCTGTAAGATAAAAGTATCTGCTCATAGCTTGGCAGTTTCTCTCACCTTGGAGGTTTTGCTGTCATCTAGGTACCAGAACTTGATATGCCGATTTCCAGCAGTGACAAAGTAACTGCAGTCCTCTGAGAATGACACAGCTGTCACTTTACTTGAGACTTTGTTGGCTGCCACCACAATGTTTTTCTGGAAATGTAATTGTTTAGATAGCTTAATTTCTTTGCTCAGAAGCACAGAAAACTCATTTTAACTGCAGGCATATTCAATACACAAGCTGCAGCAGTGTAAAGAGGAGACCCAAACATATCTCCCACTACCTCTCTGAATACAACCTCCTCAGCAATAGCTTGGAGCACTGATTTGGCAGAGTGTAGAATTCACGTTTGCATTCAATGCCACTTCCACATTGACTGAGACTAAGTCAGCAGTCACTAGTGCCTGCACAGACATACTTTCTGAGCTTTGACCTGTTGGTTTCACAATCACAGGGAGCTCAGAGCAAATCTATTTCCCTTTCTAAACAGGGAAAGGGCATGCATGCCAGCACCAGCAGGGGTTCTCCTAGCCTCCAGGAAGCAATGAGAGCAAGGCACTCAAGATGAGGAACAGGTATTTTCCACATGGGAAATACTCAATTCCTCCAAAAATTCTATCTTCTCTACAAGAAAGCAAGCTTTATGGAAAAACAGAAGAGAAAAGGGAAAAAAAAGGCCATTTTTGCCCTATGCTAGAAGAGACAAAGCAAAGTCTGCTATATTTCCCTGTGAATCTCAAACRGTCAAAGAGCTCGCAAAAGGGAGGAGGAGGATGGCAATGGCCAAAAAGCTCTCCAGGTATCATTAGAAGTGTGAACTAAAAAGCTTTCCCCTCTATCTTCGGTGAGTTTTCAGCCCTGTAGTATGCAACTGACAAAAAAGTACCAGGGGAGATGTTTATGACATTCACTCTTTCCTCTGCCCCTTCCTTAAGGGCCCTCAGCACACAAACTCCACAGGCCCTATCAGACAGGGTACATACAGAACTGAAGCAGAAGAGGACCCCAGGCTGCAGGACCAAGCAGGACTCTCCAACCCAGACTAAGGGAAAAAGGAAGGGGACAGCCATTAACACAAATTCCCTCAAGAGAGAACCCAGAGAAAACTCTAGGACTCTTGTAGACCTCAGCATCTGGATCACTTGATGRCCTTCCTATGGTCTTCCTTTATGGAAGCAAGGGGACCCTGCCAACAGCAGGAGTTTGCCTTTTCATCACTATCAAACAACTGAGCAAGTATCCTAGACTGGAAAAAACAGGGAAATCGCAGCAGAAGCACAGTGGATGAAAGACAAGTTATGGTGAAAGGTGCAGGGAAGTACTTCAGGAGATCTGGCTTCAACTATTTGTCTCAGTTTTCTTTGACTTTGGTCAAGTCAAATCTCTCTAGTTTTAGTACCCAGTTTGCAAAATGCAGGCTAGCTCTACCTTCTGACAGAGTCTGGAACATATATTCAGAGAGCATGTTCTTCAGCACAGAAAGGTAGAACAGTTCTTACTTTATAAGCTCTCAGACAAATAATTATAAACAGGGTCACGCTGAACAGAAAAACTTGCATGAGCAAGGTAGAAGAAAGCTGCCTGTACTCTGTCCCATACATACCAYRCATTATGCCCACCTCCGAGYCACTACTTTGATTTATGTGACTAGAAAAAAAACAAAAGGCTGAACACTCCTTTTTCTACACTGACACAGGCATTTATTGTTTTATCACTACATAACTCAGCTATACAAAAAATAGCAAGGTCAAGCTTTAGCTCATGCAGGAGAGGACTAAYGGAGAGAGTTTAAAGTATAGCACAGGAAGTATGATGAAGAGGTTAACGTACTACATGAGCATAGACTTACAAGCTGCACAATGTGAAATTTAACATTTGTATCTGTGGTCATATACAATTTTTAAATTTTCTCTCTTTTAGAGAGTGTTTAGAGAGTGCCTGAAGAGGTAGCAGGAGCTGACTCAAACTAGAAAAAGCATAAATGCTTAGCTTTAACTAATACAGAAGACTCCAAATCTATGTAATGTGAGCCTGKCAATATACGTATGTTTTCTATACAAACAGCACATATTTACACGTTTTCTAGACAAAAAGATACAGGTTTTACTTCCCACAGAATATTGCCCCAACTCAACAGYACACACAGTGGCCACTGTCCTCTAGGTATGCTCCCTTTCTCATAGGTCAAGRATGGGACTAGAGTATCACAAATCCTGACACAATGAAAACAAAACAATTCAAGAGCATCCACTACACCACAAAACGAATCCCTGGCTGGTGAGAGTTTCCTTCTTCAACCCCATAAATTAGTTTTTAGTAAGCCTCTAAAAAGGCACAAGGCTTTGACAAGGTTTTGGAAGTCCAGGCTTTCCCGACTAGGCAGCAAGATGTCATGTGTCTCCAAATATAGAGAATAACCCTTCACTGAAGTGATTTAGACCATCCCTAAGGGATCATAGCTCTCTCTCATGTCCAAACTTGTCTGTGTCTATGAATATCAAAAGAAAAAAAGAATAGCAGCACAGAAGGCAGGACAGAACTGAAATCTTATTTATCGACCCTGTGGTCCACCTCCTGGGGAACTTACCTTCCATGACCACACGTTGACAATCATGTCATGCTGGTAGCCCACTGAAACAATGTACTTGGAGCTAGGGGAGAACGCCACACAGGCCACACCATACTTGTGCTCCTGGAGCTCAGCCACCTGGGTCCGCTCAGCCACATCCCATACCCGCACAGCGGGCATGTGTCCACTCTGGAAGGYACAAGGACAGGCACAGAACAGGTAATGTAACACTAGAGGTCAGTTCTGACAGATTCAGGCATATAGAAGTGTGAGAGCTTGGAAAAAACGATGTATTAATGTTGGAATCGCTTAAAAAGGTTAGAACTCGCTTCCTCTGACTCTTTAAAGCCTTATTTGAGACTGCAAATCTGCATTGCTGAAAAGAGCATTTCAGCAGATCCCTGAAAGAATTAAAAAAAACATTCCCCTTCAACCCTATTCTTATCCTCCCCCAAAAGAGCTAAAGATTAGAACAACACTTTTCATGCACATTCCTGATCTTTGCAACGGGAACTCACAGCCAGCTCATGAAAAGCATTATGCAACGACGTTCTATCTCTAGACTTAGTGATCCTGAAGATCCTCACATCTCCTGCTCCTAACACAACACGACATTGGAGATCTCGAACCAGGTCACACCTTCACAAACACACGATGTGACTGCTTATGYCAGTTATCACACAGCATCTCCAGAAGGCCTATGGGAGGCTAACAACATCATTTCCACCACAAAGGTAACTGCAGGAACGCTTGCTGCCTGAACAAACGTGGGCAAGGTAGCAGAGAGACAGACAGAGAGAACAGACACTGTTTTTACACTTGTTTTCCAGAGAAACAGGAGGTCATAGACTCCAAAAACGCAAACTCAGCACCTTCTGCCAGACAATTCCCTTTTTCTTCTTTAATTATTTGTTATTAAATCAAAATAAAATGAGAAGTACAAGGCAAGCTGAAATGCTGGCCAGGAATGTGCCTGACAGGCAAATCCTACTCAAGAGCCTATTCATGAATTCATATAGAAGCCTGTCAAAAAGGTAGCTTGCAAGATAACATATCCATGGCAACAAGGCAAAACGATGCCTTTTCTGATCAGGGTTAAGTAAGTCATTTGATTGCATGGGAGATGCAAGTCTGATCACAAGAAGGAGAAATCAAAGCTTTAGAAACTCAGAACTGTGAATGTTTGTCTCACTTAATAGCTTTGCCAAGCAACTTCTTGTGGCCTGGAAAAGTACTGTGGTCAGATTTTTACTGTTTTTGGTGCAGTAGTTCTTACATGGCAGAGCTCATGTCTCAAGGTTGCTGTCAAGATGTTACAGTGAGCCAAACAAGCTGGTCTTCAAAACAATTGCTCTACCCTAACACACACACACACACACACACACACACATATATATATTTTTCTTCCCAGCACCTTAGTGTCCACCCCAAGATACTGACAAATTGATTCATATTCAGTAACACAATAGACGATCACCAACAGCAAGCTCTACGCAAGTCCCATGGACAAGAGACTTACACCTCCATGGGGAGAAAAAACATTTTCTTCTACATTTAATATGCATGGTAGGCCAAGAAACAACCTCTGTAGCATCTATCCTGAAAAGCCAGTCACGCAGAAAACTAAGGTGTTACTACACAGAATTAGCACAAGGCCTAAAAGTGATCTTCACAAACTGAAYGCAGTAACTGAACTCAGTCCCATTTCCCAGTGGGACCTCCTACAGGACAGAGGTTGAATTAAGCAGACTGCTGACACCAGCAGGGGGCACTACTACACAAATTAATAATTTGAATTTCAGGCATTTGGGATATCAGAAAGAAAAGTGGTTTTAGAACAGGGCAAGCCGAGACACATTTTGCAATATGGCAAAAAAAGCTTTCAAGTACAACCGGAAAGACTATTTTTAATCAAAGCTTGCCATTTACCCCAAAACAGTTTTGAAACGAAATGTTTAGGCTGTCAGTACGAAAAATAGCCATTTTTCACTAGTTCTCCTGCCCCACATGAAAAGAATAAAAAAGCAAAGATTAACAATAAAATAAAATAAAATAAAATAAAAATCTACAACCACCAAGATCATTAGAACAAGACACTGGGTAGAAGGGTAGAAAAAGATTTTTTATATAAGTAAAATACAGGCACATATACAAAAATATAAATAGGTAGATAAATGTTATATACATTATGACTTCTCAAGTATAAGAAGGGATTAAAAAAATCAGAAGTTTCAGCTGTAAAATCTCATCTATTCACTAAAAACAGGTAATAAAAAACCCTCTGATGCTCTGAAGGAAAGGCTCTTGCTTTCGTTGAGATAACTTCCATCCAGAATACCATCATTTCTATCCTATGCCAGATCAACAGGGATTCAGTCCTAGCTAGGGAATCACCCACTGACATGACAGCTGCCATCAGAGCAATCAAACTAGGGAACTCCGGAGTGAACAGCCTTGTTCTTGACAGCTTTAACACAGGGTTGTGATGTACTTCTCTGCAGCTGAGGCTCAGGAGGGGACCCGTTTGGATTAAAGAGAGACAGCATCCAGTGGTAAATTACCATCAGTAACACAAAAGAGCAAACTGAGCCCAACCATAAGGGGGACAGTGAACATTTCTGTGGATTTTTAACAGTGAATAATTCCAAACTCATGACACACAATCCATGTCTTGCACTTCTAATGCAGAACAGACACACACAGTGCAGTCATCCTTATTCTCCCCCTTAAGCATGTTTGAAGAGAGGAAGCAATTGTCGCCAGCAGACAAGCACACAATGCCAAACCACAGGCACCAGCATCTTTTGTCACTATTCCTAAAGCTCCATTCCACATGCACTTTTCATTTTTTCCACAACACTATTACTGGCTTCAGTTATTTCCTGAAATCCTAAAGGAACAATCCTAAACTCAATCCAAGAATAAGGACCATTCAAGTCCTCTTCTTTCATGCTAGAGTAGAGGAATATTTTGTATTCTTTGACTCATTTTCTCTCTACCTTCAGCTCACAGAGGCCACCCCAGAAGACTCACCCTTCCTAAGCTGACCAGAGGGAATAGCACATCAAAACACTCTCAGCAGGAGCACTCAAAGCCAATCATACATAACTCAATAGGTCTACACAGAGCTGGAATGCTAAAAYAGATTTCCCTATAAAAATGCAACTCACAAGCTTGTTCTGCTGATATTTCAGTGGTCAWAGTCCTGTCAAAAGGCAGAAGGGATTTTCAGGCTTTCAAATTCTCCACATTTTCTCTAACATCTTCCACCCTACTCTGAAATGGCATRGACAAGCTGTATCCTCTTTCCTCTCACACTTACCTCTCCCGTAACCAGATATTTTCCATCTGGAGAGAAAGCAAGGGCTGTGATTGTTTTCCTAAAACAAAAAGAATGACATTAAAATATTTCCAGCATGCAATTTCATTTCAATATGTCATGACTGGGGAGGAGGTCAGGACAGACTAGCAAAAAGCTCAAGTCACACATAATAGCCTGCCAACAGTTTCTCTTTACCAGAAGTATAACACTTGTCATGGGGATTCCCTGCTGCCCAAATCTCTAGCAGCGTGCCTACAGCACCAAGAAAGCTCCAAAAGCTGAGGTTCATCTTCATATCTATGCATCTATTCCAGCTGCAGTCCTGGCTCCAATAATGAGGTCACAGTTTCAAGTGGAATAAAAAAAGTCACATACAGATACCCTGGGTTTCTAGTGAGACTTTMTCCATGTCAGGCCTTTTAAAACTTCCTCATGTGGCCATAATATTTATGAAGTGCTGCCTAGTCAGCAACAGCAGTTCACATTAGGCGCTACAGACAAACTGGCAGGCAGACTCTGCCCAAGGCCACACTCACTGCAGGAATTTATCTGGGAGCAACAGTCTCCTCAGCAGCTCTTATACTTCGCTCAACCCATAAAAACCTTGAAATTCACCTCCCACAGAACAAGCCCAACTTGAAAYTTCACTCACCTGGAGCTGTTTAAAATATGGTGTTGCTTATTTTTTCTAGGATTGAACAGCACAACAACACACCTAGATGGAGAAAAGAGAAAAACAAAAATAGTTGACATAACAGCCATGGGCATAAAGAAAAACAAATAGAGCCTTCCTTGTTGGCAGAGCAGAAGCAAAAAYAGCGCCAAAGAGCTCTTTCATGCCCTAACCTCACAGCCTGAGCTGTGGTTAGCTGGAAATTGCAAAGGAAAAGAACAGCTCAGATGAGAAATTCAAAGTGTGTCACATAGAGGAGTATWGTACCTTAAACACCTTCTAGTGTCTGTAGGCTCCAGGTCTTCGATTGCTCAAGCTGCACAGAAAGGTTAATTATGAAAGTCTGTGCAATGGCCCCAAGCACATTAGGTTCCCTGTCCCCTGCCATGAAAATGACCCTATGTTCTGGACACCAAACCAGCATGTTTCTCAAGTGAGAAATTCAGAAACAATGAAAGAGGGGATCTTCTGAAAAAGTTCTTTGTGGAAWAAAGAGCTAATTTTCTGTGCCTTGCCCATAATACAGGACAGGACAGAAAGTGGTTGAGTGTAGCACAAGAGGTCACTGGCCAGTTAGGTAGCGAGAAAGAGGATGTCAGAACCAATTGACCCAAGAGACAAATATCTGAACAAACAACTTGCTCGAGGGCTCTGCAGAAGTCTCTCAGCAAAATGAACTGCAAAAGCAAAAAGCAGTAACCTCTTGTTAAGTAATATCACCACCTCCGTCAGGAGCAGAACAGTCAGTGATTGGGAGGSGGGCGACGGAGAAAAGGCCCCACTTCCCCACAAATCCTACCAACAGCACCTTGCCTTGGAGCCTCTGCCCACCATGAGCAGCCTGGAGCTCTCCTGGGCACTATTTCTCCCCCACCCTCTGCACAATTTTTCAAAGTCCTCATGAACCAGCCTCTGCCTTGGTGCAGCAAGTACAAGTGGCACAGCAGCCACTTGTAACGGGAACACACACAGTCCCTGCTGCCCCCTCATGAAAGTCTTAAGTGTTAACAAGTGAAAAAAAATGAAGAAAAAAAATGGCCTAAGGYAGAAAAACCGTGACTCTCTAATGACTTCACCTCTAAACAGAAATTGTGGGTCTTGACTTTTCCTGCGAGAGGAGAGGCTGCCTGCCACGCACTACCGGGCTCTGACAGTCCTGGCTGCTGCTTCTGCTTTGGTGCCATCAGAGCACCAAAGGGCACCCCRGGCTGCAGCTCCAACAGCCCTTGCTGCACCAGGGACTTGGATCACGTCGCTGTCGCATCGGCGTGAGTCACAGTGCACAGAACATGCCCACGCTCCAGGCTGCGGGCATCAGCCCTGGGGAGAAGCAGACAGCACGGAGAACACCTCAGCCTGACAGAGCTGGGCAGAAAGCTGCTGCATCTACATTTGCCTCGCAAATGCTTCCAGATGGGCAGCGTGCACCCCCAGGCACAAGGGTTTAGCCAGGATCAGGCATGCCTCAGTGCCGCACTGCCAGAGCAAAGCTAGCGTCCTTCCAGGCCCCACTCCATGGTCCGGCACGGCAGCAGCCAGGCCCCAGGGCTGCAGGTGCGGCTCGGGTTTGACAAGGTCGCAGTTGCAACGTCCCCGCAGGAGCTGGCATCTCCTTGCCTGGCCCGGGCAGTTGGGCCTTTCACACGTTCTGACAGGGCTACCCTGCCAGGAGCAGTGTAAATTTTAAACTGGAAAAAAGAGCACAAAGGAGGACTGACATACCACGAGCAAGTGTCTTTGGCCAAAGYTGTCACACTCCATTAACATCACTACCTCAAAGAAGACTCCAAAAGGCACTAAAGCTTCAACCTCCAAGACACCCGTCGTGCACAAGATGTGGACCCCTCATTAGACTACTCTACATTTCCACCTACCATGCTCAAGAATAGCCCTGGCGGCCTAAACACACACATGCACTCTACAGAACGACAAGGCAATAAACCGCCAGGCTTTCTTGATACATTAAAGCAGGCAACCATAACTGGAGAGGTAATCTTGTGGAACAGCAGCAAAAGGTTGTTCAAAACTGTGATTGATCTTATGTGCTTTTTATGYGGGGGAAACTATCTGGAAAGTTTCAAGTCAAAACTATGCTACTTATTAATGCTACTTATTTCTATAGGATTAGTGTAAAGATTAGTGTAAAGGTGTTTTGTGATCCAGTAACAAGGCAGGAAAGTTTAAGGCTTGTAAATCATTAGACATGAAATAGGAAGTGGAAGATGTGGAAGTTTATCTAATTTCCAAGCCTTTAGCTAATCAGAAAAGCAAGACAAAAAAAACACACTATGTGAAGTTGGGTAGGGTGACATGGACCAAAATCCTGTTGAGCTATGACAGGAATGAGTTGCTCAAAATAAGCTTCAGAAAATATTAGAAAGAATAAAGGGAAGATACAGAATCCTGCTGACGACTTTCCTATGCAGCTTTTAAATTTAAATCCTTTTGTGTTTTATTACAAGGAACTCTGCATAAAAACAGGACATCATAGAAGTGAACACAATCTAAAAATACAGGAAAGATAGGCAAAAGACAAACCATGGTTTTCAAACCAAGCAAGCAATTAAACACACCATTTCCTAGAATAGCACAGTACAGGGTCCAGGTCTTTGCCTCTATTAACTTATGTAGCTGAGCCTCTAGCCACTTACAAACATGAATTTTAGCTCAAACACCCTCCGCAATTGGCCATTTGCTCGCAAGGTCTCCCCTGCAGACTTCCTTTCCCAATTCTTAGCTCTCAGTGAAGTTGAGACCCCACAGTAAAGATAAGAGCCACCCAACTCATGCACCAAGGGGAATCAGCAAACCACTCCAAGAGCAGCACAGGTTTTAACGTCAGACCACCACTCAGACACTTTAAGCCTGTATTAAGGCACCCTTATGTTTGAGCCACTGAGTTTACAACTCATAGTTAAACAGCTCAATGGTTGGGGTGAGGAGAGGATATGAAAGATCTCCTTACTAGACAGCAAGTAAGGACKTGTGTCACAGAAAAGTAATTTTAACTCACACACGTACCGAAACAAGAGTGCATGTGGTTATGTTGAATTGTAAACTAAACTTGCTTACTGGTTGTGATCTTTAATAGCCTTAGCCTAGCTAAATCAGTTTATTGTTTAAGTTAATCCTTTAAACTTCATTTCTTACCCAACAAAAGCCACCCCACTGCAATGCTGTCCCATGTTGATTTTCTATCAGCACCCTCCTGCCTGCCCCRCATAAGAGCAAGGAAGACTCCAGCCGAGCCAAGGATACCCTATTGAGCAAGATGGCAGCAACATAACACACAAATCTTACAGCAGGGCTACTGTTCTGGGACTCGGGARCACCTCACTTTGAAAGTTGGCTCACACTCAAAATACTTGGGAAGGTGTCTAGTGCACTCCGTTCTAGAGAGCAAACCTCTTTAAAGAGCAGCGATTAACCATTTCCAGCACTGAAACCTCTTCCAAGTGTTCAGGCAATTTCAATGCCTGTTCAAGCTCTTGCAGCTCAGCTCTGCAAGCCCCAAAGTTACCAAGCTCTCAGGAGATTCAAAGCAGCTATTCTTTTCCATTTTTGTTGCTTTAATCTTACACTAATTGAAATAATAAAATATTTACTACGGAAAATTAATGACATACCAAGCATCCACCCATCTATCCATCCTCTATCATGTCTGTTTTTTCATGAAAGCATGTTCAGCATTTTCAGTCAAAGAGGCAGAAGGAACACAAAGAAGATGGCATTGATCTTTTCATTCCTAACTTCTAGTTACAGACGTAGACCAACTAAAGTACTTCAAACCTGCACTTTTATGATAGCTTCATCACCTCCTTCTTACCTCCACACCTTGCCCGAATTTAAGCTTTCAAAGCGAATTCAAAACTTCAGGACACCCTTGTCAACAGAAAATTTTAAATGTTTGTGGCAACATGAATACTAGCACTAGCTCCAGAAGAGCTTCACATGGGACCTGTATAGAGAAACACTGTGTTTGGTGCACACTGGCTATTTGGAAGGTGAACACTTAACAGCCTTGCTTCAGCACAAAATTGTATCTTCTCTGCAGTTGTGGGCAGAGCTTAACGCCCACATCTTTTGATCCATGACTGTATTCTGATTTCCAAGACATTTATAGAAACCATTCACTGCTGTGTGGATTACTGCTGTACAAGCCATGTCCTAGCCAGTTGAGATCAGGTGTCCAGTTTGTTTGCAGATTAGTTCCTACAGAGGCCATTGGCAACTGCACACATATTTAAAAGTATTATTTCTAGGTCTGTGATGTCATCCACAACCTTCAAGTATACCTTCCTGATACAAGCAGCTTTTAAAAACAACTTGGCACTTGGCGGCAGGACCTCTCCCTGGGTTCATCTTTCTTGTGGGGCATTCAGGTAACTTTAGATAACTTCAGACAAACACATACAGAGGACAGAATCAGTTCTCAGAGCTATGTCCAAGGTTCTTGCAGACAACCTGAGCTTTCTCCATCAGGAAGCCCATTTGGGACAGCCAACAAGGCAGCAGTGAAAGGTTCCTTGGAGAGCTTGTCAAATCTCCATGAAGGCACAGCCCCATCTTATATATGCACAACTATGCACCATATACGCAGATATAAAGCTGGTGATGTTTCAASTGGAGTTTGCAACAGTTTCCATTGGCTCCAGCAAAAGGAAAGAAAAACAAAACATATAAATGCAGCAATTTCCCTAAACTAAATATAGAAGCAGGAATCAAGAGGAATCAGACATCAATATCACATTTACACAAAGTATCTGACTCACTAAATCAGCAGCACAGGGTCACTCCAACCCTTCCTACCCTCCTCCCTCTTACTTCTGCCTCTCCTTACCCCAGCTCCGCTCCTGCTCTTCCCCAAACACTAGTGTCAGTGCATTTTATTGTCCCTTCTCATCATCCTCCTCCTCCTGCCTCCCGGCACATCCCTCTAGTCTCAGTTGCCCTTCCCCCACTCGTCTGCTCCCTCACCCCTCTTCAGCAAGCTAATAGAAAGCAGATTTCTGCCAGCATCAGTTTTCCTCTTTCCTTCTTCTGCTGGCCACCCCCCTCCCCAGGGGGCTTGGAAGACTGAAAGTCAGCAATGGCATTCCTTTCCCAAGTTATCCATCAACTCAGCCTTGCCATATCTTGTGGGACATGCGACTGGAAGCAGAGTTCACGACTAGCTAAGGGCACACAATTTAGGTGATAAAGAAGAGGCTGTATAGAGAGGAAAAAATCCTCCATTYAGACATCAAAACAAATTTCTTTTGCACTACAATATCCTCCTTTCATGCTGCTGCAAGAATAAATGAAAAGAGCAAACAGTCCCATCCCTTCCATACTGGTCCATTTCTCAATTCACACTCTGCTGTCTTCCCAAGACCCAAAGCTATTCAAGTGAGTGCAATAGCTTCCTATGCACTAAATGCATACTTGGGGGRRGAGGGGAGGAGAGAGAGAGARRARAAAAMASAGARRAGAGAGAKRKRSASASASASMYYTTTTTTTTTTTTTTTTGAACAGTGCACTGGTTGCCATGGGAGGCTTGATCAGWGTGAACAAAGTTAACATCAGCTTGTGTAGACACTTTGGGTTAACAGTGATGGGAGAGGGTGTGCACACTGAATATGTAACTGAAGAGGTATTTTCAGGCAAGTTATATTAATTAAATGCATTTTGAGAAGAAAGRCATATCTGTTGAGAGGTTAAGACTTAGCTGACACTGTCTGAGCATAACAGCCTTTGGAGCTCACTGCACCAAACCACGACCAAAACGACTGGAAGGGGTGCAAGTCTCAGAGAGAGTTAAATTCACCCTTCAGAAACCAATATAGGCTAACAAAAGGCCATGACTGCAGAATAAGAAACCACTGCAAAAAGCAGTCAAATAATTCAAATTTCAAATAATTGGAATGGCTCATTCATTTAGAGTGTCACTAGGCTAAGAGTCTAGGAATTTCTGGTTGTCAAACAGTAATGATAAGGCTTGGGGCAAGAGATTCTCAGGGGAATTTGTTCTGTTTAAAAAGTTTGTTGGCTCCCCAAATCTGTAGGACTGGGAGCTCAAATGCACCATGGAACAGGCTCTGCCCCAAAGCGTACAAGATGACCACCAGCTCTGACCAAAGCACAGTATCTTGCCTCTGACAGTGGTCAATAGCACAGGGYACATTTTAGAGGGAGTTTCCCAGACTATCCCCCCAGCCTCCTGAAATGTGACTTTTTGAGATTTCTTAAACCAGTAGGGGAAAAGACGCCTGTTATTTGCCCCATATTCCAGCATCATGTTACCCTCATCCAAACTGAGTTTTAACCTGCTAGCTACCATGCCCACTAGATTCTCTTACAGGCTTAAATCTGTGCATAAAAATCTAGAGCTGGATGCCTTCAGGCTCCTCTTCATAATCCCTTAGACAGAAGGGGAAATTGCAGGGGAATCCTGTGGAACAGCACCTGAAGGCATCCAGCGCTAAAACATAACCCTATTATGCAACTCCCACCTACAGACCAGGTGACAACTACAGGGTTGGTAGAAACTCCTCTGGCTAAGAGTAACAAACACCAGGTTTAAAACCGCTCATTTACCCCTACTCTTGGTCATTTGAGGGAGTAGGAAGAGGCAACGCATCTAATAAAAATGTTTTGGGCTGACACAGTTTAATCTGGTATTTATGGTGCATAAGAGGCAGAGTTGAAGGCAGCCTGTGGACAGGCTCCTTGTTGGATCCTGTGCATCAACACACAAAATGCAGATCCTCTACCAAGCGGGCAGCGGCAATTTGTATGCATTCATAAGACAGAGCCTTTTCTCACAGTCCACCACGGGAAGCTCTTGCTCTCCTTCACAGCTTCCCCAGCTGGGGTAGAGTAACACCAGTGATAGCTCAGTTCTCATTCATCCATCCACACTAAGGCAGATGAGCAAACCACGCAAGAGAACTGCTCTATCCCCAAATATACAAGCCTCAGAAAGCTTCTCACCATGCTCAAGAGTGCCTATATGATCCAATGACATCCAGACAACCAGGCAGCTATCCTCCTCGCCATCTGGAACTTCCACTGGCAGCTTTCAACAGCCTCTTTACATCTGCCAGATCATTTCCTTAAGAGTAACCAGCTATGTACCTGATCTCAAGCTGCAGATGTCAGAGGACAGATGCACAGATTTGAAAGATACCCAAAATACTTTAAAATGAGGCTTAAAAATCCCCAACACAAAGGGATTTAAAAAAAAAAAAAAACTAACAGAGCAGAGATGGTGACTGCATACCAATTCAGGACTCTCTTCTTACGTACAAATAGACATCACAGAAGTTCCAGCTGGAACAGGAACACAGAGGAAAAACTTAGAGGGTTTGAAGACCCCTCCTATCTGCCTGCTATCAGAGCAAGGGCACAGCCTGCTCACGAAGATCCTCCGCAACCATTTCTAACTGGTCCAGCTGATTTTACTTCAGCATATCCTGGTCTCCTTGGAACTGTCACATTCATGCTGCAGGGCACAGAAAAACTGCAAGGTTGTTTAAGGTCTGTTTCTAGGGGGGACAGGAGAGGAAAGTTTTAAAGCTGGTAATCCTTCTAACGCTAGGCAAACACAAGCACAAGATGATGATTCAGGTAAACAAATTCAGGGTCCACACTTCACCAAAAACAGATAGAGGGGCAAAAAACAGCACARGACCTGTCTCCTGCTGGGTAAGTTGCACGCAACCCCACACCAGCCATGCTGGAGTGAGAGACACACAGTACCAGCTCCCTAGGGAAAGAGATGGCTTCTCATAGGACATCACAGTGAGGAGGCACCTTTCTGGGAGGCAACGAGCTATGCCAGAATGGCAACTGTGAAAAACTTGGACAAGAAATGTGTGTGGGGAAAACAGAGGCAAGAAAAGGGGCTAAGAGAAAAAAAAACAATAAATTTAAATCAGCTTACCAGCTGGGAATCATTATGAATACAAGGAAGATGAAAACAATTTCAAACAATTGAAATGGCTCATGACTGCCTAGTCACCAGTGATTCAGCAGGAACTCCACCTTCAAAATCTCTTGATTCCCATCAAYACTGCAAAGCCAGGAAAGGAAGAAAAACCTTATGGGTAAGACATATGTTGCTTACAAAYTTGGATGAAACACTGCCCCGATGGAGCTGGGGACAGGCTATCTCCCCTACCTTGAAGAATATCTCGCCTGGTCTTCCAAACTTCACATAGCTAGGTGGAACAGCCAAGCCATGTAAAGCACCAGCTACATATACATGCACAGTGCTGTGCATCAGCCTGCAGGTCTGACAGGCCACAAAACACAAGACACTGATGAAAAAAACACACACACCAACCCACTGCTGTTCACTTTCCTCTCTCCCTGCAAACACATGGTACCCTACAGGCAGGTAAGCAACGTCAGATGAACCACTTACAGAACCACCTAAGTTTTAAATCAACAAAGCTGTGAGAAGAGTTACAGAACTGTGTTTTATTTCAGCATAACTGGCAAATGCCCAGTGACCACAAACTAGGACCAGCCCCAGGACCTAGAGCAATGGACAATTCAAAATAGGAAGGCTGAAGGAGTAAAAGAACTACATGGACAGTTCACAAGAAGAAACTGTTTATCAGTTAGAAAGGAGAGACTGCAAAGCATTAAAAAGAAAGAAAGACAGACAGACAGACAGACAGACAGACAGACAGACAGACAGACAGAAAGACAGACAGAAAGAGAAAAGCAAAGGAGCCCTGAGCAGAACCTTACCAATCCCAGATGCTACCAAGAAGGATAAAACAAATAGCCAGGATATGCCTGAAAAACTGGAGGAGTTTTGCACCAAGGAGATGAACATAGCTTTTTCCAGGATGAATGCTACATGATCAAAGCATACTGTGTGTTGGCAAATTCATCAGGAAGGACTTGCCTCCATATGCTGAGGACTTCTCTCAAAACGTTACAGCTGTCACAGGCACATAACAAGTAGAAAAGAACAAGTTATGGTCTTCACAGACCAGCCAAGACAACTGCTTCAGGGATCTCCTGATCCCCAGTTGGGCTCCACCAGTTTGCTTGCACCACAGAGCTGATCCCTCTTCGGGCAGTGTCTGGCTGTCAGCCCTAGATTTGTCTTCCAATGCACAAGGCAGCAAGTGAATAATCAGAGCTACCAAAACCACTGGAAGGAAAGATGAAGGACAAAAAGTTGTAATGATACAGCCCTTCAATACAGTATTKCCATTCTCAGTAACAGCCTATAAGTTTTGTAGCGAGCCTGCTAGGCCTCAGGACTGATGCCTGTTGGCTTGCTYTGTCTAAACTTTTCTTGACCTGCCTGTAGCTTTRTTTTACCTGATTTAGCTGTCACAGCAATTTCTCTAACTAACTGGRTATTTATGCCTAATCTGTTTTTCTTTTATCTTTGTGTGGTACAACCACAGTTTAATATAGACAGCAGCAGCAAGCAGCTAATCCAAATTGAATGAGGTATTTACAAATATCATGATGCTGTAGTGTAGACAAATACAGGCCTGGTATGACAGCAGAGGCTTCAAGAAGTTGTGGTAGACGAGTGCAGGMATGGGATGATAAGAAAYGGGGCACAGAAGACTCCATAGCCACAAATAAGTCAATGGTCAATTGAAGAACTACAGACCTGGAACTGGACAAAACTGGTTTTAGAGGCAACAAATAGAACAAAAGTTGTATCTAACATACATAAATGGCACCACAAATTTGGATGCAACATGGAACTGCAGACTCCATAAAGAGAAGAGAAAGATGTAAAAAGCATGTTAGAAAACTTRTAAAAGTGATCAAGTGAGCCCTATAGCAAGGAAGGAGAAACCAACATCAGCATCAGATTCTGGCCAATGAAGGTCTCCAGAGGCTGAAGTCTTACTGTCTCCAGCAGTCCAAAAAAGGGACAGAAACTAACAAGTGTGTGTCTGTGTGCGTCTGTGTGTGTAACTGTTTTAACTACATTACTACTGTTATTGAGACTTTTCCTG
This sequence comes from Rhea americana, assembly GCF_003343005.1. NCBI lineage: Eukaryota > Metazoa > Chordata > Aves > Rheiformes > Rheidae > Rhea > Rhea americana. The sequence continues at coordinate 3,065,535 of NW_028185062.1, read as the reverse complement.
TATAGACGTTTTCTAATGCATTATTATTCTTTCTTTTTCTAGATAATTAGATCTAGACTAACAATGATTCTTGAATTAGTGTTAAGATTTCAGTTATACTAACAATAAATGCCTAGTTTTTATATCTATATACACAAACMTATTTATATACACACATACACACACACATACACAGAKAAGGTGTGCTTCCTCTTTGTCCATACACAAGATTTTTTCTGACATCAAGTGCTGATCAAATTCAGCTCTCCAGTCCGAAGCTTTCTCTGAAGGCAGCCTCCGGAGAGCAAGCAGCTCTCTGAAGGGATGCACAGACCCAGCTGAGCTTACACAGGAACACCTGGCTCCAGCTCCAAGTCTGCAGTCCTCCCCTGCAAGAGCTGTTCCTATCATGCTGCAAAGCCCTGAAAGCTGAAGAAGCTTTTTCCTTTGAAAGGAAGTCCCAAAGGAAAACATATCCCATTTACAAGCAATTGGCCAGCCCCTCTGTTTCCAGTAGTAAGTGCAGCCTGGGTATTTCCTCATTGCACCTTAGCAATTCATGGACACCAGGGAGAGATTTATACATCAAACTAATCATCTGGAGCTGAAGAACAGGAAAGCTCACAGCAGGTGCCTAAGGGCTTTGCAGTACCACTGGCAATCAGCATGGTGAATATTAAAATACCAAAAGTAATACAATTTAACTCTCTCTCTGTTCTCATCTAATTAACCTTTGGAGAGAAGCAGACAGAGGCAGGTYGGCCTTACAGCCCCCTCCCCACAACCCTATCCCCCCGCGAAGACGCTCATGCGGGCGTAACGCACTGTGGCAGCCCCTCCAGTAGCGGGTGACCCAGCTTTGCGCTCTGGCGTGTYTCCTGCAGCCCTGCTGCAGCCCAGAAACTGGAGCAGCTCTTCCCCCTGAACGCCTCGATAAGCATAACTCCTGCAGTGCCTGCGAACGAGCGGCAACGACCAAAACGAGCCCTGCTTCTTGGAAAGTGCAGAGCTGAAGAATCACCGCTCCAAACAGCCAGTCGTTTTAGCCTCCTCTAGGAACGGACAAGGCAGGCGAGCCGCCTAAGGCAGCAGACTGCCAGGGACAGCAAAATGGCCATCATGAGCCTCCTGCCAGCTTAGCCTGCTCCAAAACCCCGCAAGGTCCTGACCTTGGCTGCCGCTGCTGAGGGAAGGGGCAGGAGGAAGCTTGCCTCTTCAAGCAGTTACTATCAATACCATCACCAAGGCAACATCTCCAATGGTTCCAAGATTAAAGTCCTCAGAGCTCTTTCTGGCTCTCTGTCCTAGCTCCACTGCTTCTCAAAGCAGGAATAACTCAGACTCTTATTCCCAGGGTAGCAAAATTCAGTTCTGCCTATATTGTCTCTTTACGAGTCTTGTGACAGCTGTGACTTTAATGAAACGTGAACACTTACTTCTGCTTTGCCTTATCCTAAAAATACAGCGTTTTAACTGCACTGACATTTTTCTTCAGCATAGCTAATGAGCACCRGTTGTCACAAGATCTGAAAAGACAACTTTCCTAGAAGGAGAAGCACTCAGGATAAAACCCAAGGTTTTGTTTTCTAATACATCYCTTTCTCTCATCACAGGTAAACGCAGCCAGGTTAAAGTCCAAGACTAACAAGCATTTGGCCAGCATGGTCAAWGCRCAGCAACCGACACTCCAGGCAAGGYAGTGGCTGACATTAGCTTTGTCAGTCCTTGACTACCAGYCGAAAGAACCAGATCCTCCTACAGAGCTAGCTAGCGTACGCGTGCACACGCAGCGGGGCACAGCCTTTAGTGCTAGCCCAGCAGGGAGTGCCAAGTCCCGGCTCTGGATGGACGTGCTTACAATGAGCAAAGTTCACCACTTCCTAGCCATCTTGTTTAACAAGATGCTCTTTCACTTTTTACTTGTTGCCCTTCTGACAGCAAGAAAAACCCCAAACCATCTACAGTGCTAGATCCTCCAGAAAGAGATAGGTGGCTGACTCCCTGTTGTTCACACCTGGTGATGGGATAGGTACTTTGCACTGTACGTACTTCTTTTAAGTTTAACTTTACAATTTGTGTAAAGGTTGCCAGGAGACACAGCGCTTGTTTTGAGATCCTTAGAAAGGGCGGAGCTCAGCTGAGGCAGTTGGTATCTCGGTTTCATCCCAGACTTTGCTAYTCAGTCTCCTCCCCCCCTCGCTCTTATGCAAGCTTAGGACTTGGCTCACACAAGCAAGTCATGTTGCCACACCAAGGTGCTGGTTGCTAGGAGGCATAACTGCTCGAGAGATACCGAGCAGGTAGAGAAGCGAGCAGGTCGCTACCTGTAGGTACCCAGCCTTTCAGGCATTCCTGCTCTCTGCCATCCCCCTCCTTTCTCAGGCCAGAGGTGAACCCCAGGGAGTTGTAGAGCATCAAGCCAAGAAAAGGACTACACATTTCAAAACTGCCAGGAGAGCGTGAGCCTTGCAACCGCTCCTCTTCCCTACTGCACACGACATGCAATAGCTTTCCAAACCTGTCAAAGCTGCCTCCTCGCACAGCTCTACTGGAGTGTTTAACGCTGTTATTAAATAAAGCAGACATGCTTGCTCTCTTGTTTCAAATTTCTTTGCACAAAYTGCAATCAATCCTCATCATAGGACTGTATTTTTTTTTCTGACGTTTTAGTTCACACGCTGGTTAATCAGATCAAAGTCTGAAAAGCAAACTATCTRCCTACACAGAATTATTTTCAGCCTGTCTCCTAATTTAAAATAAAATGCAACTGAGTAACATGAAAGTAAGAACAGTAGCATTTTTGTTAACAACACYGGTTAAAGTCAGACATGGCCAATAAGTTCATCAAAAGGACAACAGCGTTGTAACTATTCTGACAGGCAAGATGACACTTCTTGAGGGAAGTGGAATATTTACCCTGATATTATGGTAAAAGTAGCAAAAGCATGTAGTATATAGTTCTTCTTAACACTTTGYCAGGCAAACCAACTAACAGCAAACTTGCAGGAATCCTCCAAGATGCCCTACCTTTTACCAGCTTGCAGCCTTTGGAATTCAGTACAGGAAAGCTTCAAGGGCAGTTAAGTGCTTTTTCTTTGTCACAAGAATTTTCATTGCAGCCTTGCAAAGATAAGAGCATTCCGATTCCCCTTCTCTCACTTTCTTCATCACTGACATTTTTGGCAGCAGCAAGAATCCACATTCTAACATAAACTTTCTTCAGGGCTCAGCTAATACTATTTCTCTTATTTTTAGAATAGGGTGCAAGTTGGGGGGAAAAAAAAAGTGATTTGCCCTACTATCCAACCGTGTGGAAGACCAAAAACAGACAAAAAGAATTCTCAGTTCTGTCCTGCTCAGTGCTCTGCCTACTCCCCACTGCAGACTTTTTCAGAAAGGTTCCTGAAATTACCGTGGAAGCAGTTCAGTCCTCTCTTGGTCTGATGCACACGCTTCATACACCACTGGCTAGAAGCATGCTGAAAAATATCCTCCTGTTCTTCAGACAAGCTCTTACTATCCCCCCAAATATATAACAACTTCCATCTGCCTCCACCCTCTAATCTYGAGGCTGAAGGGCAGGCAGGGAAAGAGAGAATTAACAGTTCCTATCGGAACTGAACCCAGTTCTCTGCTTAACTCAAAGCAGGGTTGCTCAAACACTAAGAGAGTGCTCTCAAGTCACTTATTCGGTGGAAGGTGGTTGCACATGCTCATTCACTCACTCTCCCTTTCTCCAGAGAATTCTTGGTAAAGGGATTAGTGAAACATTTCCTAAGATACTTCATTACACTGGACCATTCCCTTCAAAAATTCTCAATTCACTCTGTATGCCAAAAAACCTCCTGGCAACCTAAACAGGTCCTTGCTTACTGTAGGTTGTTTGTTTTTGTTGGGGTTTTAGAGAGGAATGTGCATGAGGAGAGTTGACTGGGTGTTTTTTGTGTATTTTTTGGTTTTGGTTGTGTAAAAAAAAAAAAAAAAAAAAAAAAAAAAAAGAAAGGCAGCACCTGCTACCACCAGGGATCACCAGACTTCAGTTCTGATTCATTGCCTGAGCCTAGCGAGTGAGAGCACCGCCTGTCAACAGGCGGTTCCTCCCACTGGAAGCACTCCCAGAGGAAACAGGGCTTGCTGCTCTTCACTTCTGAGGGTTTCTACAGTTACACGGGGGTGCAAGCAGCACTGAGATGC
>NW_028185062.1:3040745-3061347 GCF_003343005.1 Rhea americana | reverse complement strand
TTAAGGCATAATGCCTTAAAAAATAATTTCAGAATACAAATCAATAGTATTGTTCCTTGAAGAAACATAGCTCCATTAACTCAAATCATGTTTACAAGGTACAGACATGGTTACTCCAAACATGGCTTCTAGATTACCATCAAAACCTGTTCAACAGTGCGAAAAAAAATGCAGTGCTGTTGAGAATTGTCACAAGTGAACCTGAACTAAGTGATTCTCTGTGCAGCACAATTTACAAGATCATGGCTCAGTACCTTATTAAAATTAGGATTCTATTAATTAAAGCCTTCTTTCAAGTGATAGATGACTATTGGGGAGAGAAGCTATGCACAGTATCAAAACTTCCTATTAGGAATAGATAACACCCATAGAGTGTGTACCCCTATGTGGAAATAAATTTGGAGGGATTGCTCCTGTAGAAGTGATTTATTATACTACAATATTGGAAAGGGAGATAAGCAGAAGGCTTACTAGCAGCCAGCTTCACCCCAAAGCTCCCAGGAAGTAACAGTATCCTTTCTAAAGTCAAAGGTTTCCAGCTGCTTTGAAAGCCAGAAGTTTACAAGGAGACTCCAGAGCTTCAGGAGTGACCGTTTTTTGCATCCCCTGCCCAAGTCCTTTCATTTGAATACTCAGAAATTACTTATTTCATTAAAAAGGCATGACGATTGGAGGGGGGGGGGAGAAGGATGGAACTGTACTTTGTATACATGCAAAGATGACACGCAGCTCAGTTCATTTTATCCTGAAAACTTTCCATATAAAAACTCTTCAATTTCTGGGAAAACACAATGGGCCTTGCCTTATTTTAATCCTGAAAAGACGTTTTGCAAGGAGGGATCTCTCTCAGAGAATGAAGTCCAAAACCTCTTACAGAGCACCAAAAGCTGCAGCATTTCCAGAAATTCAAAGATGATGTAGAAAGGCCAGCGACTGCAAAAAAGCCATCTAGGCATCCTAACGTCCTGTAAAGAGGATKTCTCAGCTGTGCTATATGATAAGAAAGCAGATAACACAGACTAAATACTATTCTAACATAGCCAGTAAGTTAGAAAGTAAAATTGCCTAATGTAAGTACCTGTTAAAGGAAGCTTTTTTTTTTATTTTGGAAATTTCTCAGACCTGAAGGAATCTGAGTGTTTAGTGATATTTCACATATTTAAAATTAATCTTTAGATAGATGACTCTTCCAAAGTCTTTATTCTTTAATTTTATCTACAATTTCAGTAAATTCAAACCTCTTCCTTAGTTTTCATGAATAAAATGCAAGTTAAAAATCCAAACATTTGGATTACCTGTCAATTAATGTGCARAAAATGTGCATAGAGTCCAGACTGTATTGCAACTAGACCTGGAGAAATGATCCAGGTGAGAAGTCAAACACTTTTTTTGTTCCTATCTCTGAAAGAACAAAAAGAAACTTGTTGTCAGTCATCCTGACAGTGACTGTCAGGAAGAAAAACATCTCCACCAGAGGTATCCAATCCATGGGCACTTTCTGCAAACGGTAAACATTTAAATAAAATTTTCAAAATTAGTTGCATTGCTACAACTCCGGAGACTAGAAACGAAGGCCTGACCCACTAAATGCAAAAGGTGAAAAACGCGATGATCCTACATTCACTACGGGCTCAGTTGTAGGCATAACAATAATCTTATTTCTGTTCAGTGCTGACTTCAATGGGGATTAGGCTAGCCAGAAAAAAAGAAAAAAGAAAAAAAAAAAAAAAAAAAGGTATAGAGAAGTGTAGGCTCAACCCAGGTAAGATGGGAGCACAATCAATGTAGAGCAGAAGAACTTTGCAGGGAAAAGGCTCATGCAACACATCATGTGCTGAAGGACAGAGGATGAGCAGGCACGCTGGCACCTAGAGGGAGGATGCTGCTGCCAGATCCTCAAATATTAACTGTGGGACAAAGCSCTGCATTTCATTTGTATATGTCTTGAGTCTCTAACAGCTGCTTTTTGATACAGGCGGCAGAATGGTGATCCACCCCGTTATAACTTCAAGGCTGAATTAGTGTGTGGTACTCTAGAGAAGTAACTAGAAACTCCACATACAGCAAAACAGCAGCTTGTCTCAAAGAGACTGGGGAGCTGGCAATTCCAGGCAGCAGCACTGTCCTGTCTGTTTTCTTCTTTATCAAATGCAACATAAGGTAAAAGCTGCAAAGAGTCTGAAGCCAAGTGTCCYGCAAGATACCTGCTGTCCACCCCCAAGAGTTTCAACCTATTCCACTACTGGTGAAGTTGGCATCAAATACTTCCTCAGCCAGCTGCAGGGTACTCAGAGTCATGGGTTCACACTCCAAACACCTTCCCTCCAGCAGTCTGACAGCACACAACTTCTGCAGCCTTCAGTGCAAGCAGCGTGGACAGCAGCACTCTTATCAGAGACTTTACAGAGTCTCCTTCAAGTTTAACAACAACTTCCTCTCTAATTTAATAAAAAMCATTTCTATTCTGTTATTTTGAAGTTTTGCTTTACTTCTTCCTTTCTGTTGCACAGTAGGTTTGCCACAGACCTGGAAATTTCATGACTAYCTCATTACTTTACAAGATTCTACCAAATGTCACATCCTGAATTGTTTATCCAAGGTAAGGCGTTTAAATTAGACACATCAAAAGGCCCCTTTCCCTGAGGGCTGACCAATGGGGAATTTGACAAGAAGTCARTTTGACAGACTTTACTCCATTCTGCTAAGGACTTAAACCAGTGTAGCTCTGCCAACATGTCTAGGTGGTCACTCCTATTGCTTCTTTTGCGTCTACATCTTTTCTGCCAAATCAAATGAGATGACAGCTGAACTAGATCAATTCACAACAGTTTAGCAAACAATTCACCTTTTAGATGTCATTTTATTGCTGAGACTCGGACTCAATTTGGAGGAGTCTCCAGCACATGCAAAAATGTGAACCAAGCAAAAATATCAGTGTAGARATTCTTGCCTGTGTGTGCTGGCACACTGAAACAGCTCAGACAAGACCATTCCTACTCCACTACGCAGGGTCTGTTCTGCCTGAAGTGCAGTGATGGGGATTCAGGCCCGGACCTAGCTGCTAWCTAGATGAGAAGAGGGCAGAACCAGGGGGTAATTGCTGCAGGATTGCATWACTGTTCCTACAAGTCTCACAGGCCAACAGTAGTAGAGGAGGGAAAAGACCATAGTCCCCTTAAATTCACCTCTGCAGTTTAATTTATCAGAGTTACTAATTCTTTGGGCTGATGATAAAGCACTCTTGCAAGGGGATCTCCATTCCCAAGTGCAAAGAGTGCTCAGCTGCCAGAATCCAGGACYGCATTAGCCTTGCTCAGCCCACCCTTCGTCTCTCATCTACATTACCAAAAGCAAAGAGCTAAAGTAAATGTTTTGCACTTGAGGTCTTTGTGCTTCAGCGTAGATATGCTCCCTTCCCTCCAGCCAGYAATTAAGACATGGAGATTTAAGAGAAAAACAAAACATCCCTACTTCATTCTGAGAGATCTGTTATTACCGGGGAAGAAATGGAAGGAATAATTTGGTCACTTTTCATCATCTTTTTGGCCACTTTCAGGACACTCAAACCTCATGTTGTTCCCTTTTTGGCATAGAAAAATTTGTTTTGCTTTGTTGTAAYGGCCCAACCCAGACCCAGCTGCAGYYGTAACTCTTTAATTCAAATTGTGTTCAACAGTTAAATGAAGGGGACTTTATTATCTTCTTCTCTGGGCCCACCACAGTTGTGCCAGCTGAAAAATCTCCCCAGATGGCATGTACAAGCACAGTATCCTCATACAAGGAATGCATTAACACCACTTCAGTTTCCTGGGAGGCAGGGAGAGGACAGAGGTCCAATCCTTGAAAGGACACTGAYTCAATTTTAAAAGGACAAAGCAAGCTGTCTCCGCTCTGGCCAGAGATGCTGAAATTTACTTCAAACCATAGATGAGAACTTCTCTTCATTTTAGGGTAGGCTTCTATGGTCTTCACAAAGCCACATGACTTTCCTTTAGAAATGAACATACAAAGACTGCTCAGAAATTCTCCCTCGTAAGTCTGGGTAAAGTAAAATCGAAGGAGTCAGCACCAGCAGAACTGGATTTATCTACTGGTAACTCAGCAGTTAAAGTACTTCAGTGTCGCTGCACCCACTCAAGCTGCATTTGTGATTGGGCCCATGCCATTACTCTTTATGCAAGGGCAAAATCAGTGAAAACAACTGTGTCTACCCAGAGCAGTAGAACTTTGCAAAAACTGCATATGTACCAAGGGATACAGTTTATAAAGAAGTAGATTCCTTCTATGTACGCACAGCTTTCCAAAGGCAACCACCCTTGCGGTGTCTAAGAAAAGTGATCAACTAGTTTAGAGAAAAAATGCTCTGAAAAAAAGGTAGGAAAACTTGTCTTACAAATTAGGATTTCATTGCCCATTTAGCAACCAGTTCTAATCTGAGCATTATGGTCAGAACWCTTAATTCAAGTTCAAAACAGTATAGAATGAATTTTCCTACATCACCAGCAGTCATCAACTGGATCCATCTCTATTATAATTCATGCCAGTGTCCTAATGTCATGCCTTGGTATCCAAATCCTTCCCCTTTAAAGAAGAAAGGGCAAGGCAACATGCCTGTCATGCCTGCAAAAGTTACGCAACATTTATCCTTAATRCCGTTCTTCCACTGTGAGTTATATGCACCTTAAGGTAACAGGAAATCACTCTAAGCTGATAGGTTGGCACAACATAATAGGTTACTACATAATGATAGAAAATTCTGATTAAAACATTCCAGGAGATTCCACATATGGATGGCTGGAAACTGCTTAGACTTGCAGCTTGGCTGTTGGAATTGGAGAGGTATTTGGGAGCAAACCAATAATCACTTCTGGAAAAAAAATCTTCAGTCTTTCAGCTTCCAGCAGGATTTACCACTCAATTATGTGAGACAGCTCAACACGTGCTGAGCAGACTCCTGGCTGGATTAAACTTCACTCACTCATTTCCTGCTGCGCTCCTCCCCTAAGTCTCTTCGCTGTGATGCAGGCTGTTGTCACTGCCCTGTTAGTGCAGGACCTGACACTTATCTCCCTGGATTAGTTGACAGAGAGCCACGAAGGTTATGACTCAGAGGGCTGACTGAGCTCAAAGGGCTCACGTGCAGGACTGCAAATCAGCAGAGGATGAGAGGCGGAAGAGGAGAAGAGGTGGAATGAGAACAAGCAACCGCAGCCAGCTCGCTTCTGCTCCAGAGCAGGTTGGCACACGCGAGACTGCGGCATCAGCGTCTGACTTGCATAGTGCAGTGGTGGTAAAACAGTTTGACCCAGGCAGCCACRCAGTTTTCCAATTTTCAACATGCAGTACCAGTACTCACTTCTGAATACTAATACTCCTACCTCAGAGAAGCTCACCGTGATAAAGTTGAAGCAAGAACAGGTCTAGTTTACACAAGATCTTTTGGCAAAAAAAAAACAGTAGGAGAAAAGACTTAATCGTTCTTTTATCTTAAGTTTGATCATATAGCTCTTTGTTTATTTTCCCCCCTCCCATCTGCAAACATACGTAATTCATTCTCAGTGGTACAGAACAYGGAGATTTCCACATCGTTTGTTCAGCAAAAGTACTGCATGTGCCCAGACCAAGCCGGGGGGGCTGTGCCTGTAATGGATAGAGCCTACTCTGAGAGAAATCTTTGGGGAAACTCATTTCACCGTGCCTCAGAAGAGATTCACCCACATTTGTCTTGAGCAAAAGTTGCTCTGTGTTAAAAGCTATGCYGGAGAGAACAAGCAAAAGGATGGGGGGAGGTGGGAAGAATATGCTGTTTAAGACCAGTCAACTCATTACACATGCTAAGAGTATGTATTGAATATCAATTTCCCCGCAAGGGCCACTAAAGAGAAAAATTCCTGACTTCCTTCAGATTAGCTGGGAATTGATGAGCAGAGCTGAGAGAGGCTTAAACTGGTCAGAATGTAACAGAATAGTGTTTTAAGACATTGCACATTGAACAGTGCAAAGCATTAATTTCTTCTCCTACAGAGAAAAAAAATGCAGGCTGCTCCCTGAAGCAGGTAAGTACCTCACAAGAAGGGAAGATTCTCAGCCAACCATCACAACCAGCTGTGAACCAAGAGGAGGAGTAAAGAGAAGCAAAATAAGTCTGTCAGTCACACAGGCCTAAGGCTTAAAAAAAAAACAAAAAAAGAAAAAGAAAAGAAACAAAACAAAAGCCACCACTAYACACACAGCAAATGAGCTGACTCAAGCCATCAGAGCAGCTGGTCTGGAATTTAAATGGATAGGCATTTTTTTCCCCTCAAAACATTTTTTTTTAAATGCTAGCCATCAGTAATCTTAGAGGATTTTCTGAGCATTGTTTCCCTCCTTGTTTCTAGGAGACAGAACCTCAACCAGCTACTGCAAAATAAAATAAAATAAAATAAAATAAACCAAAAGGAAAGAGGGACAGAGGGAAAAAAGGGGGGGGGGGAAACAAATCAGAAGACAGAGCATCAAGGCCTGCCACAAGAAGAAAAAAGAAAAGAAAATCACTCCCTTTTCCACAGCCCCCTGAAAAGCTTACTTTGCCATGCACATGATAAATAACCCTAACAGAGAYCAACTTAAGGAACTTTGAGTTTATTTCACTTGTCAGCATAAGAACAGGCAAGTGAAGGTTGCAGACGAAAGACCATCCATGGGATATAATTTTCTCTCTCATGTTACTGTATTTCCCAAGCCAAGAGCCCCATATGAAAGTGGTGGCCTAGAATACATGCAGCACATCAAGCCTTTAGCCTTTATGGGAGCCACGAAGAAAAAGCTCTCCTGTAATGCAAGTATTGCACCAAAACACCASCAGAGTAAGCAATGCTGTCACACGCCACAGGGGCAAAAACCTCGTTAGGGTCAGAGGAGAAAAAGGATAAAAGGCTCAAAAAGCACTGAGAAAGGAAGGGGAGCACTCAGCTCTTTGGAGCTGGAATGAGCTTGGGTTGCATTGGGAACTGCTTCTTTCAGGAGATTCAGAGAGTCCAGGAAAAAGAAAACCCAGAAAAGCAATGGTATTAAAAGAAAGTAATAAGCAAACCAGAAACCAGAATAAGATTCTGCTCAAAAAGCCCCAAAGCTTCTAATGTTCAAGTCCCCATTCACACAAGCATCCATATGGCTAGTCTGAGTGAAGCCAGGATGCTTGTGGCACCTGCTTTGATCACAACCAAATGTACACTGAAACTGTTCACAGGACAATACAGAGCTGTTGAGTAAATTCAGCTTTCAAGGGTAGGACAGAGGAGCAAAAAGCATGCAAGTGTCAGGATCACTAAACCTCAGCAGATGAGCGGAGGGCTGAGGAAATCATTGGAGCACCTGGAAGTCAGCTAAAGATGACCAAGTTGCATGCACAGGTCAYGAACCAACTGTGCATGTAGCAAGGCTCAGCTTCCTACACTAGCCTTGTTTGAGAGGTTCCAGTGTACAGTATATTCAAACAAACAGGGACAAAAATAAATAAAATCAATAAAGCCAATGAAACAGTAATGCCAGGATCCTTAACAAATGCTAGGTCAAACCAGCACAAAAAGATTGACTTGACTGCAACAAATCACATCAGCATCATGAAACAGGYTAGCTGTGATACAAAAGTCGGATGAAATATGGAATTGCTAAACACACACCTGGTATATTCGATGGGTCTCCTCCCCAGACCCTGTGGTGCTACCACCAAGTAAGAACAAGAATTCCTCTGCAAAGCCCCAAGGATCCACATAACCTCTTAATTACCCTCAAAGCACACYCAGGCATCCTCATGCTTGATTACACCGATGTTCGGCACACAAGCTCAGTCAGATGAGATCACTATTAACAAAACGGTTTTATCTTTAGCTGTTGAAGAGCCCAAATCACCTCAGTCATCCTTCACTTGCTTTCTTCTTTCTCTCCTTGCCCTCTTCAAGGGTAAATATATTCAGTGTCAGAAGAGATGCAGAGGCACACATTGAAATATATTTGCCTGTCTCCAAAGAGTTCAAGCATAAAGGATGTGGTCAAATACACATGTAGATCTAAAACTGTCTTCAGTTTAACTGTCTTTAACTGTCTTCAGGGCAACCYGTAGTTATCACAGCCTGGAGGCTTCTTTGATCAGATGATTCTTACCCAGGTAAAGACTCTGCCCTGTTTGGTTTTTGACCCAGACATCATAATCAAAATGACCTGTTCTTAGTTGATAGTATTATACAAAATGCATTTCTACTCACATAGACCTCAGATTTAAAAAGCAGTGCTAATGCCTAACAGGAAACATTAGAAATTTTTGCCCTTCCCTAGTTCTAAAAAAACAAGTTAGCCAGCTTTACCAACCTCATCTCTTATTCGAGCGACAAACACAGAATCCTTTAGTGTCATTAGTCTGTCTCTTGTACACCTGAAAATGCCACCTATTATTCTTGACAAGAGTTCCTTTCCTCCAATTCCAGCTTTCATTTTGGAATAGCATGTCTCTGCCACTTGGAAGTACTGCTCTCCCTCTTGCTGACCAACAAAGCCAACAAACTAGCTTGGAGGAAGAGCCMAGTTCATATGGGCTTCCACAATCCTATTTAGAGTTGGCTGGAGTATCTCTATGTGGCGCTACATTGGGCAGTAAAGACTCTTCCTAAAGAGTCACTCTTATCTCCTCCCAGCCTATTCCCATTATGGTATCATATCTTTCCAGCTAATCCCATGTCTCCASTGGCAGTGTAACAACACCCCACTCAAAATATTTTTCTCCCCTGTTTTTCATGCCATCCGTTACAAGATCTCTACATCGCTCTTCCATTCTCCTTTCAAAATTTTTCAGGGGCTGCTCTCTTTCAGAGAAGTCCCATCCCACAGACCAGTAACTGATACGCTGTGTTCCTCTGCTGACACCTGAGAACTGGTCAGAAAACCAYGCGAGCTGAGTGAGCTCTAACTTCAGCAAGACCAGGATCTGTCCCAGGGGGTTTATGATTTTTGATAAACTGTGCAATTCTCAGAATCACCTCTCTGCCCCTCAGCTCCCTCTTGGTGGATCTTTTGCTATCCAAAGTATTCTTTCGGATGTCTCTACTTGGACTTAGATTGAGGTCGATAGATGGTTTGCGTTCCAGAGAATCCACATGCAAGAGGCTGTCAGCTTGAAGTCTCTCTCACATTTGGATGAGGAACATTGCAAGCTGTAAATCACAGGACATGCACAAGAAGGCTTTTTGCATCATCAGCTGTCAAGTCATAGAAAGCATCACCTGCACCATTAGGTACTCATCGGTTTGAACATCCGACTGAGTTACRGACAAGTTTAGCACACTACAGAGCCTAGCTAAAAAGTCAACACTGCTGAGTCTCATCATTCTCCTGTGCTAAGACACTAAAGAAAGATTAATAGTCTCCCTATCAAAGCCCATACTGGAAACACTCTGGATCTTTAAGTTGACATATCAGTCCTGGTTTATCTTAGCTTTGAAGAGCATGGTTAATGACTCACCCTGCTGGATAAGCAACGAGGCCGGTTCTGGGGTCGCAGGCTAATCCTCTGCCTCCTGACACGGTTATCCCCAAGACTTTTTCCAAGGTCACCTAGTATATGCAGAAAAAAACAGGAAGTATCATGAGACATGAGCACTATTCAGATGGACTCATATAGATGCTGATTCTCTGGTTCACACTGGCACTGAGAACCATCCCAGAAGAACCACACTTCTTAGAACACCAAGCAGCCAGGAATAGAAGCAAGGCTAATCGTTCGCAACATAGGCATACTAGCATACTGTTGAGCTATAGCAAAGGAGTTACTACTCCCCTGATTACTTTGAGTATTGCAAAGCATTGCAAAGGCAGAGCATTGCAAGCAACAGCTAGTACTGAGTGAGAAGTTGGGGCACACRTTCACTGCCCTGTGATTCCCATCTTCCCAACAAGAGCAGCAAACCACTTTCTCCCCAGKGCTTACCTGGAAGTCTTTTCCAGGCTGACCTGGCCTCTATCTTTCCTCCTCCTATAGTAGATGGTCCAGTCTGCTCTCAGCCCCATACTCCTAGGAACTGAATAGTCAATTCTTYCCTGTAGTTCTTGAATTGGAAGCCATACCCAGCAGACCAGTGCAGCCCTCCTCGGGGATACCAAGAGCAGGAGCAGCTAACGTAACTGGGTTCACAAGCCCACATACCAATGGCCCACTCAAGAGATAATAATACAAAATATGCTTGCTTTCCCTCTGAGCAAAGACCTCAACTATTTCAGGGAAGAAAATAAATGCAATTGTGAAAGGYTATTTGGAGGATACAGAAAATCATAGCCAGGCCTGTGCAGCAAGAAGCTGGGAAAAGTAAAAACAAAAGCTGATGGGGCCAGATTAGGGAGAGAAGACATTTTAGGGAAAACTGTCATGCAGAGGAAGCCCTAGAATTTAGCAATTTCCCCAGAGCAAGGGGTGACTATGGGATTACACTGCACAAAATCCAGTCCATGGCATAAGAAGATAACCTCTGAGAACTCTGGTCTCAGCCCTGCAGTTGTTCTGTCAGACACAAAAATGTTCTCTTCTTTACTCTTTCCACAGCTTGATTTTATTTATTGTATATTTTATGCATACATTCCTCCCCAGTATTGCTGTCCCTGCCAAATTCATGAATTTTACTRGGTCACAATCTTCTGGTTTTAATTATCATCAAAGTTATACTTGGTTAAGGCCCAAAGGCATGGACGTGGCACAAGCAGTTACTATAGTAATAATTACTATTATCATTAATAGCTGCCCTGAAGAGCAGCACCTTATATTTATACCAACACGGTGCATAGTGATGTAGGAGCATAGCAGGCTTCCCCACACTACCTCGACAACACAGCTTACCAGAGCTGAAGAAATCAACTATAAAGTAATAAAACAAGGTCTCATTGGGCTCATTGCCCAGGATACTAGAGAAGGTGAGACAAGTAATCTCATACACAGCTATCGTGCTTCACCAGGTAGAACAGGGCTCAGGCTCCATCAACTCACTTCAGGTGAGCCATCCATACTTCAACTACTTCCAATTTGGACTGGCTTAAAACCAGTGACATGGAAAGTGAAAGATTTTATATCCCAATCTCTGGAGCAACTCAGTCCTCATTCTTTTCTCTTTTAGTAATAATATGCCCAGMTGTTTTGAGACCATGTGAGAGAACRTAAAATTGTCCCCTTCCCTTGTAAAATGAGCATCTCTACAAATACGGCTTTTACAAAGTTTCCACTGGGTTTTTCTTTAGTGTAAGAATATGCTATTAAAAATGCATCTACAAATCCACCAGCAAAACAAGGAAATAGTTCTGCTTCAACTCAATATTCCTTTTTGAAAAGAAAAAACAACAAAAAAAAGTGGTGTTGGGGGGCAGGACGGTAACTATTGTTCCATGCTTGTTGCAATATTTCAGAATACACTTATTTTTAAAGCAACCTCACTTACGCATGGATAAAGAAGAATCCAGTGCTTGTACTGCTGAGATTAAAGTTCAGAACACAGGTCTCAAACCAAACTAAGAAAGGTTTAACCTTAGAAACCACACTCTTGACAGTGAAGGAGAAAGTGGAGGAGACGCATGCCATTCATGTGCTCCCATCTAGATAAGACACCAATTATTTGATGCAGGCAGCAAACAGGTTTAGCAATGCTGAGCTCACACTGCTCAGCTCAGGCTGCCTGTAATCGTAACTGTCCTAAGAGGCACCATCTGACCTTGGCTCTACAGCTAACAGCATTCGGTGGCAATACAGCAACCTACTTTCACCAACAGATACATTTTCCCTCTGCAAGGACGTACCTTCAGCCTCTCAGWGTGCAGTCCCAGGCTGCAGCCGAGCTGATCTAACAGCTGCCTCCTCTGAAAAGGACTGCTCCTTCCTCATCCCACCGATACTCACCCTCTACTTCCCTTACAACAGCACTGCTGCCTCCCCAGCAAGCCAAACAAGCAGAAGACCCTTTTGTGGCTTTTATTTTCTGTTTACTAGCCAGGGGAATACCGAGGGAAGCCCAGGGAGGACAGAGTCAGGGAAAAATCAAAAATGGTCTCTTTCACTGACAACTAGACCAATGCCGCTGTACCTCCCAAACCCATCCTCTGTTTGGTGTTACRGAAAAGTCCTCCCTTCTAGTAGCTTTTAAGAGGGAGAAAAACTGAACAAGAGCACCAACTCATTGGTGGAAGCACTATCACCAATGCCATACTTGCTCCAGCTTTATCTCTCACTCTAGACTCCTGCAGAGGCCCCACGCTGCTTTGCCAGAAGATTGCCTGATACTAGGAGGTAAAGAATATAGCTCTTTCTTATGGTGGTCAGCACACAACACAAAAAGAGTAGCCTCATCTTCAGGTTCAACTGGCCTACTGCCAGTGAGCATCTTCTAACCTCCAGCAGATCACTCATCTTGTTAGAAAAAGATAAAAAGTGTCAATGTCATATTGCCAGTTTTGCTAGATCTAGTGCTTCAGAAACAGGTACCTGTGCCCAAAGACTCATAATTAACTTTCYGGAAAGACTACTCCTCTTTTGCTCCTAAATATAGCTTTAAAACCTTCCTGCTGTAGAGAGTCTGAAAGGCAACCCTTCGGGCCTATCCAATAGATGCTCTTACAACACCTCAGTGTGACAATCCTTGTATGCTGAAAACAACTTACCTTTAAAAGGAGTACGCACAAATTTAAACTTGGGCATTATGAAATTTGGGAGTTCCACTCYCCCCTCCCTGACCACAACACCCTGCAGCTTTATCTCCATGACCAACCACTGGATTAAGTGACATATGGCAAGAAATAGTCACTCAAACCTAATAGAACAAAAAAAGGTTTCAGAAGGAAAAAAGATAGGCAACAATGAAGTTTGAATTGGATTCCTCTCAACCCACCAGCTAAAAGAAAGAAATGATTAATATAGCTAACAAGGGCAAGAATACACTAACATTTACTTCCTAATTTGGAATTAAAGTTTATCAGGCAACTTGTCAGGCAAACTTGTCAGTACAGATCTGCCATTATCTCACTTCTRAGATTATTACTTAGGACAAGCTAGGAAAGCACTTCCTCATCTAACAAGGACAGTTTCCCCATTCCACCCAGCCAGAACCACTGTCACTTACACAAGTCACCCAAGTGGGACACCAGCATGTCCCAAACAGAAGGAAACTCCCAGGCACATCTTTCCAAGTCTGACCAGAGCTAACACTGGGACCTGGAGAGCCCTCCTGCAGATCTGGGAAACCAGGGTACTCTTTACCAGTAACTCCAACAGTGCCCCAGTTGGCCTCCCACAATCATCATACACATCACTGCTTACTCAGACCTTCACATCCAATAAACAGGTCACTTTACCACCCTCATCCAAGCCTAGAAACAACTGTAGGACTGAACCTGTAATTTTATGCCCCCAAATTACAGGCACAGAAAGGAGGCTGGCTTTCCACATTCGTTACTTCATCCTGAAGCTTCTATTAATAATATTTTGCACTTTCAGTCAAGTATTTCCAAGTGATTTATAAGTGTTACAGAATGCACTCATAAGCAACATGCTTCTGAAGTTCACTTTACATTATAACCATGTTACCCATAACTACCCCACCTCAATTTTTCTACTGTCAACTTTTTCTAACTTGAGAGCTCAATAACAAACTCTTAGGCATCAAAAATAGAAAACAACTTCAGATGTGCTGAGAACCCTTGTCATGTAAAACCTCTAATACTCACTCAGTTTTAGAAGTTTAAATCTAAATTTGCCTGCTCAGCGTTACGCAAACGGGTAAAGAAATCTGAGTGCCTAAGCAGATCACTTCTCCTACTCCTAATCCRTCAGGTCCCAAGACCATCAGGTGGCTCCCACATCCACTCTGCTGCTAAATCACTAGTCCTGAACTGTACAACTCAAGCTCCCAAAAGGGCTTCAATACATCCAACACAGCCTTTGCAGGGARAGAGGTTTTTCTGCAGCACAGCCCCAGATGAAAATTGCAGGTCACAGCAGAGGATAGCCATCGCTTCCCTTCAGCACTGTCCCACACACTGTGAGAAGGGAAGTCCACACCTGCAGAAYTAAAATATGGCATCTCTACCTTACTACTGAAGTACAGATAATCCTTGCAGAAAGRCTGGCCTAAATAGCTCCTGCTAGCTTTGTCTATCTTTTCAGGAAACAAAATCCGKGAGCAGCTGGTCACACCTCTGAGGGGCAGCTTCTTTCCCGTTCAAGCTCTCTACTATTTTAGGGAAGGAGAAAGACTAACCACAAGCAATTGTTCCTACACCTAAGAACAGGACAACATAGAAATCTTTTAAGAATCAGCTTAAAATCCTCCATCTTGCTCTTCTCCTCCCTGCAAAAACTCTCCTTCCCATAGTTTGCATCCCTTTAGATTTGTCTACACTGCAAAGCCATGCAACAGGTACAGTAAGCAAACCCTATGGCCTTTTACATCTAGGCAGCACTTAAAAAAAAAAAGGAAGAAAAAAAGAAAGAAAGCAGCAGTAGGGCCTGAAATCCTTCTTTAAAACATGCCCCTCTAGCACAAGAATCATTTCTGTGAAAATGGATCTCAAAGAGGGCAATCAAGTCACCAAGTCACCGGGCAGTGCAGCCTGATGATCTAGAGCTCACAGGTCTCTTCCTGCTGCTTTGCAGTTCTACTGCTGCACCGATGATAACACCAGCCTGCCACCCCTGCCCCACAGCACTCGTGTCTCCCTAACATCAGCCTGCCACCACTGCCCCATAGGCAGTCTTGAGTCTACACCTGTTGCTCCACCAGCAGCGTGCTGCAGTCTGGTTTTGCCTTAAAGAGAGGACTTGCCGAGAGAAAGTCACCTTTAAATGAAGGCAACTCTCACAGAGTTTCCTCTGTAGACTGAAAGACACTGCTACTCATCCCATTGCTATCCCCAGGCCAGACAAAAGACTGAGTAGGATTTTAGTAGATTTTCAGGCTCTTCTCCATATCCAGATGCTGTAAATAAACATTTTTCTGGCTCTTATCCTCTCTACTTATCCTCTAATGCTATCCATACTCTCTTCTCAGYGCCAAACAACATTCTCTACCAATGCAATTTATTTGAGCACAGAAATAAAGCAGCAAATCACCTGAAAGGATACATGCAGCTCCCCAGGGTGCACAAACACCTCCCAAGAAAGAAAAGCAGTAGTGATATACAGGGCGGCCAGTATGTCCCAATACCTATATTAACAGGCATGAGGCTGCAGCTTGGGAAAACCATGTCCAGCGAGCAGCCACATCTGTTCCAGACTTCATGAGACTGGCCATCTTGGACTAGATACCAGTATCCTGCTCAGGATACTGTTTCCATTCACAGTCATAAGTGAAGAGGAAAAAGTCAGGAAGAACAGTATCATAAACAAATGAACAAAGAAAGAGTTTAAGAGCAGGGAGCGCAAATTTGAWTCTTTCTTACTTCTTGTCAATCTGTCAGTCTCAAAGTTATTATTATTCTCAGTTTTTAACCTATTTTAATAAGATTCTCTACCGCAAACTTATCCAGTACATCTTTAAAAGATTAGCATTTGCAGCATCCTTTGGCAAGGAACTCCACACACCCACCTCACGAAGAGTCATTTTCTTTTGCTTGTTTTGAACCTGACTTCAACTAGTTTCATTTGATGCTCCTCAGTTCTTGTACTAGAAGAGAAAGCGAACTCTCAGTTCTTATCTACCAACTTCATGCCACTCATTATTTTATAGGCAGCTGTGATATTATCCCTAAGTCATCTCTTTTTCAAGTAGAAGAGACTCCACTTACTAAATTATTGGCTCTCATGGAAGCCATTCCACATTCCCTATCTTTGATCAGTTCTGATGCTATCCTGYGACCCTTCTTCCAGGTCTGCTATACCCTTTTTGAGATGGGCAAGAAGACAGATGGGCTACATACTGTTTTCAAAATGTGGGTGCAACAAATGTTTATACAGCAAAATCATATTGTTTTTACTTGGATCTCCATTCTTTTTCCTATTAATTCCTTAYACCTATTCACCTTTTTGACCTTCATGATCGTTCATAGACAGCAGCCCAGAGTTCACATAGTTCTAAGTCATGCATAACAACTCCAACTGTTGTGCACTTCAAAACATCCCTAGTTTTATCTTCCCTGCTTCCCTATCGAAAAAGAAACCCCGTTCTTGAATCATCAACTATATTTCAATTCCCTCCCTTTCTTCCGCATGTTTTGTTAGCTTTTGCTCTTTTTGTTTTTGCCTTACRAGCATTTATTTACAAATAGGAGCATCCTCAGAAGGAGCTCTTTTAGTGTAATTATTCTGTTCCACTCCAGAATGGTTACTTCAGTCAATGTCCACATGCAAACAAGATCTATTTTAAAAGYCCTCCCATGGGCCAGGGTATAACACAGTTAACATCTGAACCCATTTAATTAACTAACAACATCAAGTCAGCATGAAAAAAACAACATCCATCAGAGTTCATCCATCATCTACCGCATAATGCGTCTGCCCTCATCCTTCTGCTGCCTGAGTGTGGGCATATTAATAAGGTATGTGCAAAAGCACACATTCCYGAGAAAGTGATAGATAGAGAAATCCCACAAACATAAGTAATCCTTTGGAAAGTCTTCCCTAGCACACCACAGTGGTCATCAAACAATCAGTTACCATCTTGTCTGAGGAGCAGCTACGTAATCATCTGTTCTTTTGCCTCAGGAAAAATGCTTTTAGAGCTAGACTTGAGACCCCAATATGCTTCAGCGCTGGCAATATACTGACACAGCTCYAAAAATCAGGCCCAAGTTTCACAAGAGCAATGTGATTTTCATGCCTGTCTCCCCATATTCTGCTCCCTGAATTTGCAGCGCTATTCAGGCTACAAATGCTTCAACACATTTTCTGTGCTGCAACAAAGCAAAGCCATAGCCACGTACTCAGGCATCCAACAYGTGAAAATGCATTGTAGCTGTACATTGTCAGTGTCAGCATTTAAGAAATAATCTATTTCTTACATAAGTGAAATTTGATACAAAGTGCCAGATTTCACAGCTGGCCCTGTCTGTACATCTCTCCTGCTGCTCTGAGCCCCACCACAAAAAAAGCACGTTTAACCTCCAGGGACCAGTGCATACATTGTAGGCTCTAATCTACTGTCTGAACATGCTGTCTGATCTCCTGTTACTGCTGCAAAAAAACAAARGGTTTGAAGTTTTACATTTAGCTTTGCTGTGCTTCACTTGGCACATTAAGCACAGAACACTAATTACAGTACACTGTTCTACTTAAGAGGCTGTCAGCATTTCCACTATAAAGCCTTTATTTCAGGGGTCTGTAACACAGCTGTGAAATATTCACTATGCACTTGAGCTTCACATGCAAAGGTCTGGCTTTGGCCCAGGTTACTCTGCCTGTTTGTTTTTTTGGACATTGAGGGTTTTGGTTTTGGTCAGGGAGGGGAGGGGAGAAGAGGGTGAAGATGGGTGGCTGGAATTAACTGCAGGGAACGTCTGACTTACAAGAGCACACAAACAACAAAACCACTCAGCTCCACAGTTGGTTTCCATCCCTCACTTACCCAATACCTCCCCTCCTCCTTGTCTGTCTGAGCACAAATACCCATATATTCTTAAAAAAAAAANAAAAAAAAAAAAAAAAAAAAAAAAAAAAAAAAAAAAGAGGCTCTTCTGTCTTCTCCCTCCTCTCCAGTCTGAATTTTCTGTCCCTCAGCATCCAGTGCTAGCAAAGAACACTGTCTTGACAAGCCTGGAGACTAAAAATCTTCCACCTGTGGAGGAACAGGAGTAGGGCAAGCTTCAACACATGACCAATTCAAGACGCCTCTGCCTTGATACCTTTTGCAGTAAGCCTTGATCACCACAACCATTGCCAGCTCATACCAATTGCCTAAMTGACCCTCTAGGAGCTATTTCAAGACTAAACTGGCTTCATGCAATCCATCACACRGACTGAAGCAGCACTCATGGGGTGAAAGGATTCAGAGCTACGTTTGACACACAGAGCAAGCCCTCRTATTTTATTCAGTCCAAAAAAACCTGATCAAAACATCATCTACAATGAGCAATTGCCATTTTGAGGCAAGTTTGATTCCCAGAATAACCACAAAGATCTTTTTGCCTAAAGAACAAGAGKAGACAATCTTCTGCAACGTAAATGATGACTGACATCTTGGCACACAGGAGGCAAGAGCAGGTATTAACTTGCCTGAAGATTTGGAATTGGTCAGAKGTGTGAAGTGTTACATACTGAACCCTGCAGAAAAGCAGAGGAAGGATGGGGTGGACTGCTAATGAAAATGCTAACAGAGCCTCAGTTCTAGTGGCTCTGCCAGGTGTCACTACAACGCTCGTGCGGGGTGTGCACGCGTGCTTATTAAAAACGATTCAGGCAGTCAGAAGAGCAGAGAACAAAACAGAGGGAGGTGGGAGAAAGGGAATGCGAGGAACCCAAGGTTTCTGAAGGCTGCCTTTCTACACGTGCCTGCACACACGTGCGTGCGTTTGTCTGTCTCTCCACACACCCTCTTTCGCCTGCTCTCCTCTCCTGGCCTCCCCACTGTGCTGGCTGCYTTCAGTCCAGTTCCAGCTGTCAGGACTGAATTCCTGACCCGTCAGCCCCAGCTGTCTGGGGCTACGTGCTGAATCTGCACTCTTCCTTTTCTCATGCACCTGGAGTAAGACAGTCCCAGGAAGGCCATAAACATAGCTGCGTGGCCCTTGGGGCTAGGTGGAAGACTATTAAAAGCACCTTCACCAGAATCCATAATGAGCAACTCTGAACAGACAGCAACACACATCTGCAGTTGTTCCCATGCTCTACAAAAAAAAAGGATACACAGAGGGTTAATTTCCTACCAGCTTCTGCAGTGTGACCTAGCTACCATTAAATCATTAGCTTCTGTTTCTCCACTTAACACCAGCCTGATCCTCCAGTCTTCTCTTCCCCACCCCCATGCCCATATCAACGTCCAATTTCTTCTAAAATACTGCAGGGATGAGGAAAGGCATATGAACCCTTATTAACCCTGGGTGGAGACACTGCAAGGAGCAACCTCTCTTTCTTCTCTCATTCAGCCGTCACCCTCACCCCACAGCCCCTAACTCAGACTTTCAKGGGATTTCATAAAACCTTCAGAGTCTCAGGGCTTTCAGAGGTATCAACAAGAGAGGAGGAAAAACAAAGAAAAAAAAAAGACTAAGTAACATCAAACAGGCTACAGGTTTGTGGCACATAAGGAGTCAACCCTGATTTCTTCCAGACTGAGCATCTGCACATGGAGTCAATCAGACCAGCTCCACGGGCAAGCAAACCCCATGGGAAACAAGAGGGAAAGATGCATCCTGTGTGGGCAGGCTTCAAAGAAGCCATTCCTTGAGTTCTTGGGACCAAGAACTGTGCAGCATCACTTCTTCACAAGGAACAGATTTCTCCAATTTGCACACATGCTTTTTTTCTCTCCCCCCCCCCTTTTTTTTTTGGGGGGGGGGGGGTAAAGTGAAAACAGCAGACTAGATATCAGACTTCAGCTAAGGGATGCCTTTGCCCTCTCACATAGGCAATTTGTCCTGTGATTCTTACTTCAGAGGAGAGAAAGAAAGAGCCAGTTCAACCTCCCTCCAGCATGGGGAATTATCCATAAGAAGATTAGGTACAAGTAAGGACTTGCAATGCTCCCCCATCAATCTGTCCAACAGTGGAGATCAAAGGAAGCAACTTCTGGCTTTCTGGTAGTGGGCAGCTCACACTGCTGTATATTGGTCTCCTCCAAACCCATGCTCAGGGCCTGAACAGAGGCAAGGAAAGTGCTTTAGTGAAAGTTAAAGTTTAGTTAAAAAAAAAGAAAAAAAAGAAAAAGTAAATACAACTCCCTTGAGCAGCGTTTCAGTTACTCATATAAGGGTTTGAAATCAAGCAGGAACAAACGGTTCTCTAAGCCTAAGGGTCACTGTTTATCATCGTTAATCATCACTTCCCAGATAGGAAAGCTCTCTCCACAGTCATTTTCCCCCTTCGTTTTGCACAAGCTTTAGCACTCAYGAGAAGCAAGAGACACGAAGAGGGAACAGAGCCAAACAGGGACATGGGCAAGGGCTGGCAGGATTCCTCCCGAACCGGCTCTGCCAAAGCACCTCCCCACAGCCCAAGCCCTGAGCTGGACCCACTCCTAAATGCAAACGGCCAACAGCGAAAGTCCCCGGCTTCACTATAGAGACAGGCGTCCACGCCAAGGGAACCGTGGCAGCTTTGCATAACTTCTGACTCCTGAGAAATTAAACACACAGGCCTTAACACAGCGTTTCTAATATTGATACCACCATGGTGAGCAGCTCAGTGCTAAATCACCTCGTGCTGAACTCTGTATAAACAACACATACATTCAAACTAAACATGGACACAGGGAGGATACACTGCAAGAGAGAGCTCAGGGAGCCTTCCCTGAAGTTAACCCTGCAGGGCGAAACCAGGGAAGAAACGCTACATTTCAGCCCATTGCGGGGTGGGGGGGAGGGAGAGAAGGGGGAAAAAAGGCACTATACTGATTGCCTTCCCTAATTCTCTGTATTTCCTCCCACTGACTTTTTTTTTTTTTTTTTTTTT
>NW_028185062.1:3022419-3040689 GCF_003343005.1 Rhea americana | reverse complement strand
TTCAGCACAAAGGCACAGAAATATTACTTGTCCAAGGCTGTGTTGGGTGGGGGGGCACTTGGTGGTGGACCTTGAGAACTAGCAAGAGAGTAAAAACACAAGATAGCATTAAGCAGGGTGAGGAAAAGGGTGAAGAAAGGACTTTTAATAAGCACTTGGCTGAGGCGACATGTGTAATTCATCTGCAATTTCCTTATACATGTATAACACCCCATGCCAGATCAATTTATTCTTCACCACTGTTTTATACAGTACGTCTGTCTAAAAAGTTATCATACACCATTTCCAAGCTGTCCCTGTAAATCTTTCCGCATCTGCCTAGCCCTCTTTCTTGCAAAGGTAACTATGCGGGTCTGTCGGAGAAGGGGACAGCTGTTAAGTAGTGTATTTAGGTCCCTGGAAAAGATCTTAATTAATTCTTTGTACATAAAAGCCTAACCTTTTTATGGCCAAATACTTTAGCCCGAGGAGGTACCTGCCCCCTCTGTGGGAGGTCAGAGACTTCACCTCTTGCAATACCCAAAAGCTCCAGCCTGTCACACCTGAACTACTGCAGGACTGGACACCCTGTCCTCCCAYGCACGCACCTCGGGCTGCAGCGATTCTAAGGGGGAAAGCACGTACTCGCATCCTCAGGGGATTAGAAAACGCTTTTGTTGTAAACCGATTTAAATTATAAAAAAAGCAACATAGAAGACACTAAAGCTGAAATAAATATAAGAGCAGGGACAGCCCGACACAGCTTTTATCATGCAGATATCATCCCTACAGAAGGGGGCAAAGAGATTAGCATTCAATCTTTTTCCGCAAAGACTGTTTGGGTATTAGTATTTACTATTTGTTTCACAGTGATTCCCAAAAGTTTCAATGAACACGAAGGCCTCCTGTGCACGCAGTAAGTAGCAATATGCCTTCTCACACAGCTTGCAATCTGAAGAGTTGAAAGAGGACTGGATGGCAAAAGTCAGAAACACTAAGGTAAAGCGTTTTGGTCACTGTCAACAATAAATTAGTGGCAGAGCTGAGGACAGCCTCACCTCCTTCCCAAGTTCCAGCAGCAATCTGCTGCTTGGTCCATGCAGCACCGTTATCGTATCTCACTCCTCGAGGYAAGCAACAAGATTTTTAAAGAATGCTTAAAAACAAAGCAAAGCAAAGCACAAGATTGTTTCCCCCCAAAATCAAACAGGATACCCAGAAGGAGCACCCAAGCTTCCCCCTCTCTGCCACCGCCCAACAACCACTGACCACCTAGCTCTCTGCAATCCCTTCCTGCGTAGCCTGCCCTCTGCCCGGAGGGATAAGCTCCTTACAGAAGGGCCTTTACCATCATCTGCCCTTTATATATCTAAGAATTAAGGAGCTCTTCACATCTGTTGATCAATACACACACTCAGCACCCAAGAGATTTCTTCAGTTAGCCAGAAAGGAGACAACGTCCTCCAGGAGGAGAGATACAAATGACCATGGGCCAAAGATTCAGAAAACAAAAGAACAGCACAAGCATCGGTTTCCATCATTCCCTCAACAACCCTGCCCAGCCTCCTCCCTTTCCAGTACAGCTGGAAAGCTCCTCACCAGTGTCCCCATTATGGTACCTGCTGCTCAGCCACCTGCATGGAGAACACCATCAARCTCTCATGTGCTCACTCAAACACGCAGCCTGAAGAGGGAAGTGTTACGTCCCTCTACACTGAATCAARCGGACCAAACTGCCTCCCAAGACCTTTGAAAAAACCCAAGAATAAGTAGGAGGACCACAGATGTACAAATCAGCAGGAAGAATGGTGGGAAACTTTAATTATTCTGCCCACTTGATTCTGCATGTGCTTCACACACACTAGGAAACACAATTTTCAAGCCCAAGACAGACAACTATGGGAAGCCCCTTAGTCACCGCTACAGTGGAGTATTACGTTGATAAAGCCTTCGGAAGGCACACCACCTTGTGCAGAAGGGCCAACCCTCTGCTTCAAGGATGCAAACTGGTGCTATAGGTGAGGCAATCATCACTCACAGCCACAGCCACCTCAGATACAGACCTTGGTTTGGTCTTTCCCAATAGATAATATTTTTTGCAAGTTTTATGGGCTACTCTTAGCGCCCCAAAGGTGAGAGTAGTTCCCCCTGCAGGTCAGTAGCAAAAAATACCAATTGATTGCCATTCTCACAGGCACACATGCACACAGAGGAAAATACCACCAGGCAATAAACCACACAGAGAAGATTAGGGAGATAACCACAAAACAATCTTGAACAAACCCATTAAATCATTTACTTTTTCCACTTTGCCTTCTTCATAAAGTTTGTCTTAAATCAATTCTTCCTGTGATTTTTCCCAGGCACTTTCTTTTCTTGAATAAAAGAAAATCTGTAAATGAGAGGCACAACAGTCTACACAAGATGACTTGTTTTAAGAGTTAAAGATGACTTACAAAAAGGAAAACTGAACTGGCTAAGTGACTGAAAGCCCTGAAACAGTGGGAATAACACTGGAAAAGTGGGTATCCTCTCTCTCTCATAATTGAGGCTCAGGAGCATGAGTAACTGGTAGAATTATCAAATGCAAGAATTGAAGCAGTAAARCCACACACAGAGGAAGCAATTTTTATCCACAGGCCTAAAGACTCTTTTGTTTTTGTTACCACATAGCTTTTGTCATACTTCTAGAAAAGAAGTCGTTACAACTACTATCACATCTTTTCAGCCTTATTTCAGGACTTCAGAAAGCCCCAGATACAGGCAACACACTCAGCTTATGTTTTTTTCTTTTACACTTCACAAATGCTTCTATTTTTTATGTTTAGTTCTCAGAGAAGTTTTCTGCTGAAGAAAAGCAGAATTAAAAAAATATGGAACTCCAATCTTAGCAAAGAGTTAATGGTCCTTACTGACGATTTTCCAGTTGATAGTTTTAGATGCATTCACATACCCAGAAGCATTTACTTACCAGAAACAGTCCTTCTAAGAAATAATTGAGTGACAGGTTGTTCAGAAATATCTGAACTACTGATCCTAAGTATGCTTCAGCTCAAATAAAGGAAAAATAAAAAGCAGCAGACACTTCAAGGACAGGCAGCAAGACTAGGCAATGCTAGGAGTTGGGATATCCCTGCTTATTGTCATTTGTACTGAACCACGTCACCTATGCTAACCCTGCTCAAACTGTACTTCACTCCCTCCAGTAAAAAGATACCTATAACACTCCTAAGCAGTTTCTGTCCATTCCTTGCTGTGGTGCACTGCGAGCTAGGTAGCATGCAACAGCTGGATACAAGCTTTATTCTCACCGCTCCACTGTGACTGAGCCCCTGCTTGAAGCCAGGCTGCACCTCCCATCGCTGGCCAGAGAAGAGGTGTTGGATGAAGTGTAGCTGATTGCCTGTCAGAGTTGCAAGAATGCAACTGATGATTCTGATTTTCTTTTTAATATTGCAACACAGCAGAAAGCATTCTTCATAGAGGATTGTTCACAGACCAATGAACCCTGAAAACGTACCCATATGTCAGCAATCTTGCTTCTTTCCTTCTAACTGTATCAATTGGTTTAAGAAAACACTGTGTTTCTACTTGCAAACCTTGCCTCTCATATATCCTTAGACCATCACAAGTTTGATACCTGTAATAAGGCAGTTACAAGCAAGCACTCACATCCTGGAAGGATCTGTTTACAAATCAGGTAAAGATGAACAGGTACTTACAGTTTAAAGATGGAATCAACATCAGTCACAAGCAAAGACTAAAACTGGCCATTCAGTGCTTATCAGCATTTTCTGCTATCTCTGAAGAGGTCACTTCCTACTACATTTCATTCGGGTGAGATAAAAATCTATTAGCGACAGACAAGACCACAGAAACTGGCACAATCTGCTGCAGCAGCCGAGCTGACTGAGCAAAGAGTTCTGCTAAACAGTTTTGTACAAAGAAATTGCAAAAGTTGTTTTGCTTACAAATGCTCCCTGGGAGAAGTCCAAAGCATACTTCACAAGCTCCAAAAGATGACAGCAGCACCCAACGCCACTCTTGACACACTACCGCACAATGACATCTCCTCCAAATACTGTCTCCTCCATTTTATAACATTATGACCAAGGCAAATACAAGCTTTCCATGGACCTGCACCAGCTCTGTAATGAGCTAGAGGAAGGAAATGCTTTCCAGAAAGAATTCAAGAAAATTAAGCAGTAGTTTTGGAGTCATGAGCACCAAAGACACACTCACAGAACAAACTCCAAGACCTTGGGGGATCAGGTCACTAAAGACTGACTTCTGCAAGATTTCTGACAAACATTCCACCAYGAGGAGAAAAGAGCTGGGCAACCATCAAATAGGAAGCCAGTGCTCCAGACCCAAGTACCTCGTTCTTTATGCTCTTCCCTGAAGTCTAGTCACACGACATTTTGCTGTGTTTCTTTCAGTTACCTTCTCCATTTTTTTTCTCCACTGAAGATGAACCGGCTCAAGAGGATTTCCCTGTGCTCCAAGCAAGGGAAGCCCTGGTGCTACTCCTTTCGCCTATTTATACCAACAACATTACTGCTACAGTTCAAATATATTATATATATAGCTCTATGGCTTATTTCCAGGCAGAAGTAACTCAATGCTGGTATACATATGTTTAGACCATAGCAGTTGGAAAGAATGTCCCATAAACGCTATTACTCTGCTGTTCCACTCTGACCACCACAGATTCTACCCTTGCAGAAATATAAGCTGTGTTAGCAAAATAAAACAGAAAAATTCATCCATCAAGAACCTAAACAAGGCACTTGTCACCTGCACAGCACTGACAGACTTTTGCTCTGGCCCCAACAGGTTTATAGCTGTAAATTAACAGGCAGCTCTTGTCATATCAAAATACAACGTGCAACTGCCAAGTAGATGTGGCCAGAGTGTGTGACAGCATAAGGGCAGACATGCAATACATAGTGTCTGCCAGGATCCACTTGCAATTTAAAGTAACCTTATAAATTTAAAACCCAGACAAATAGAAGACAGACAGCTTTGCACAGTTCTATTTGCAAATCCTGCTCGTACAAAAATATCAGCAGTGCCACTATACTTTCACGAGGCTTATACTAGTGCAATACTCACAAGCTCGTGCACTGAAAAGAAACAAGAGGGGCAAGGTGCAGGGACTATGGACTCAGAGCTGAGCTCTACTTCACCTGGAACTGAGTAGAGAGATCCCAATGACATGTAGGTGAGGGAGGTCACCATAAACCAAAAGGATGTAAATCCCAGTGCTGGGTCCCACCATGACTCAACATACCCCAGGGCTGCCATACACCAGGCAGCAGCCCACAGGGAATCACAGTGCTTCTGCTATATTCCTTCTCCTGAAAAACAATATTCCACCTACCAGACATACCGCACAGGTGATAACTATCCTGGCTTTCACCAGGATACCACTATCGCTATTCTGGGTAGCAAACACAGCTCTGCCAGTCTTCCCAGAATACAGTGAAAYAACTTGTTCCCCTGTGACAGCTAAGTACTGCATGAAAAAAAAAAGTGTTGGGAAAAGGAAAGAAAATAGTTCTGTTTTTTCTTAATGTCTGAATCCTATGGGATTAGACTAAGGAGGATCAAAGCATAATCAACACTTCAGAAGTATCTAAAAGAAGACACTTCATCTTTGTTTAAGTGATGTGGAAAAGTCAGGGACCAACATCTCTGGCCTCCCCAGAGACAGAGAGATAGAAGCATCTCTCTCTTGTTCAGGGGTATGAATAACCTAGCTCTATCCTTGCCATAAATCTGTTCATTATTTCAGAGATGAAACCGCCCTTCCCAATCATGTCTGGTCAATAACTCACTTGGAACGGAGGCGGCTCCATCAGGACTCCAGCTGGGGAAGGAGTGGAAAATYAAGTTCACATTTTGGGGATGCTGGATGTACAAAGGGGGGGGGGAGAGAGAAACACACACACCAGAGAATCTGTTCATCTGGGGAATGGAAAACAGAGAAAGAGAAACAATCTCTGCTCCAAGCTTCTCAAGACTTGCTAGCTGCATTCCCAGAGGATATGGATCAACAAGGTACAGCTGAGAGTCAAAACAACATGATCAGGATAGCTGATATACATACATATACACGCACATATATATACACCCAAGACACACACATGTACAGTTACATGMTTGAAATGAATCATACATAAACTGATCTTGCAAGTCACCACAGAGGCACTTATCTTTATATTCACTGGGTGAAATGAACTACTCACACTCATCCCACCTCACACAAAATTAAATTCACGCTTAAATATTTGCCGCCAGAGTTGCACCACTGCCACCCAGTTTTGGCTTAAATCYTTCAGGATCACCAGCACAGTAAGGAAGTTACACAGAAAGTTGTGCAATTACAGATGTAACACAATACCAGAGTCACTCTACAAGCTGGGCGGGGGAGTAGTAATTTACTGTACTAACAGGCACATTAAGAAAAGTGACATACACTCAGCTAGAACAGAGTATGTTCTTCCTATTAAGTTATTAAACATACACACGAAGAAAAACAGAAGCACTCATACCCTCATCCAACCAGGCCCCAGCATTTAAATATCTTCTACAATGCAGAGTCTTGCTTGGCAGCTGTTTACAGTACTTTCCTTTCTGGAGAGCTGAGAAAAGGCATCTGAATTAAAGCACGCTGGAGAGTAGGAGGGCAGGACCGGGGCAGGCAGACCTGGAAGTAAATCCCTCTTCCAGAGGGATGGCTATGCCCTGCAGGCAGCGTTCCTTCTGCTTCCCAGGGAYGACAACCTCTCCCCAGCAAGGGAAATCAGTTGCTTTGACATTTTGTAATAGATTTGGCTTCTGAGCCCTTTCTTCTGCCTTAACTGCTTCTGCAGCTTACACTGATCACTGATGATTTACAGTGCTGCCATCTCCTCAGCACAGGGCTCAACCAGCCCTAAACGCCACGCAAACATGCTTCAGGCCCCAGCTCCCTTCCCACAGCGGGAACACCAGCTCCTCTCTGCCGTGAGTTGCAGCCCTCCTCTGCGAGGGTTAACGCGGGTCGGACTGCTCTTCCCACTACAGTAGGCCCCAAGTGCCAGAACAAACCAGCAGCAGAAGGAAAGACTCTACCTTGTGTGCAACAAAGCTTTAGGCAATATGCRATGAGTAGCCCCAGTTCTTTCAAACCTCTGGAAAAAGGCTGACTGCCTCACCACGGCAGGCACCCTTCCCTTCCCACTGCAACGCCCCACCGCTCTCCCCGCTGAGCCGTGGTTCTCCACCCCGGTTACCCTGGGGGTTCCCCTGGTTTCAGGTGCCCAATAAAAAAAAATAATAATAAAAAACCACTTCTCTTTCACAAAGAGAGACAGATTTCCCCGGCTGACGTGACAGCTCAGTTCCCCGGCCAGAGGCGCAGAGCTGGAATCTGCCCGGCGTTTCTGACGCAGCRGCATCCTCTACCCCGGAGAGCGGTGCTACCACCCAGGGCAGCGCAGAGCTCGCTCCGCCTTGCCGCTCAGCACGAAGCCGTGGTCACCAGAGCTCCACGCGAGACTGCCACCGCTAAGGGCCGGGCGCCGCCGGCGACACCCACGCGGAGCRAGAAGGTTCTGCTACACCGGACATTCGGTTTCTTCGAAACCTCAAAACCTAGCTGGCGCACCCAAGGATAAACTCCTACCGCGTCCGCGCCCCGGCAGCATTGGCCAGCGCGCGGCCCCGGCCCCGGCGCGCCGCCCACCGCAGCAGCGACCTGCTGCTGAGTTCAGCTGCGCGAACCGGGCGGATTCCTACAGGCGGCTGTTTGCTCCGCAGGCCAGACGCCAGCTGCCAAGACCTTACGGCAGAGCGATCACACCCGCAGGGCTCCTCGTCTCGGCGAGACAGCGGCAGCGCGGAGACGGAGCTTGCAGAGGCGGCACAGCCGCAGGCTGCTCCGCGCCTCGGCTTGCAGGGCACCAACGCAGCCTTCTGGATACGCACAAGCTCTTCCAGAAGTTACAAAAACATCCCCAAAGCTGTCAAAAAGGAGAAGGCTGAAGAAAGCCACCACTGGCCCAGGGCACGCTACCCTCACCCCTCCCCCAGCACCAGTTACTTGCATCACTGATTGCGTGTAAAATACATCTCAACAGCTTAACTAGGGAAGTCTGCAGAGACATGCAGCACAAACTGTGGATTATCAGGGAGGGAGATTATCCTCCCAGTGCTAGGAGAGGGTGGAATCCCAATTCYAGGCTCAAAAGCAGCTCAGGGCTTTAAAAACAACTGCATCTCTAGAGGCGTACTGCATGCGCATCAGAAATATTTTGTTAAGGCATTTTAGTAAGAGCATTTTATGTCATCTTGTCCCCACYGCCCTCCACCACCACTCCCACAGCCAATTTTATGAGGCAGCCGTAAGCGGCGAGGGGCACGGGCTGCAGAAACAGCCCCCTCCAGCCCCTGCACGGAGACAAGAGATTCAGAACCATTTCAGAAGTCTGTCTGACCACCGGCGATTCAATGCAAGAGTCAGCTGAGCTGGCACCAGAGTATCTCAAACAGATGAAGCAAACTCCAAATATCTCAATTCCAATTTATGCTCAGCAATGCTTTTGGACTCAGCTGCTTGAGAAGGATGACACCTCAGATCAGGTTTGAAACAACTGCACTCAGGACCACCATACCTAGTTCAGAACTGGGAGATGGGCCAAATGCAAGGAGTTTATGCAGCTGTTTTAAACCCCTGGACACTGGGACACCTTGCAGCAAGTGGGTAAGTATCCTGTCTGTTGCACACTGAAGAAAAAAAGAGGCACAGACACAGTGAAAGGARAATTCAGAGCCATTAACTGCATTACAAAATACATCTCTGTTTACAAGGTTTGGCCTACCTTTTCAGCTGCATAAACTCCTTGCATTTGGTGAAATGTTGGTTAGGAGTGTGAAAAACATTACTCTTATTCTTGACAAAGCTGTTGCAGCAAAGCCACTAATATTGATGCAACTTAACTGGCAAAAATAAGTCCTTTCACTGGTATAGCCTGTTTCTCAGAAGGACAGGATCATTCAACAGACTTGATGCTGCACCATCATTAAGATGGTTTGTCACAGAAGCTCAACTTGCGAATTGTCCTTGTACAGGTACGCCGTTGGCCAGCATCCCCTTACGCTCACGCCCATACTGGGCACCTTCTGACACCCTCCCCATCCCCTTACGGTCCAGGCCATGGCCCATGGGCACAACCACTGCTGAAAAACTGAGCACAGCAGGCTCCAACTAAACCTGATGCTGAGCACAAAAACCTGTCACCAAGTACAGAGGCAGGTCAGACAAACACTCCTTTTACCCTCACTCCTACTTAATGCTCCTGCAACCCCAGGATTTAGAATGCATCAGGCACCACATAACAAATTCAAGCTCCTTTGGAGCACAGCCTCAGGCTAAGCAATGTTGCTCTTTTTTTTTTTTTTTTTTGGGGGGGGGGGGGGGGAGGGGCTAATTAAAACATCCCTAGTGCAAACAAGACTTCAGAGACAAGTGGCTCCTTATGCTCTACTTGAAGGTGAGCAACCAATCTCAAAGCCTTTTGGAGAGCTCAGAGCCTAATGTTGTCAAGCACAGAAGACTTAAGAAAGCTACAAACACAGGAGATTYAGAAAGCTAACACTTCGCTGCTGGCACTTTAAACACCAGCTGCCCTGTGCTCGGCCTGCCCTTCAGCAGGGAAGGGGTTCGGAAGAGACAGTACTAACTTATCTGCAGTGAATACCTGGAAAAGGGAAAACAGGAATGGAGAGCTTTTACAGGCCTGTATCCCTGAGTCCATTGACACTACCATAAAGTGGCCTTCCCCCCTCCTCTCCATAAACTCTTCATCTGCCTGCTCTCATGGTATTTGTTAGTGTTGCGGCTCTCTAATACAGCCCAAAACAATCTCCTCTCTTCCAGAGGAAAGAGCCTCGCTGCCTTTTGGTTGGGGAGGTTTCAATGTAACTATGCAAAGTGCTTGAGAGATGCAAAAATTCAATAAACACTGTAAAAGTAGTATCTGTAAAGAAAAAATGTCGTTTTTCAAATTCCATCAGGTAAGAAATATCACAGCAGTTGTTGAATCACACTGATCTTCTTGACCAATTGTTCGTGTTAATAYTGTATTTGGGAAAACAAGTGGAACTGGCTTTTAT
Organism: Rhea americana; assembly: GCF_003343005.1. Taxonomy (NCBI): domain Eukaryota; kingdom Metazoa; phylum Chordata; class Aves; order Rheiformes; family Rheidae; genus Rhea; species Rhea americana. The sequence goes on along the minus strand of NW_028185062.1, from coordinate 3,030,549 downwards.
TGCTACTGGCTTGGAAACACTGAATATACCAGTAATTCATAGACTTATCTATAGCACTATCTGCAGTGATAGTTTCCCCACAGTAACTAACAACAGTACACTGGTCTCCTGGGACATCAGGAAAATTAAAAGGCTTGCTGGGGTTTCCACAGCTCTAATTTATATGGTGCCTAATCTGCTCAAGCCTGCTGGAAAGTCATCACCATCAGAGCTACTGAAATCGCTAGTGACAATGGAACCAAGTCAGCACTTGCAACAACAGGGCTTGGGGACTTCTAAGCAAACAATTCTAAATGAAGACACAGCTCTCAAATGGGATAAGTGAAGAAYATCCTTGGTAGTCTGCAAGAGACTAGGCTTTGCAGCTAAGGCTAAGATTTGGTCTCTGAAGATCAGGATTCAGTTTCTAGCTCTGCCTCAGACTTCCTGGGGGAGTCCTGGGGAAAACTCTCTCTCTCTCTCTCTCTCTCTTTCTTTCTTTCTCTCTTTCTTTCTTTTTAGCCTGGAGCTCCTTTGGATTGGGTCTACTCAATCATATGCCAGTTCAATGCTCAGTGAAGCAAGGTAGGGACGCAATGCTTCTGCTGTCTACAGTCATACAAACACTAGGAGCAACTCACCTTTGCACTAATGCTTTTGAAGACAGATCACATGGCACAGCTCCACTGCTAATTACAACAGCCACAGGCCTCAGTCGTATTTTCCTTGCACAAGATACAGATGCTCAGGGCAAGGCTAAACAACACTGTGGTGAAAGGAAATACTGGGAGGTTTTCTGAATTGCTCTAGCCACCTCAGCAGAGCCCGCAGGGCTTCAGGGACAGGGAACAGCCCACATCTGGGGATGCAATCCAGAGCAGAAAACGCACTGCAGTTCTGCCGTGCATGTACAGGAGCCCTTGGAAACTTCCAGTTGTGCAGAGGCAGGTAGATCAGACACAAACAGATGCCTGGAATGGTTGAAATTGGGCCTGGTGATAGTTAATTATTCAGACCTCTGCTGGGATCACTAACATCAGGATTCCACTCTACTAAGCACTGTTTGAGCATCATATAAGAGCTACTCCCTGCCCTAAACATGAAGACAACAGACTACTTTTTAAGAAAGCCAAAGACTAGCTAGCGTATAGTATTTGCTTTCATTCTCACAGAGACAATTGTACCAAGGCTAATCAGACAATTTCTCCAAGACCTCATCAACAGGAAGAAAAAAATGCCTACTCAGCTCTGCCAGGCCAGCAAAATGCTGACCACTATCTTCTCATCTGGAAATGGAGAAGATGCCTCGCTTTTCACCAGATACAGRGGAGAGTGAGGGAAAAAAAATAAAAAGTCACTTTACAGGTATCCACAGGCCCTCGATGAAACAAAAGCAAAGTCCAAACCTGGCCTGGACCACAACCAAGGTTTCAACAGTTCTACTCTCCAGAAAAAAAATCAGGCRATAGAGTATGCACACAGCTAGTGAAGCAGATGGCACCACTATGGAGGAGGTCCGTTTCCGCTGTGCTAGCGGATGCCTATCTCCACCAGCCCTCGCTGCACGACACAAAGAACAGCTCTGATCAACAAGCAGCAGAAGTATTCCCTGTAGCACCTCTGACCAGTCTTGAGCTCTGCCATCTTACTGTCTCAGCCAGGTCTCCGGCAAAACTTGTCATGCTTCACAGCCCACTGCAGAATAACAGCTCACGAAGGAAGGGGGTCATGAATCTATGTGTATGGCTTATCTAGCACAGCAGGGATAGAGTAAAACCTGTTTGGAAGTCTCTCTAGGCACTTTAGCTTTCCATATCCAAAATGCCTTCTCAGAATAATACCCAACTCACCTGAAGGAGATTAAGAACATACAATCCAGCATGAAGAACACATAATTTTACCAGCTGTAAGAGACCATCCAGGCAAACAGCATGGGACCACCCAGAGGAAGCAATAACCATTTAAACCCATCCAGCAAATTACATTGTTTGTGTTATGCTGACTGCACCCCAGCTGTTAGCACATCAGTCCCACCTTTGCCATGTGGGGTATCCTCCTGCTGCATCTCCTATGGCAAAAACCATACATTATTCAGGRGTGGACAGAAGGGTGGGAGGCAAATCTTTCCAGCAGTCTTGTCTCAAGATTGGCAAAACAGGTCACAATCTTAAGGTACAGACATGTCATTGAAATACAAGCTCTGGCCATGCACAGAGAAGCAGAAATAACACTAATCAGCCTTTGTCCTCTGCTTTAAGAGGCAGCGTTATAAGCCTGGCCACAGGCAGACATGAAATCCCTTATGCCTCTGGACAGCAGCCCCTAAGCTGTTGAATCATCTGGTGTGTTTAGGCTCAGTGAGGCAGAGGTGCGTGAGAGATCCCTGGCTAGCAGCAGGGGGCAAGCAACATTCACAGGTACTAGTTTAAAAGCAAAAACAAGCACACGGAGTAGGCCAGATCTGAGCTAGATGCTCCTCTCAGTCACGCTACAGGCTGCCATGGCTGTGCTGGTCCCAAAGTCAGCGGGCTGAGCACTGTTCAAACTCCAGTGGAGTGGAGAATGGGAATGTTGCGCAAAATAGCCCCCAAACATACGATTTTCTGCAAGATCCATCCAGATTCTGCCACAAGAGCTTGTCACAGCAACAGACAAGGTCCCCTCTGCATCACCTAAACAGCCAGGCTGCTCAGCCCAGCATCCAGTTCACCTGGGAAATCCTACCACAAGGAAGCCAGGAGGCTCTGCTGCTGCAGGACCAASTTGTTCCCAAGGACTTGCAAAGAATCCAACTCTCCAACAAGGCTTAACTGCACCTGAAACTATTTTAATAAGAGGTGATGATTTTTTGAAGCATTTATATCAGTGAATTGAATTCACGTATTTTTTGGTTCTATTCCCATTCAGGTTCAGCAGCTCTCAAGTTAGTCTGGTTCAGACCAGAAGCAGTTTAAACTGGTTCATGTTGGGAGCTATAATATCTTTAAACAGAAAGGACTGTGTGCTACACGCAACCAGAACATTAGCCCACATATTCTGTGTCCAGGATTGCTTGTGGTCCTAGCTGAGCCCTGCAGCTAAGGGTGACACGTGGGACAGAGGAGTTGAAGAGCTGTGCTGGGAATGCAAGGGGCACGGGAAGGCACGACGGGTCTCAAGCCTCCATAGATCATCTTCCCTCGTAAATCTGTGCCTGTGCGCACTCGTGCKCACAGAGAGGACACAGAGACATACTTGTGTTTCTGCTGCCCGAACCAGGGAGCTGCCATCAGGCAGATGGAAATCCACAGGCTGGCAATGAGAACACACAGCTCCTCACCAAGGAAACCTTGTCCCACTAGAAGCAGTTTAGTCAGAGCTCATTTTCCTAACAGCACCTCTCAGAAAAGGTTTTGCCRAGCCACCTAGTCCAGCCCAGCATCACGGAGCAGAAGCAAGCACCCTGGCTGCACAGCTTGGAAGACATTTGACAAGGAGGAGGCCACAATACAAGAGTCTCTGTGCTGAATGCATTCCTGCTGGGGAATGTCAGGTTTTAGTCAAACCACTGATCTAAACTGGCAGCTTGAAATATTCCTGGCTCAGAAGAAAAGGAGAGATCAAGCAAATAAGCAGCARATTCCAAATGTTTTTTCTTTGACTCTTTGGCTTACATTTGTGTGGTAAAGTCTGCATGCAGTTTTGTAGCAATTTGTTTCTACACTGACATTCATAATCTAGTTTGATTGATGACCCTCCCCCACTAGAGCAGGCACAGCTGTTTCAGTCAAAAAGATGCTTACAGCTACAGGAACAGAGCCTACCAATACAAACATCCCCAGAAGGAACTACCCCTGCTCAGGTACGATCACTTCTGTCAGCAGATAGATTTGTGTAGCCACTTTGCAGGCTACCACTGCAGCCAGGACATTTCAGCAATAGGAGATGGCTCAACAGCCTGTCTTTAAAATGAGCTCTTTTTAACCCCCAGTTTCCCTACTGTCCTGCCAGTGCTTCTAGTGCAGGGTGATCAATGCAGATTCACAGGCGTTAAGTTCCCAGCTTTTAATTCTTTGTGTCTCTGCTGAAACCATAAGCATGGTGACCAGATGCACAGCTGGGTTTCTGGTAGGCCTAGCAATCCTCTAGAAATTGAACTTAGGCCAACCAACTTGTTTGAGGAAATTTTAAAGATCTTCTACTCCTTCCCCTTATTTATCTTTTTAAAATATCCACAGCTAGATATTGGTTCCTTAGTTTTACCCCTGCAGAGATCCCCTTGGGGCAGCAGAGTAGAACCATGCATTAGTTGTAGGCAAAGAATATGTGCTAACAAAAATGGAAGCCACAAAACAAGTTCTCTCTTGTACTGCTCTCAAGTAACACACTGCATGTCCTGCACAGCCCTTATGCAAAATATCTGTACTTACCCACACTCCCCCCTCCAGAGCACTGCACAAACAGGTCTCAGCGGAGCCAGCCTCCCACAGCCTGCCCACTTCCAGCCCAGCATTACAAGGCTGCTTCACTGAAAGGAGCCAATTTCCACAGAGCTTCTCTTCAGCATGACAAACTGCCCCAGGGATCCGTCCCTAACCACTGAGACAGTCTGGCAGGTTTCACACAACTCACACAGCTCAAGGGATGCTTAGGAGAGAGCAGGGATGCTTTCCACTGGTTGAGGGGGACATACCAAAGCCCATGAAAGCCAAGGCAATGCCACTGAGGGTTCTCATCCATCTAAAATTGAGCTGCTGGCTGCAAATAAAAGCCTGAAGAACTCAGAGGAACCACAGAGCTGCAGAGGTCTCACTCTTTACCTACATCTGCACATACAAAGCACAGTTTCACCTCTCAGGCATGTATCTAGGGCAGCAGTCCTGCTCCTTCCTATGTAACCAAGCAGCATTCAGCAGAGATGACCAGCCAAAGCTATAAATTCTACAGGCCCTTTCATACTTCCAGGACTACCTGAGCCACAAAACCAGAGTCTTATGTATCTCTGAACAGGCATTTCTCAAAAAGTCCAAGAGACTTCATTGAAGATGTCTGGAAAATCCCTTCCCACCTAAGCAGGTCAGCAAAGATGCTTCAGGATAGACATATATTATGCCTGATTGCAGTCTCAAAGATTTACACGCATGTCAACTAGCAAATAGAGAAGATCTGTTTCTTGATATTTTAGAAGGGTAGAGCTGCTTCACCTTGGCAGGTAGAGGAGCACACATATGGCAAAGGAAGCACCTCCACAGATATCAAACAGGGGAAGCTGTTCCACTGGACCTGTAGCAAAGGGCTCGCTCCTGTTTGCCTTGCTCACTCCAGCTGTCCCACTGAATTCAGGCCACAACTCATTCAAGGAAGGCTCAGAGAACAGACTCCTTTGGAAAATGACTGCTATCACCTAACACACAGGATCTCATGATGACAAATTGCTTCTACCAGCACTGTCCCCTGAAGAAAAAGGTATCAGGGAAAGTGCCCTAAGAAGTCATCCTTACTGCATCACACTGCTATTTCTTTGCATCTCACCAATTAACTGCTTTTGTTAATAAGATACAAAAAAAACCCCAACCCTCAAACATTAACTTGATGGTGCAGAATGAACCAACAACGTGCCTAGGGGATCAGAGCGCCCTGACTCCACACTGAGAGATGCCACAAGGGATACAAAGGAGCTTTTCCAAAAGGCACATGCAAGAGAAAAAAAGAAACAAACAGGTACCGCCACATAGGACATAGCGCTTATGGGAGAAAATCCCATGTCTGAAGAGGAAGGGGCAGAGCTTGGCTCCACCTTACAGAGCCAGAGCCTAATGCTCCCTGTGCACTTTGGCACAGGTGGCTTTTGGATGTTTTAACAAAGGTCTCTGTGCAACGTAGATCAAATAAACTCTTCAAAAGACACAAAGCATGTTTCACTGTCAGGACCCAGGCCATATTAAAGGCAGCACATGTTTATACTGAGGTCACACACAAGCACCAAGGACACCTTTAGACAACTCTGAGGAAGCTAAGCAGGTTTTTCTCTTGCTCAGCAAGAAGGGAGAGTGAAATTAAAATTGTGTTCCTTGATATTGAGTAGCCATCTCTGGGAACCTCCCACCTAAACCAGAGCTTTGAGAGCAGAATTCCACTCTGAGGACAGACCATTTAAATAAAGCATCATTTATTTTCTCCACAGTTTAACATATTGTCTTCGCTCCAGCAGCTACATCTTGAAACGCTATTGTCTTTAAGATAAACAAATGCACTTTGCATTCATGGATTACAAGTATTTTCTCATTTACTAGTGAGCCTTCAAGAGGAGGAGGGATTAACCTTACTATTTATGGAGAAATAGAATAATGTAAAGGCTGAGCCATCTGCCCAAGGTTACAAGTGAATCAGCRATAGAGAGAGAACTAGGTCCCCTGACTCAAAGGCTCCTGCTGTGAGCACAAGGCAATGTCCCCCAGCTTCTGTTCTCCTCGCAGCTGAGGTGAAGTCATTCTCCTCACCTCATGACATCAGTCAATTCCCAGTGAATGACTGCCTGTCAGGAATTGTCTGTGACACCAAGAATGATGATGAATTATGGAGGTAAAACTAATTATATCTCAGACAAGGCTTTCCCAGGAGAAGCGATACTTTAGGCTGAGGCACCTATAGAAGGAACAAGGAAGAAAGCTCAACCAGGATGCTAGAATACAGACCCCATCTGAACAGTCACCTCAGATACACGTCTTGCGCTTTCCATCTCTCAGACCACCCTACCCTTTTCCATATGCCCACAGATTATTCCTTCATAAGGGCTCAGAGCAACTGCCTAYGTGGAAGAGCAGGCATTCATGTACTGGTAGTTGCCGGTAATGCAGGTTAGCAGTGGGAAATATGGAGGAAGAGGCAGCACTATGTTATTGCTGTCAGTCACCCAAAAACCCCRCATACATCAGAAGGTGGAAAACTGATGAGCCAGTTCATTATTTTCCCCCAAAGCTTTCCTATACAGTAACTTCAGATTGAACACTTTCAATCACATACAGCACAGGTAAACAGAGCACTTTCACGAAGAGACCCAGGCTTTAGCAAGAATCTGCAGCACAGCTAAGATGCCAGCTGAAAGACAGACTATAGCTACAGTACCAGTCGTTTTGCAGGACACGACAGTTAAATCAGGTCTCCTAAAGCAGTATTTTTAGTACAGATGAGACCTTAGGCAACAAAGTTAAAGCCTGCCACAAAGCGCTTACCTTACTGCCTATGTCTTCACGCTTGTTCCCAGGCTTGCTTCTTCTCAGCTTAATGGAAGGGGAGCGAAGTAGGTTTTTGATCCGACTTGTTATTGTAGACCCTTCAACCGACATCATCTCCAGGTGCCAAGAGGGGATTACCCCCCCACACACAAACCGTCCCTGAGGAGCAAGCCCAGGTACTGATGTGCTCAGCCTTGCTTACGCTTGTTCACATATCTCTCAGCAGTTCTGCTCAGGGACTCCACTCCTATTTCACTGCAAAGCTATTCACAGAGGCTGGCAGAATTTCCTTCTGCAGATTCCAGAGGATCAAATCAGCAGTAACCTAAACTGAAAGATACAACCATGCATCAATAAGACATTTGCAATAGATTTTAGTCTCATTCTTTGCAACGAATGCCAAGTACAAGAGTTTATGATAAAGATAGGTGCAGTGTCACTTATTCTCAGAAGCTTCCACAAAAAACGTCATTCCTTTAGTACTAATTAACAGATTTACAGAACTAGAATTCTGGTATTTTTCTTTCATCTCAGTTTTCATGACGGAGAGAAAAATTCCCAACTCTGGAGCCCACTACCGGGCTCCATCCAGCCCCTCGCTTCTGCTGCCCACGAGCCCGTTCCGCCGTAGGCTTCGCGGGCTAGAAAGCACAACGCCGCACCTCTCCGTTGAGCAGCGAGCCACGGAGCGCACGGGTTAAACAGCGGCCAGTTCCGCACGCCCGCGAACGCTGCTCCGCCTCGGGCGCGCGGAGCCGCTGCTCTGAAATAATCCGCACCCGCGCACACGGCCCCCAGTTATACAGGGGGCCGGCGAGGRGCCGCCACCGCCGGCCGCGGATACGGAGCCCCGGCCAAAGGCGTCACCTCGGCGGGAGGRAGCGCGGGGGAGCCCCGCCGAGCTCGCCCCAAACCTCCCCCCGGCTCCGCGCAGCCC
>NW_028185062.1:2947728-3021674 GCF_003343005.1 Rhea americana | reverse complement strand
GCCGCCCCCAGGGCCCTCGGCCGCCCCTCGCACAGAGGTTTAGTCAGCCCTCGTGTGCGGCCCTAGCACRGGGGGTTAGTCCAGCAGGGCAGCGTGCTAACGCGCCCCAGACGGGGGAAAGACGGTTGCCCCCATGTCACGGGCGACCCTCGCGCAGGCGGGGAGGCAGGTTTCACCACCGGGCTGAATGCCCGTGCAGGCGTGTACCTGACGGAGTGCACAGGGACTGTACATCTCCGTACTGGCCTAACACACATCTCTGCACCAAAGGCTTAAAAGACAAAAAGGAGATCAACATTTCTTAGGAGTGGAAAAGTCCTGCTAGCACCCCCTTCCGTAAAACTCTTCCCCTTCACTGCAGTCTGTCCTCTGTCCTTGGAGCATCTTTCTGGCTCCCCACTGCCTGCGATGGTGCCCTCCGCTCTCTCCCCCCTCTCTGGTGATATCCCATCTTTAGTGACCAGTTCAAACCCAGAGCGACACAGCTGATCGTTCCAAAACCACAAGCTGTGAAAAATTTGCTAAAGATGAGGCATAGACTCACCGTGAAGGTCAATCCACAGGAGCAATGGCCTCCCCGGTGCGGCCAGCACGCTGCCGCCGTCGCCGCTTGTGACCGCAGGACACCGCACTGCCTGTAGTCCAGGCAAAGGTGGWTTGGATTCGAAAGGAAATTCTGAGGATGCACAACTGTTTGTAGAATAAGGATCTTAATGCTTGACTGGTCAGAAATCTGAGGAAGAGAGGCATAACACAGGATAGCTTTACCAGCTTTTAACTTCTATGAGCTCTGGTTATGCCATAATAACCTGCACGAAATAATTTTAGTATGTCAATGTTTCTAAGTTTTGTTATACTTCAGTTTTGATACACAAGGGAGGTAAATAAATCCATACTTCTTGTCATGTGTCAAAAAGTCATACGTTTCCAGGAACTGAGGCTTTAAGAAATATACCAAATTCTGTGAGGTTGACAGTAAAATAGCAAGAGTTTGCAATATTGCAATTCTTCTTAAAATAATTGAAGTCTGTGGGAGGTAGGAACATGGATCTCTTCCTTTCAGACCTAGACGTGGTATGCAACCCAAAAAGAGACATAAAAAAAAGRATTCATGAAAGAAATGTGAATGTTGTCCATTCCTACTGTCTGTGTATTGTTTTATAGCTAAATAACAGCATTCTGTTGCAAAGAATGAAGAGAGATTCAAGAAGGTTGAAACCAGAGCTGCAAAAAAAAAAAAAAAAAATCCTTCTTCTATGAAAATTTACATATCTACTTAGTTTTATCCAGACTAGGATAAATTGTAGTGAATGGAACTACTGACACTAGACATGGAGTTAAATTCATGCACCAGCCTATGCAGGGCTGGGAACCTGACACTGCACAGGGAAAAAGTAAGTATTTGGTGCTTCTTGAATTTCTGCTGCTCAACACTAAACAATCAGAATCATCACATTTGGGAGAAACATACATACATTTGAGAATAAACTGAGAGAGATCTTTGAAAACAAAGGACAACTGAGATGGTTGGGAGAAGCTGTTTAAATATGATTAGTGGTTTTTTGTTTAAAAGCTGAACACAGCATAATGTGATTTGTGATTAGAATTCTTTGTTTGTGTTTATGAAGTGATTGAAGAGACAGATTACCTCTGAAACCTCAGGGGGCTTTCAAATTCRGTGAAAAGTAACTGGGAGAGGGAACTGGTATTTCTGATATTGATTAAAACTTACAGCTTTTCTAATTATTATATAAAACAGGATGAAATTTCATATAGTTTCTTCAGTCCATCAGAAGGAGAAGCAACTTGGCAATGATTTTGAAAGAAAACTTTTTCCATATTAATATAGAGACAAATACTTGCTAATTTTTTCTTTGATCCTATTAATACAGAAGGAGAAGAAGCAGGAATGACCAGCTTCCTCTAGGCACTGCAGCACAAGTCTTGTTTCACACCCATTTCATCATTAGAAGGGCCTCATTTTCCAACTCCAATGTTGTATTCATGGATGATAGGTCAGTGTGGAGCCCTTGCGTTGACTCCACAAGTGCTGGAGCTTTAGTTAAGGTGAAATGGGTACTCGGTGCTGACCTGCAGGGCTTCTGTTCTCCCCGGCCTGTCATCCAGCCAATGCCACCAAACTTGACAGGAAATAAACTCCTACTTTTGGGCCTGTGGGATATCTGGAAGCAATCTGTAAACCCACTGCTTGTGACCACGCGTGTGCTTATTTGTGGTCATTGTGCTCACTCCCCTCACCAGCTACTGCTGTCCCTCTTGGTGGGCAGCCATCTTCCCGCTACTGCTTGCCGTTTTTTTCAGATTGCCTTTACTTCAGGTCAAAGCTTGTCTTTTACAGAATGTTTATATAGGGCCCATCTATGCAGATCAGTGACTCAACTGAGATCTGTCAATGATAACTGAAGGCAACAGGCTCTTCTTCACTCCAGAGGTCATGAATTCTCCCTTTCCAGAAAGGACAATCTACTCTGAATAAATTATATAACTTTTTGGATATTTACTCTGGAATTATGTGTTTTTAGAGTAGTCTTCTGAGGGGTGCCATAAATAATGAGAGAACAGATGCCTTGTAAATGAAATGCCCTATTTTTTTTAAGCATTAGGTAATTAAGTATCCGCAAATGGTTTCTTCTGTTGCAGAAATCTTCTGTGTTTTTCTAAGAAATAGCATCTTGCAAGTAATCCCAGAAGCCTGCTGTAGGGCTCAAAGTGAAAGGAACATTTTGTAAGTGATTTTAATCAAAATGATTTTCCTAGTCAAAAGTACATTGATAAAAAAAAAGAGCACATAAAAGAAGACACAAAGCAACATCACAGAAGCGCTAAATGACTCCTCTCAATGCAGCATTAAAATGTTTCCTTGAACTTGTTCTACTTACGCACAAACCTCTCCTCACCCTCAGCAGCCAGGTAGGGAGCATGAGGTGACTCTCCACTGGCTGTGCGGATGTGATGAGGGCAGTTGGGTCTCCTCACCAGGGCCACCACGCCAGCGCTGGGTAACAGGGCAGCCAGGTGCTCGGCTCCCCAGAGACCCTGACCTGTTGTGTGTTCATACCAAGCCACAGCCTTGACCCTTGATGGCTGCCTGATTAGCTTACTTTGCTGATTTTTTTTTATTAATTGCTTAGTTAGAGAAACATACGTGAGTGAGGATTTCCTTCTCCAGCTGTAGATGCCCCAAAGTGCAATCTTCTCTCCTGTTACTCAGGGGAGCTCCAGCCTAGAAGTCAGTGCAGCCGGTATGAGCAGTTGAGGCCAGCTGAGAGCCCAGGTATGTTGTTCTGGGATCAATATCACACTAATGCAGATTTGTGACTCCCTGGCAGCTTAAACCATGGGCTGAGTTTGCTTACATGTGTCTGCAAAACACTGTGAGATCAGACATTTTGCTCCACATCCTTACTGCCACTTTCTTTAGTAGCTTTCAGACTGGTTTAGGGAAGGCCACATGACAAGCAGAGAATGCATTTTTTCCTACAGATTTTGAAACTCTCGGGAAGAAAAAAAATCGTTCTTCTTTTGTCAGAAGTGGCTACCCTTCCACCTCCAAAGGACCATGCTGCTGCTCTCCAGTTAGGCTGACAGCTCTGGTTGTATCCTTTCAGGATGTTGATTCAGCAGAGTTATAAAGCCTTTCTTTCAGCTGTTGGCTTGTTCATTAGAATAGCAAACAGCAGGCACTCCCATGGAGGAGGAAAGGTAAACAGCTTTGGTCTAGTCCAGTATAAAAATAGAAGAAAAAATAGAAGAGTAGAGGGCAAATGAAGAAAAACAGCTACTCATTARTATATATTTTTCTCAAACTGTGAAAATGCTTGTAAGCTTAATAAACATTTCATTATTCATCTCTTACCTAGCGATGACTTTGTCCTGGTAAAATACATTGAGGATCCTGTGCCAAACATTCAAAAATTTCCTAAATCCAATGTACAACATGTCAGGCAATGAAACCCAACCTGAGATAGTAGTTTTTGTTGATGTGTTTTCTCCCTGTGATCTTTGTCCTTTCCTCTCTCCTGTACTGCCACAGCTGCAAGAGATAAGCAAAATGCCTTTCTAGAAGTTATTTCCAACCCAGTCTTGGATCTTTCTATCAGACTCCAGTCACCTATCTTGTAATGTTTAGAATCCAGCCGGCAGTTGCACAGGATCTTTTCTTCATGTTGCCATGGAAAAGTCATGGAGACATCTATGGTTCATAATGTATCCAGAGAGAAATGCTTATATTGCAGAACCCAGCTTAGCTTTAAAAACAGAAAAATATACATGCATGAATGCCATTTAGCTGACTGCCAGGAAATTGGGCTGATAAAGAGAAACCTAGGGGAGTAACAACAAAATCAGTAGTACAAAAAGCCCATAGGATGCTGCTTGGAAAAGACTTGTAACACGAAGGATGAATAATTACAGTAGTAAGACGTAAGGTGCGTAGATATCTTTAGCACCTGGAAATTCCAAGCACTGCTGCACTGAATCTTTTTTTCTTCTAAATTAGAAGAACGTGCCCTAAACTGAAGAAAAAAATTACAAATCCCCTTAAGTTTTCACTCTCCTATTGTAACAGGTGAACCAGTCTACCTGTGTCTCACTCCTGCGTTACTACGTACACGTGTCTGTTCAGTTGTCAGATACAGACCATGCATCTGCCAGGCTTTATTCTGACTCACATGACGCCTAAGGCATGTGGATATCCGGTATGGAGCAAGGCAGACTTTAAAGCTTGTCATGAGGTAATAGAGTAATAGGTTAGAGTGTGGTAGAAAAAAAAAAAATCAGTGCCAGGTGATTTAACCCCAGGAGAATGGCTGCAGGGCAGCCCGGGAAGCCAGGGCAGCCCTGGTCCTGGAAATCGGGCAACACCATGGGGACAACACTGACAGCCTTGGGCTGGGATGATATGGGGGGCCTGGGGCTGGGTGTGTGAGGGAGGCCCCAGGGGTGGGCAGGAACAGGGAGGGCTGGTGGTGGCTGCGGCACCCGGACACTGGTGGGAACAGAGSGGATTAGGGAAATCTTGCTTCCCAGATATTTGTGGTCCACTAGCTAACTTCACCGCTAGCACAGCACTAGGTGTGAACAGTTATCCCCACTAGTTGTGACACAGCTCAAGTATTAGCTGGCCTGCAAGGAGAGGTAAATGAGGTCCTTCAGAAGCAGGACCTGTCCCTATAATAGTTTTCCAATCCTGGTTTTCCAATGACAGATCAGACTACAATGCAGTAGCTTCTGAATGGGAAGCTTGTGCTTCCCGTTGCCAACATGGAGGCTAACAGAGAAGAAAAATCATGTACAGAGCCTAAGCGCAGCCATGACCCTGTCTAGGCCATGGGAACTCMCCACCATCACAGCTCTGTCTGGTCAGGTAGGTCATGGCACGTTACCTAGGCTGATCCATGGGGCTTTCTTTACACTTAGATCTAACAGGTCTGGTTGGATTCACACCTTTCCCAACTTGGGGGCCCATAAATAATTTCCAGTGGAGGCACGGACACCTGCACACTTAAACCTGCTGACAGTGGGGTTCATTCACTCAACCTTTCACAAACATCCTAAAAGTGCTTACAAGGTGAGCTGAAGTTGAAAGCCGCTACCTTACTGCTGTAAGATCAGCCAAGTATCTGTTTCCTGGAAGAGGTTAAGTTAGGTTAGGTTAGGTTAGGTAAGGYTAGGGAGAGCTCCTTATAGTTGGAACAGAATGGTATCACAAGGTATGTTTTCCTGCCTGTGTCCAGAAGACTGACTGTCCCTCACTTGTCCTCCCCCTGGCAGATAAGCAGATCGTAAAAACTACACCATTTTCACTCCAGAGCTGTTCTACACGGAAAAAGAAATACTGTTATTTTTCAGGTCTGCCCTGAGGCCCAAGAGGAGGTTTTGCAGCTTGCTGAGGGATGAAATGTCGCGTGGGAACGAGGCCTCTGCATCACTTGGCCAATATCCCGCTGGATGCTGTTGTGCATTTAGGCCAGATCTGTGCAGATGACATGGACAGCTCTCTGCGTGCAGGCTGGCCCTGGCCCAGGGACCTGAAAGGAGAAAGGCATGCAAACTCCTCTCATGCTGAGGTATGCTCCCCCCACCTGCTCTCTAACCTCCCCCCTCTCTCCCTGAGAGTATGTAGGTCACTGTTGACATCGTTTTCCTCTGAGCCTCGTCTGCTCATGTTTTACCGCTTTGTTCCCAATTAGCCCATACTTTTGTAATTGACCTAAATAAGCCTGTTTGTTTCATTTGCCTTCATCTCATGCTTAATATTTCCAAAGAGCAGTAATTAAGGAGAATAATGAAGCACAAATATCTTCTGCCCAAACCAGACAGTGCCCTGACTAGGGTTAGTCTTGCTTTGGTGATCCTCAGCAAGTTGAGAGTGCAGACCAGAACTCAGTCAGCTTTGGCGTTTGTGCTGAGTAGATGACAGAATGACAGATGTTACAGCTTGAATGTGCTGTACAGCTGTCTGGCCTCCACACATGCCTTTTATTATTACCTGGCATCAACAAAATTAAAGAACTACAGCAAAACTGCAAGCAAGTAAGCAAAAGGAAGAATCCCTCTGATGACAAGTGATGTCAAAGAGTTATATTGCAAGCTATTAAYTCCACCTTTTTGCATCGGTTTTCACAGCTACTCACTGTACCTCCATCAATTGCACTCAGCATGTTGATGACATTCTGAATTTCTTCTCATGTCATAACCCTGCCCTACCCTGTTAAGGCTCAAATATAAATGTTGAAAAAAACAAATACAATAAAACATGCAAGTTATCTTCCTCTCATTTTGCTGCAATGCAGAGCACAGCTGGCCAGGTTTCAAGCACTGCTTTTTTGCCTCAGTTTCCCCATCTGCTGTCATTATATCCTGCCCACAGGGTGCCATCTCATGAATGCTCCCCTTTCTTGCTCTGCTTTTTGCCTTTTGCATTCTTAAAAAATAAACATCAAAACAAAATTTTGTAAGAGGAGCTATTCCACAACTCTCTGTTGGGTCTCAGACCTTCCCACAGAGATGCTTCCCGCAAGGTGTTCACCTCTGTGTTCTCTTCCTGCAAGCTAGCACTGCACTAGTCCCAGGGAGGGCCAAATTGAGCCCGTGTGGGTGAGTTTAGAATCTGTGCCAAATTTTGAGTGCCAAATGCCATCCATCCTCTTGCCYTGGAGATGCTGAAATGAGGTGTAAGTGAGAATGAGCCCAGCTCCACTACAGGACCAGTCTTTCAGTGGATGCACTTTGATGCAGGTACTCCTTCCACTAATGCATTCCTCCCCAACAGGCATTGACACCACAGAAAAATAGGATCCAGTTGTATTTTGTATCAAAATGGCACTGTATCTATTTTTTTTTCTCCCAACCAGTAGCTGGTACCCAGTGCAGCCCTGGCTGGGAGCTTGTTATACTGTTATTCTGTTTATRCCAATCCTTTCACTTATTCTAGGTCCTCTAGAGAGGAATTTGGTCAATGTCTGATGCAAAGCATGACTCTGTCCCAGAGGAGACTCGGGCCAGAAACCAGACAGCAGACGTAGAGATATACACAGTAAGTACTGTGGTGCTTGGCCTTGAGGCTGGGGGTTTCCAATAAGCCTAAATTTGGGACACAACTCCAATTGCATTTCCTTGTGAAACAGAGCAACAAATTACTACAAACTCCTATGAATATCACAGCCAGTTCAACCTCTGCATCCTTCACACAGACTTTGAGACCCAGGTTCCCTCCTCCCTCTGTCACAAACATTGGCTTGCAAAATTCACTATGCAGAATGAAATTTGCCCTATTCCATTACCYGTGGCAACTATAGCTCAATTAAACAGGACAAACCTTGGATAGCAGTTGCCTTCAGGGCATGCTATACTAAATATGATACAAGCAAGAGAAGAGTGAAACACAAAACTTGTGAAACAATCTTGTCAAAAGAGTGCTGGCAAGTCAGTGCCCTTCAGGACAAGGGCACACACCAACACACATGCTCTCTCCTTGCTTTAGGACAGGGCACTTTTATATAGGTTACAACAACTAGGAAGGCCTTGGATTAATGGCAACACTTGCATGCTTGTCCATCCAAGGAGAACTCAAGCGTGCATTTTAACTTGTATATATGTGTCTGTTCCCACTACCAACATGCTAACATTGTTCTGATTAGGGATGCTTGCCAATGTGGGCACAAAACAAATGTCAAATACAAGAATCTATGACCAATTAGTCATCTGACAAGATGATTGAGCAAAAGAGGGGGAAATAGGAAAGTATAGCAAGATTCTAAGTTCACAGGATAAATTCTTCAGATGTCTTGGTGAGGAGCATGATATAAAAACCTCAGCAGAAAAAAAGAAAATTCAGCATAGCAGAGTGGGTGGTGTATCCCTGAGCAGTGAAGCAAGGCGTAACGATCCTGCAGACAGAGAAAGAAATCGAAGTGGAGGGGGAATTCCTTTTAAGGATAGACACAAAGTGGGCATGACAAAAAGAGAGCACAGTGAATAAATGTCAAAGGCGTAGGAAACCTAAACTGTTATTCCCAGAATGACAGGTATTAGAAAGGCTAGAAGGTTGGTAGTRACAGCCCTGCGAAGTAACCCACAGAGGTTGTGCAGTCTCTATCTCTGGAGCCTGCATAAAGCCTTGAGCAACCTGGTCTGTTCTCATAGCTGACCTTGCTCCGGGCAGGAGGCTGGGCTGGACACCTTCGATCCCTTCCAGTCTGAATTTTCTTATGATCCCATGAGTGTCTACAATTTGGTGTACAGCTAACCCACTACTGAAATTGCCATGACAACAGATTGGGTTTATGCTGGTTGTCTCTGTTTCTTGCGGAGTGAACCCCTTCTTGAGAGAAATGTTCATGAAAAAGCAGCAAGGTTTATTGAACTAGACTATAAAACTAGACTTGTCTAGCTTTGCTTTCAAGCTGATGAAAAAATTAATAGCTTAYCAACTTGTTACACAATTCATTTCTGCTTCTGTTTCAATTTTTTGAAGGTAGAGGGGCGGAAATTACATGCAATCTTACAAAAAAGAAGATAATTACMTCCTCCCCCTTGGGGACATGACCAAAATGGCTTCTGCTAATACTCCCAGCTCCGGTGGGGGGGGGGGTAAGACAGCCAGTGAGCGGCCAGGACCAACTGCATGTGGGTCATCACAGCCAACCCAGTGCTGTAAAACATTTTCCTTAAATATTCACCCTGTCATTCTCCTAAGTAAAAACACATGAAGCAAAATGTTGCCAATGCTTTCCTCAAATATTAAAAATGAAATTGCAACTGTGGTAATTAGGAGCTGAAAGCAGACAAATTCTAACAAGCAGCACTTCTGAGGAGTGATTTCACCCACCCTATAAATGGCGTTGTATAGCCCACCACCAGTGTGGGATCGTCGTCTTGAAGGAGGAGAGCTGAACAGTGCTGGTGCTCTTCCCCTGTTGCTGGAGGCCCCCCTGCACACCTCCCTCTCCTCCCCGCTCAGCAGAAGCACCTGTGGGCTCCCAAGGCCGCAGCCAGGAGATGAGGACACCTTAGCCTGTCGCAACAGCTCCTGCTTGGCAAATGCCTGTGGGAAGCAGAGGGACATGAAGCCTTGGGCCTGGATGAGTGCTGCCTTTCTGCTCAGCCCCACTGAGGGACCTGGCTAAGGCTCTGCTGTCCCCACTGCTTGCCTGCTGCTTTGCCTTCTGCAGGGTACCAGCTGCACGCAGAGCGGCTCCAGATGCAGAGAAGCACTTGGGTTTTTTTGCACACTTTCCATTTGCAACGCATGTCTCTCAGCCAGAGCCAAGGCTCCAGCTCCCTGGGAGCCACCTTCAGCCAGGAATAACTCCTGACTTGAGGCAATTTTAGTAGGTCACCGAAGCTGCTGGCTTTTCCCTTTGGCAGTTGTCTCTCTCCTCCTCGCCCTATGAAAATCAACTTTTCTTTCAAACGTGAATGTGCCCCTTGTAAGTTGATCTGCAATATAATTATTTTCTCCCTTGCTCAGCAAAGTTTGTGAAACTGGTCGTTTTTCCTGTCAAAGGCAGACAATGAGGCCTTGTCTACACTGAAGCTTGGTAGTAAACAATTCCCACTGTGGCTGCCATCAGTTCAGCTCGCCTGACGGGAGACTTTTTTTGCAAAATTTCTTCGTGGAGACTTAGCCTCCTGGTTAAAGTTGATTGCCCCRTATATCAGAGCTGCAAAACGTTTGAGGGCTGAGATCCTGCAGGAAGTTGTGTGTTTTGTTCTGGGTTTTCTTTGACCTGGCCATCCAAAATATGAAGAGGCAAATTTAGAGCTTCACAAACTGGTCATGAACTAGAAGACTTTTAGCCTTGTTTGTTAAAGTCAAAGAGTCACTGTAACCTYGCAGTGAAAACTCTGGTTGAGGAACAGGAGTTAATCATTACTCTTGCAAAAGATCTGCTGAGCACCTCCTTTCTCCTTCATGCTTTTGCAAGTGTTCACCTTAACACAAGTTATAACAAGATCACATCAGATCTACACTATAAAAAGTTTCAAAATAACCATAGGAGAGGAAAATCTCATCTGTTTTGTTACTTGTCTTATGCATAGGAAAGCTCACATGTATTTGAACTTTGCTAAAGTCCAGGTTCAACCAGCCCCATAACCTGGCCCAGGCCATCAGCAGGCAGCCACTAGCCACAAGTGGCCCAGCTGCTGTGTCCCACACACACCGAAGCCAGCGCAGCCTAGCTGAGCCCCGTGGCTGTTTGTCTCGCTTCCCCCAGGACCTGGCTCTCCAGGAGGTCCCTGTGCTATGCTCATGTCCACGAGCAGCCCTGAGTCTGGATCTCCAGCAGCCCCAGCACTGTGCACCAGCCTCAGTGGCCATGATGCTTGCCCTACATTGGTCTCTCTGCAAGTGCTTCAAGGGAGCCCTTCAGGCCCTTGGGGACAGAGAGGGAAGTGGGGAAGAGCAGCTGAGCTGTGCCAGGACTCTTCCTCTCTACTGTCATTTTGGGGGACCGTAGCTCAACCAGCATCTCATGCAGAGAGAGCTCCTTCTCCCCTTCCTCACCTGTTTTTTAGCCTGTAACTTGTAAGCAGCCTCCTTTTGGGGAATGTTTGTGCATAAATAGTTCAGCTCTGTTTCCAAACTGCAAAACTCTCGCCGTATCTATCTGCAGCAAGAGTTTTCTGCATTTCCAAAAGGCTGAATTGTTGAATGAGCGCTGCTGCCTTCATGGTGAGAGTCTCCTTAGAGCACGTGGCACCCCTCTGGCTGGGCATCCCTGCTCCTGCACGAGGCTGTCTGGGATACAGAGACCTTGTCTGGGCCATGCTGGTTTTACAGGACACAACATACAAAATGTGGAGTTCCAGCAAGCCCCCAAAGGGACGCTAATGGTTTATTGAATCATGTTTTATTCCAGCTCCGTAACACTGTTTTATAGTAAAACTGCAGGTCCAGCCTGTCTCAGAAATTAAGGCATAATAACATTGGCTAACATATTTTTAAAG
The DNA here is from genome assembly GCF_003343005.1 of Rhea americana. NCBI lineage: Eukaryota > Metazoa > Chordata > Aves > Rheiformes > Rheidae > Rhea > Rhea americana. The sequence goes on along the minus strand of NW_028185062.1, from coordinate 3,010,199 downwards.
CTTTGTGCTGCTCAGGCTTAAGCAGGGACCGGCAAAGCTTTCTAACAGCGAGCTGTGCCCTGRTGTGAAAGGGACCAAGGGCTTTTGTGGCTGGGGACCGTGTGGCTTCTTCCATGCCAGGCAACAAGCTGCTTCTGTGGGAAGAGTCTTCTTTAGCTGCTGTTTGCCCAAATGGCTCCATGCTCCGTTTGATACCAGAAGGAACCAGACATCTGGTCACCGTTTGTTTTTCCCTTCAGGAGAAAGGCAATTCAGTGAGGAGTGGCACGATCTCTACAATAATTTTATAATTGTGTTAGGATGCACTGGGGTGGAAAATACTGTATAAATAAGAGAGCACCGTTGCCAAAGCCTCAGCCGCAAAGGCAAGGCGAGCCAGCGGGAAGCAGGGGGAGGGTGCAGAGGGCCCACCAGCTTAGCACTGCTTGGGAGACCCCTGAATGCACAGACACAACTGGAGCGATGGGAAAGACGCATTTGCAAYTGCAGGGTAAGGCACGATAGGCAGCACCTAGAGGAAATCAGGATATAGCTGAACAGTTACAGGACATGCAGGAGGCTGAAGTTGCAGTTGTGCTGCAGGTAACTTACCGGGAAGCTGGAGCTCTGCTTATGGGGACCAAAAGGACTTTGCTGTGGGGCGCTTGCGCCGGGAGGCTGTTCCCTTCTGGCTCGCAGTGCAGAAGCGCCCAGGGGCAGAAAGGCATCCCAAGCAGAAGGGCTGGAGCAATCCCGGCCACGCTCCGAGTGAGCCACAAGAGAGGGACACACGCCATGCGAGGAGAGCTGGCTCCTGGCTCCTTCAGCTCCTTTCAGATACATCACAGGGGCTTTGTATTTGCTTTCCTGTATCCACTCATTTAAGCAAAATAACTTTTACCATGGATGTCAGAGGGAGACGCATGGCTGAAAAGATGTGTTGAATAATGAAGTCTGGCAGCAGGACAGGCACAGGAGCGCAAGAGCTGCTACAAACAGGGGGCAAATCCACCTCGTTGCCTGTGCAGGGGAATCAGAGCGTGGGAGGGAGTGCTGGGAGGGCAGGGGACAGGGCGACCTACAGCAATCGCAGGTGAAGTCTTGCCTCTAGTGAAATAACTGGCAGGACCCCAGGTAGCAGGTTTCCCCTCACCTCATAAGCTAGGTTAAATGGAGGAGGCGCACGTTTAGTTTCAACTGAACTGGCTCAAGCCAGAAGAAAACCTAATGTTTTCATAGTAGGTGACTTCAAGCCAGAAGGTGAGCTTAGCCACAGGACAAGGGTTTAACACGCTGCCATTTGTATATTGTGGCAGGCAAGGGGCGACTCTGGAAAGCAACAGGGTTTGAGCTCCATTTCCTTGTACAGAAGATGGCAACTTATGTGTCTAAACCTGAGCAGGAAGGACTGAGGGGAAAGAGGGAGGAAGAGGAGGAGCTGCCTTCTGGGCTGTGAGCAGCTYGCGCATCTCTGAAGAGAGGGGGCAGAAGCGCAGGGAGCCGAGTGCCGTGGATGAATGAGGACCAGGCAGCTCCAGAACTGGCTGTCTTCCTTAGGTGCTTCTACCAAACTGGCCCATCACCTCCAGCATCTCACCCCTGGGGCACACCACCTGTCTCCTGTTATTGCTGCATGAAATTCTTAACACGCGCTGAAAAGGAGGCCAGGCTAAACCAGAGCATCTAACATTGCCTGTGACAGGGAAGCAGGTCCTGTTTTAGGGCTCCGTTTCAGCGTTGCAGCTCACGACCTCATGGTCACACCTTGCAAAACACAGAAGTAACTTTGCTAAATCCACAGAGATTCAGTGGCTGGATGAATCAAAGCACTGACTAAACACAGGCGCAGGACATCCAGTCGCTAAAGTAGGAGTGTTGCTGGAACAGCCATTCTCAGTGTCCTTTGGAGGAAAAGCGATGTGCTGGCTGAAAAACACACACGAAGCTTTTGCTGCCCTTCTAATGGGCCTTCTGTTAATCAGAACAGTGAGCAACTACAAATTAAACAAGTTTTGGTGGTATTTTTATGCTGCAGAATGTCCAGGAAAAGGGTGGGAGTCATCAGAGCTTTCACCAATAGATGCCACAAGCCAGAGACCTCTTCAGCAAAGCCCACAGGTCCCCTGGTGTCCAGAGGCTGCAAACCAACTGAGCTATTCCAGCATCCAGTAGACTTTCATCAAACATTCATCTCTCTTTTTTTTCAAATGTAGATTGGACCCAGCACAGTTTACTGGTCCCTCTTTTTTTAAGCTGATAGGTAATACAGAGGCAGCAGGTTTTCCTAATGATCACACATGACTAGTGTCTCCATGTTCCTGCCAGTGCCTCGGTCTCCTGAGTGCATTCACCACCATGGAAGATACTTCCAGATCCATTGGCACTTTTGCACTGTAAAGGACTTTATAGCATTGCCGTGCTCGGGAGCCTCGGTTGGCATTGGGCCCCTTAACGCAAACCGCACAAGCTCGTGCCATACAAAGGCCTTGCTGGAAAGCTTCGTGCTACGCAGACCCAGGCGCTGCAGAAACAGGCACAGATCCACACACCTGGCTGGGGTTGCTGTGTCGCAGGTGACACAGCCCCACTGGTTGCTAAGCCCCAGCGGGCACTCAGGACCGGCATTTGCTGGAGAGGAGGTGGCCAGAAAAAGCAGAGGAGCCAGGAAAGTTATTCCATACAGCTGTTGACTAAGGAGTTAGTCAAAACTGAAAATTATGAAAAATGGTAGATGGTTTGCATTTGTATCTTTTTTTAGCCTCTATTTAATTGCTTCGTTTTAACCCAAAAGCCAAGGCAAGCTGTGACCGTCAGCGCTTGCGAGGGGCACCCCTTAGCGTCGGAACTGGAGAACTACAGGGGTCTCCGAGGTTGCTTGGTCTTGGAAGAGCAAAGCAGCAGGAGCCGCTCGGCCCCGCTCTGCCGTGCCATGGGCCTGGTGGCATGAGAGGAAGGAAAGGAAGTCAAAACCCTGTCAGACAGGAGCGAAAACACAAGGCTCCGACAGGCACATTTCCTCCTCCTCAGAACTCAAGCAGCCTAAGCATGGAGAGGAGCTCTGCTCTTGCATCTTCTCAAGCCCTTCTGCTTACAAACCTGCCTGCACCTGCGTATCCTGCGACAGGCACAGCTGCCCGTACCAGTTCCCTGCTAACAAAGGGGGGTTCGTGCACCGTCTTCTTACGCCTACGTTTTATACCCAGGGGGATCTTGGTCCAGGCAGCTCTTCTCCTCATGCTGAGGGCAGAGGTGACAGCCAGCTTGTTCAAAAGTAGCCTCCAGTCGTGAGTCTCTCAACTTTGAATTCTAGCATCTACTTTTCACTTGAAGAGAGTCGGGGCAAACAGCTGTGACCTCAGGGCCTCACGGTTCTGTACGTGGACCACACCACAAAGAACAGTGACTCCTCAGGAAAGCAGGAGGAATCACAGTAGCTAATGCTCATCCTGTGAAAGCAAGCAAGGAGGGACTCCTGCACACATTAGTGCTGAAGAGGGGTCTTTGCTTGTATTTTGTACCACGCGGAAATCCTGCTGCTGCTGAGAGGCCATCAAAGAACTGTCTGCCCAATGACCAATACTCTTCTTGCACCAGCCTCACTGAAGTAGGGGAGGGAAGGAGCATCCACGTACCTGCAAATGCTCAAGACTAGYGAGGTGGGTGTGAAAGCGAATTCATAACCATAGACAAACTGTAGGTCCTGGGGGCTTTGCTAGCGTATGGACATGCTAGTGCTGAAGAGCACCGTGGAGGCTGTGCAAGAGTAAACAGAGGGCAAAGGATTTTCCAGTTGCCTGAAATGCTGCAGAGGCTGTTTGTGCTGGGGAGCAGCCTAAGAACAGAAGGCCAGTGAGGAGAGTTGGTTTCTTCTTGGTCAGAGATAGTACCCAGGTGGTACACGTCACCTCCAAACCCTTCCAGGGGTACAAGAATTCAGTTTCAAAATGAAGAGGGAAGACACCAAAATGGCAATCACCTGCCACAGGCCTCCAGCTTCCAAAAGACCTAAGATCATGTCCAAGGTGCACGGCTGAGGCAACAGCGGGCAATACGAAATTCAAATGTACAGGAACGACCATGAATTTATACAGTGGTAGAGCGATGTCTTTTTGGTCACTAGTCAAAAGGGCAAATAAAGCACTGAGCCTGGGTTTAGAGAGCACTACAGTGCTTCTGCAACCACGATACCAAATGGTAGTAACTAATTTAGATCCCACCATTGCTAGTTATGGACAAACTTGTCCTCCGCACACCTTTTTGCATTGCATTTATGGACTTGAATCTGGTCTTTTGATCAGTTATTGCAAAGGTCCCTTATAACTTCTCATAGTCATCTATCCTGAGCTTCTTTGTACCATCAACTGCTTTTCTAGGAACATAATATGCTGAAAAGGTCCCCAGCACAGATGTCATAGGACTCTGTTGGTAACTTCTTTCCATTGCAAACTTGACTGGATATTCCTTACTGTTATGTTCCTTTCTGTTCCAGGAAATAATCTTTCTCCTTAAAATAAGTAGCCACGGATAAGAGGCCTTGGTAAAGGGCTTCATCGTTAAGTTTTCAAAAATACATTATCTGACAATAATCACACATTTTTGTTCATTCTTCTGGGATTTGATCTTCCTCTTGACACAGGAAAAAAACCCCTCTTCTTAGGCCCATCATTCACCCTTAACAAATATTTTTCTCTTGCGTTCTATTTTCTTCTATCAGCTCTGTAAGTTAAACTTGCTCAATCTGTGGATTTTTCTTTAAAAATAATGTGCATCAAGTGCGTCATCTTCAATTTTATACATGAAATGATGCATGGTGATTTGTTACAGGCACTTACACCTATTTCTTCTAAAAGGTGTCTCCTCTGACGCTTCGTTTGGGGGCAGTTCTTCAGACTTGTCACCATTAAAGTCAACGGGGTTGGAGAACTCCTCCACAAGGAAAGAGGAGGGGTCGGGATGGGGAGGGCTCCGAGGGGGAAAGGGTGAAGGGAAGGTGGTTTTATGTGGACTTAGTCTTCTTTCAGGCTTTTTCTTCTTTTACACCATTATCACATATTAACCTCTCTGACTCAATAAGGAGCCTCCCTGCTTAAGCAGCACGGGGCACACGGGAGGCTTTTTAGTATGTTTTCTGTATTCAGCAAGTTGGCCTCTTAAGTTTTTTTTTTTTTTTTTTTTTTTTCAGCCACGGTTACAGGCACCAACAGGTCCTGCATGCTGCGCAAGACCAAATCAAGTGATTACTCTCCTCCTCTGGGTTGTCCAATTACTTCTTGAACCAAGAAACAGACACCTACCTTGCCAAAAATTCTGCCCCAGCAAGTACATATGCCGTTTRCTGAGGTACAGTGCTGCATGTCGTGAACAGCACAACTCCTCTTCCTCCCTCCCTCTCTCCCTTTCCCTCCCTGCAATAAATTTCCAAAGCCAGCTTCTAGTTGACCTTGATTGGTTTATTTTAGTTTTACATTTTATCCCTCACATACAGTTATTTAAGAGTCCTGTACTGTTAGATTTCTACAAAAATATCAATTTTTCAAAAGCAGAAAAGAGGGAAAGATATATTTTAATATATAAAAGGAAAAAAGCTAAATCTGACATTTCATTATATTCTTAAAAACATTCCAGTCTATTTACAGATGTGTAAAAAACAAAGAAAATCTCCACGTCTCTTGGTCTAGTGAGAATGTGCTCCTTGCAGGGGTTTCCTTTGCTCTCCTGATTCTAAAATCTTTTCACAACTCATCACATACTCGTGCATTATTGCCTCAAAGTCAGCATACATCATTTTTAAAAGGTTTGTTCCAAACCAATGGGAGTAAGAGGGAAGTGGAGAAAGGGGAAGTCAGCATTTAAATTCATAGCAAAATATTAAGCTGCAGACATGAACTGGTGGAACAAGGAGAAGCAAGAACTAAAGAGCATTTCAAACATGCTTTGTTGCCAGGCAGAACCCATCATACATCCTTCTTGGAACAGCATCAACTAGTACTTTATGCAGTTGAATTTGCGGTCTGTTCTTAGTTAATTTAGTTGTCATGTTCAAGAACCAGAAATTTCTGCTCTCACCTTTACAGTATTTTTACTGCAGCAAAAAAAGACCTTATTGCCCAGTGCCATACACAAAATACATCCAGGCATTCTCCATCATCGTGATGGACAAAACATCCTCAAGACCATAGGGTGTATTTTAAAAAATAGTTGAATGGTTTTCATGTTACAGCTTTCTCCATTCTGAGAAGTGACAAAGTACACTTTAAAAGGTTTTCAGAAACTTATTAGCACACATTTCCGTAATTAAAATTAGCCATTCAGGACCATGAAGGATGGGGGGCAGAAAGAAAATTCAGTGATTAGGAACATGAAAGGAGTAACAGCACAGTCCTGGTTTCCCTTTCATACATAGCAGGAATGAAATCTATTGACAAAACAAACTGCCCTTACAAAAAAAACCAAAGCAACTTCAGCCTATTAGAAATACTCAGCAATATTACTGAACTCATTTAGTTACTCCAGATTTCCAATGATTTAAAATGAGGTTAAAATCCTTTAATATTAAAAAAAAGTGTCAACATATATTTACATGCTAGTTCCCTTTTCTAAGGCATTCAGTAACAGCTGAAGACCCTGCATGGCCCTCATGCTGACCTATATTCTCTCCTTCAACTCATTAATACAGGACTTGTATCAAACATTAAAAGAGTAAATATGCAAAAGGCAGTAAAAGTTATATGCAACTGCTTTAAAACATACCATTTAAAATGGCCAGGTGAAGACACCTTTTTATGTAGACTCTGGAGTAACTCTACGTATACCTAGTTTGAAGAGATTCTCTCTGCTCTGCAGCATAATATAAAACTGTAAAAAAGACAAGGAAACACCCGAAGTATGCATATTCCCTGGCAAATCTATCCTAGACACAGACCCTGAAGATGCAGCTTATTGAGTAGGGCATACAGGTGCACTACGCGAACAGCTAACGCCGCTCCCGACTTGTGGGAAAGCATCACCCTCGGCACCTGCGCAGCCGCAGTGCTGGCAGGATGAAATTCCCGCATTAGTGCATCACCAAAGAGGGGGAAGTTGAGGGGAAAACCCAGCTGCTGTTGCTGGAACAGTAAGACTGAGGATTACATTCCTAAACAAAGCAAAACACATCATCTATTTCCCAAACTTTGTATCATTTTCACAGCAATGTTTTTTTTACCTTTTAGGAGCACTTAAGAAGCCCCTCAAGCGCACCGTAACTTCTATTATTTACAAGCTTGACAGGAAAAGATTGTGTATATACTCATTAACAAATCATCTCTCCTAGGCTGAAAATTTCATTTGTCAAGGAAACTATGAAAACAAAAATTGTGTACAAAAATATAAATATCTTTACAGTCTGTAGGTCCTTCACATGCAATAGCTGAACAGTGAAGAGTACCTACAGGTTATTGAGTAAGCAGTGGCAGAGAAGAATAAAAAATACATCTTGTGATTCAATACTGCCCTATTTCCCTGGTAATGAGCATTTTTGTTGACTTTTTTGCTATACACATCTTGTGCAAATGCAGTGAGAAACCTCTGAGTACCTTTCCTGAATTTGTAAAGAAATGGAAGGTTTGAAAAGATATACACATGTATTTTCATATATACATTCACATATACACCTCACTCATTAATTTTGTTACAACAGTCCTGAAAGGGTTCTGCATTTTTAAGAAGCAACACTTCCTATTAGCATATCCTAACCACCAAATACATCTTCAAGAATRCAGGGAGAAAAGAAAAAGAGAGAACTGTGAATACACTCAAGCTACTTCAGCACTGTATCTGAAGACTTACAACTGGGTGCTCTAATTTACTTCTACTCTGAAATTTTCCYGTCTAGATGCCCCAAGCATCATCAAGGGAAGAGTTGTTTGTATACAAGGGTGAGGGGAAAGCRGAGTTCTATTATTGTTTTTCTTTTAAACTTAACATACTGTCCTAGCTCTAATTACACTGCGAAAGATCAGCATCTTCCCCATTTGGTGGGAGTTCTAGATATATATGAGAGTCTTCTGTGCATAAGCTCCTAAAAAAGAGCCTATACCAGAGAATTATCTAGCACCAAAGAACAGAAGCTTTTCACTTCAGCACTCCRCAAAATATCTGATTTCCCTTCCTCCACTCTAGGTAACATGTGTGAGAGCAACTCCAATCTCATTTCTGCACATTCATCGTATTCTGCAAACAGAAAAATAGTAAATGTGAACAATCTCATTTCTGCATAGATAATTTGCCTAGTATAAAAACAGGTAACCTAGATTTTTCCTCAACCACAGATAGTTGCCTCTCCACTGGGAAAAATCTTTCTCTATAGTCTGGATTTCTCAGTCTTTTTGCAAACTKTTTTTGTGAAGGATCCAATTTTGGAAGGATACCATGTGCCCAGCAATGGATACATATCATCTTCCTTGTTTTGTGAAGGGGAAGGAAAGTACTCAGAAAGCAACAGTGAGGTAAAAATATGACAACATGATTAAAGTTTCATAGCACTTATTTCTCAATTTGGGGCCTGCCCTCAAGAACACAGTGCTAATGCCATGTAGAAAACAAGTGTTGCAGACAAGGGAGGTTGCAAAACTCAGACACTGGTTCACACTGCTCCAGATTTTCTTTCCAGTCCTTGAAAAAAAAATATAAGCATTTATTTGCCTGCTGAATTTGAAGACAAGGTCCCAGTACTATTCAATTTTGTAACCACAGGTGCTAAAGTGGGCATTACTTTGTTATCCTGTCCTTCTTGAACAGTTGCAGATAATGAATTTTTTACCCCAGCAGGTGCCAATTTTGCAACTACAGGTGCCAGTAAGGGCATCACTTTAGTACTCTGCCCTTCTGAGTCCACTGGCAGACTTGCCACTTTTAAGCCAAGTGGTGCCAGTTTGGGCATGGGCCTCCACAAAGTGTCAGTATTACTAGCTTCTGGGTTAGTCTTCATCTGCAAAACTGGTGGAGTCACACTAGTGGTCTCCACCAAGGATGTTACAGTTTTGCCACTTGCACCACCAGTTACAGACAGATTGGGAAGTGGGTCCTTCATTTCAGCACCTATTACTATCTTTAAAACATCTGCTTCAGATGAAGGTTCCCCAGAGTTCTTGTCCCCATCAGTAAGGTCATCATCCTCCAGGTGCAGCAAGAGGGGACTAATAGAACCACCACCCTCTGGAACTTCAGAAAGGTCCTTAAAACTGCCTCCCAAATGGCCAAACTGGAAGGAAGAACCATCTGCAGCAGTGAGATCACTGGCTGTTCCCCGGCGAGCTTCTGAATCTCCATGAGAGAAGTCCGAGTTTAGAGTACTGGGTAGTTCTGACATGCCTGAAGCATCATCGTTCAACTGCTGATTGAGGAAGGCAATCTCATTGAGCAGTGAAGTGAGCGTTTCATCAGTGTCATCGCTCTCCTCAATGCTGCTCAGTAACTCACCCGCATCTAGTTCTGCTTCCTCCATTGCAGAAGCTACTTTTCTCAACTCCATTTCTATTCTGGAATCTTTAATCTGCAGCTTGCGGAATGGCAATTCCTTTGTTTTTAATCTTTCTCCTCCAGGATCGCTGTCTTTCCTCCTGGCTTGGCTTCCTGCAAACTCACCAATGCAGAGCTTTTTACTAAAGGAGTCCACAGGTTCCTTTGTACACGACACATTCCGGAGCTGTGGAAAGCTATCTTTATTTTCAAAGAAAACTTTTGCGGGACCTGTGGTACTTCTGCCATCTCCACCACTGTCTCCAGGACATGGCTTGGCTTTTTCTTCAGAAAGGGTGCTATCACTTTTCCTACTCTCAGGAGGCGCGACTGCCAGGGATTTCTCAGAAACCTGAGTACCTGCAGCTGCCATTACATTAGAACTTTTGTTTCTGTTCAGGTTTAGACTCATACCTCCTTCAGCAGCCAGTGATGTTACATTAACAATCTTTGGCATCATGAATGAATCTTCAATTTCTGCAAAACCAAACACAGCAAAATCCATCAGGCTCTATGATAACTGCAAGATAATTCCTAATTGAAGATAATTTGATCACTCTCAGATCTTCCCCAAGCAAGCTGCTAATCACAATTTGAACTACTTACACAATTTTGGCCAAGTAAAGCCTTGAAATATTAACAGCTTAACTTCCAACTTACAGAAGAAAAAGAGTTAGTTCTACATCTATTACCACAGCCCAGTCTCTTCTCTCAGCATGCTGGCAAAAATGCAAATYACTGTAATGTTTATAATTCTTATGGTGATGCACAAGGAAAATAGAATGAGAAATTTCTCCCTCACTTTTTTCACACTTTACTTACACACTCTTATTTTGAAATGCTATTTCTGTGCATTTTCAGGAACCACATGACTACTTACTTTTAGTCTCCAAGCAGTTTCCTAAATGCAACACTCAGATTTTTCCCAGCCTCATATCTGAAGCAAACTTTTTTCTTGAGGATTCATTATGCCCAAATGATTACACTGAACTACAAAATTAATGGCTCCCTTTTAACACAGTAGATTGCGAGAAGCACACTATTGTCAAGAACCATCCTACACCTACACCCAGCATACAGTCCTCAGTCCTCAAAAACACTTCTGCTCTCGCAAGCAACCTCCAACAGGCAGTCAAGAGAGGGTATAGAAAGGGGTTGTGCTGGAGTAAGATGCTGGGGGAAACAGGCAAGGGTCTTCAACACTCCCACTGTCACCTGGTACTGTAGCCTCCCCTGTGAGATGCATTACACCAGGGACACATTTCAGCCCCTGCTTATCATTATTTTGCTGAGGGCAAAGACAATCAGTTAGGCAAAGGAAAGTTCTTACCTATAGCCCCCTAACGTCCCCTCTGACCTGTTCAAAACATTTAATAGTCATTTTCTTTGAAAACCCAGAGAGTAACAGCTATCGTTACTTCCTAGTGAGAAAAACAATTAAGCTTCATCTTTGCAGGGATAATGTTCCCTGCATACAAGCAAAATGATGCACAAAAAAGGAGCCTACCTGAATTGGGCTCTGCAGTTGTTACTACTGCTGAGGGCACTGGGTTTCCAGCAACAGTTGACAGTGTAATGGGAATGGTAGAGTTAGTAAGGATTCCTTTTACTTGGACAGGAACTGTTGATCCTGGCAGCTGAATCATCACAGAAGTAATACCTTATCCAAGAAAAGGGGAAGGGGCAGGGGGGAAACAAGACCCTTTCAGATACTCAGTCAAGCCTGAAAAATAAAAGCCCTGTACTTCTATGTAGGATTTTACACTGTAATATTGTCTCAAAGTGATAAAAAATAGATAGAGACTGATTAGGAGACTAAGATGACTCCCCTACATTCTTCCTTTTGCATTAACTTCCCTGAGTGTTCCTGTCTCCCCAGTTCGAGTAAAATGAAAATTTGACAGATTTTACTTACCTGTGGACAAACTGACAGTTTGAGTTAATTATACCAAATAAGTGTCAGATTCTATCTCATTGAGATAAGTAGTAAAGAATGAAAACCATACGTAAAATGCTACTTTGTAAACTGATACGCACATCAATGAAAACGACCATATCGATTTTCATCTTTCAATCAGTATGTTATCACACGATCATACCTGGCTGTGTTGTCACAGTAGTGGTGGCAGTTCGAGGCTTTAATTCAGCTTGCAAAAGTGTGGAAGGAACAGTTGCTACCTGCCCTGGCACCAACGGACTCTTCAGTGTAAGCACCTGCCCCTGCGGAGTCATCACTAGGCTTGCAGCAGTTAGTGTGACAGAAGATGAGGTGTCCTCTGCAAAAAGACATATATGAATTACAATAATTTATTCTGAYATAGCATCTGTGATAGCGATACCGTACAGTCCAAAGAACAGCATTAAGTACTGGTGTGGAAGAACTCTAGCTAAAAGGTCTACAATTAGATTAGAAAGTTGCTGCAGAAGCTGGACAGGCACAAGGAGCCTTAAGTAGGTGGCTASAACAAGTCTACATGACCTTCTTGTCCAGTCTAACACAGTCCTAACCCTCCAGAGTGGCACTTCAAAGATCATAGCAGTCTTGGTGAATTCCAAAGTAACTGTGTTCACTCAAAAGAACGGAAGTGTTCTCATCACATCCAAATTCTGATGTCTAACTTCTGCTGGGCTGGATAAAAATGAAGCTTGGGAAACAGAAACAATAGGTTGCTTTATAAAAGCCCAGGATCACTTCAAGTAAGCTCTGTGATCAAAGCAAGAAACATCACCAGATCCTTATGGAGTATTACAGTGGTCCTACTACCAGGAAATTTTGGACTTCTTCCATTCTTTTGCTCCTTCTCTTTAGGTTTCTGGTAGGAGAGTCTCCGTAAATACCAAATACTTCCCATAAATCCCCTGCAGCTCCAAAAAATCATCAAATATCCAATAATTCTGTAGTTTAATCTATGAGCAAGTCTTCTTCCACCTCAAGAGCTAACTTACTCAGSGAGAGGTCTTTCAAAAACTTTATCTAGTCTACCAACTCCATGATTTTGGGGGTGGAGCTTCTACCTGTAAGTTAGCAGGAAAAAACTGCCTTAAATTCACATAAATTACTGCAAGATTGCAGTGAAGCTCCATAGGACTGCAGAACAACTTCGTAAGGAACTTATTTGCCTTCATTCTGAAGCACAAAGTGATGTTCATCTGAACATCTCATATTCATTGAAAACTAACGGTTTCCACACCTACTGGATGGACGCTTCTTGCTCCTGTACTGAGTTTTGCTTCAAGAAAGATGGAATCCACAAGCAGGCCCTCCCACGCAGTCTGGAAATGTCTGTTTACCCTTTGTGAAATATGCATCTTCATACTTGGCTCACCTGTAGCATGGCCTCCTTTTCTGGCAAGTATCAATGGCTTGCCTCTTCTGTTTGTAACAGCCATTTGGCCAAGTTCTCTAGATGAAGCAGAAGATCCTTCCTGCTGTGTGCYAGCAGTCGAGGTTACAACAGATTCTTCTGGCTCAGCCTGTTTCTTCTTTTTTTGTGCTTCTACTGCTTTTTGTTTGGCATAAATGTATTCTAGCTTCTTCAGGACAACTTCTTCCGTTTTCCCTATAGGAAAGTCAGAGAGTCAATCAGTTTTCAAACTCATCTTCCAAAACTAGCGAGCTGAAGACTGAACTAAAAATCTATCCACTTGACCCCATCCAACTACTTTACAATAAAAKCTTCCATAAAACCCCTCAAAGTAAACAGCAGGTCTAAGAACAGAGGAAAATGATTATGTATGTATTCTAAGATTTTTTTTCTTCAGAAAAGTCCATACATTTTAGAATCTACCTGCAACTTTGATGACCAGAACTCAGCTTGGACAAACAGCAGCTGTTGCTAAGCAGGTACCTTTTCAAAATTTCTACAACTGTGAAAAAAGCTCACGTTCTTTCTAATAGTATATATATGACTACATGGCAAAATACTATTTTTACCTTGTATTAAATTACTTAGGCTGATGGATCTTATTACTTAAGGTCACTTAGAGGTAAGCTCACATAAAGTTTATGATTGTTCAGTATGCTATGATTTTCAAATCAAACAACAGTTATTTTATAGATCATTTTCTCTAGATTCACACAATTTAATACAACCAAAATTCAACTAACTATCCTGACTTGTTTCCTACTTAGTGTTTATGCTATAACATCAAAGTCTATTTTTAATCCTCTTGAGAGGGTTCCCTCTAGCTCCAACAGTTGTGAGGTATTTCACATAGAAATGCAAAGATCAGAGAAACTACTTAGCAAAGTTGTTCTTTGCTTTCATTCCCTGCCCAAACACCTAACAGACGTTTCTGGAGTAAGAAGAGAATCCACTAAAATGATGTATTTACCAAGCACATCAAATATACATCAACTGATTCATCTAAATATACAAGTTTTAAGTATCCTTCATTTCTACTTTACAGCTGGGTTGCCTGTTTCTACTCCCAGACAATAAAGAGATCACAGAAAGAATAATTTACCGCTTTACGCTTGTTCACACACATTTTTGGCACTCATTGAACATGTGCTGCAGCTTTCCCACACAACCAAATGAGACAGAAAGACCCAATAACTGGGTCATGGATTTGATCTGAAATGCCCAGATGAATAACAGCTGAGAACACGCTGTACGTTTGTTCTATGGACAGAGCTGCATTCTCCATATAGCAGACATTATCATTACTTTTYTGAAAAGTAGTACAAGGACAGTCATTTGCAAAGTTGACAAAAAGTCAGGGATTTGGTACTAATCAGACAGTTGTGCATGTGTGAAGCATGCAGCAGAAAAGCTGTTTCAAGAAGGCAATAGTTACATAATTAAGTGACTTATTCTTCTCACTAAAACATTCCCAATACAGAGCAACCTAAGTATAAACTTGCAGCACAGATATTTCTACCTTTCCTTTAGATACAAAAGGAGAATAAAAGCTGCAGTTCTATTAGCATGATGAGCATACTGCCGAGTCAGAGCTTGGCATGTCTTTGCTTGGTATCAAGTGGCTAAATTTTATGTGAACGCTAACAACTCACCTAGAATCAGACAGCTACTCTTAACTCCCTCCCACCCTTGCCAGCCTTTTCTTTCATTATTCCAGCTAGCCTCTCTTAAAGAAACAGTCTCACCTGAAAGTGTGGACACTTTACGAATTAGAACATCCTGTTTGCGAGTTAGTAAGTTCTTCTGTCCAATAAGCTTATCTGCCTGATCAGTCAATCCTTGGATTTCTTCATATGCCTACAAAAGCATCAGAGGACTGATTTATGGACCAACAATTCAGAAAGTAACAGCAAAATAGCTTTCCTTCGCAGAAGACTTTACAGAATTTTTTACAGACATTTCAATCACCTTGAAACTAGGGCACATAGAAAAGATATGAAGCTCTGTGTAATGCCCGTTTTTCCCAAATACAAACTGAAAAGGGATAAAAAAATTTGTTCTGCCTTCCTCGAAAGTTCAGCCATTTTTAAGAGAAAAACATTTATCCTGTAATTTCAAGGTATAGTTGATAAGCATTATTAATCTACAATTTATGTTTTGCTTCCTGCCATTGACATCTTTACAACTAAGTATTATTATGTCAGTGTAATACTTAATAAAATGCTATCTTCTCCTGCATTACAGAAGATTTGTATTCAATGTATTTCAAAACTGCCTGGATGCACAAATCAATACACCCAGGGAACTAAGACATAACTTTCCATGGTCAAATTCAAAAAGGAAAGAAGGAGAGAAATAATCTGAACTGTGTTGTTAAACTGTATCATTAAGATTAAACTATTGAGAATAMAGATTCCTTCACATATTGTTTTACAGACTCCAGTAAAGGTGTTATAAGTTCTCTTTCTGCTTCACTTAGGACTCAAAAGACTACTTGACCACTTGGTCCAAATGGAAAGATTCTGCTCCACAGAGCTGAGACTTCAAAATACTTACTTGTTTGAGAATATAGCATTTGGAGACTTTGGGAAGATTGTGCAATCCCAGAGCTCTCTTTAACTTTTCAAAGAGATCTCTCATTTCGTTACGTCGCCGGCGTTCATTTGCCGTGTGTGTCTGGCGGTAATGAGCAAAGGCTTCTGCTTCAGTCTTCTGCTTTCTATTCCAGAACTGAGGTTTCTGCTGGAGAAGAAACCATATTGGCCAGTTTAAATAAACATGCAACTCAATAACAAACATTATTCAGAGGTATGCCTGATTTACAAGGTTACTACAGACATCATCTTAGATGCTCCAGGACACAGAGAACATCATTATTTCATATCATGCTATTCAACTATTATATCTTCATGAATGCTCAATCTCAGAAGCACAAGCAAGAAGCATGAAATATGGTGAAAGTGACCAACGTAGTTGCATTCTCCCTGAAGGAAAAGACCATGAACCGCCCTTTCTGTTCATAAACATTCAATTTTTCCACATATGGAAACATGTTAGAGACACTCTGCAATACAAGGCTACTTAGCTAAGCCACAGTATTACAGTAAAATCGCATGTGTTTGAGCCCAGTGATTTTAACTGTCAGAAAGTCTAGCAACAAATGAAACAATTCCATCAAATATAGGTCACTTGAATCTTTCCCTGGAGTTCAACCAATTTCATTTCTGTTTTGTTTCATAGATACATATGGATAAGGGCCAACAGATATTGTAGACAAGAATATGAAAGAATCTATTAATATTGATCACAACAGACATTTACCAAAAAAGGAASTATCAAAGACGGGCTTTGGTTTTCTTTGTTTATGTGTTTAAACTTCCACGAAGATTGATAGGTAATATGCATAATTATCAATGTCTAGACATTAGAAGGTTTGTTATTTCATCATTACTCTTCAAAGTTTTGTACTGTTATGCTATTTATTTTATGCCAAAGTAATACTTAAGAAATTTTAATGTATTTTAGATGATTTTTGTCTGCTCCAAGCCCCAGTGAGATCAGCGGAAAGACTCCTCAGCTCCAGTGATACTGTTTCTGTGCCTGCTAGCCTTCAGAGGATTCTGAAGACTGACATGCTCCTGAAACTGGGCTCTTGACATCCATGTTGCCTTTGTAGACAGCCTGAGTTCAGGATGACTACAATGGCATCTGCTCTTGTGTTGGGCAATGTTCRGTCCTTTCATGAAGGGCCCCACACCATCTTCCCTGCCTGACATCAGTCATAATGCGTAACTTCAAGGGCAGAAAGAAGAATACAAGGAGAAGGCAAGGGCAGGCACAGCATTCTGGAACTCATCTTTACTCAGGCAAAAGTATATGTACAGTTTGTTTATTATACAAGGCATACACCAGGTTCACATCCCACCTCAGAGCCCCACTGCCCCAGCAGGTAGCTCTGAATGGGATACTGAGCATGTAATTGATGGTTAGTATCATGGACAGCTAGCAAAACTGGCCACAAAGTCACCCTAAAATACAGCATCAACTTCTGAAAGATTGCAATGAGTTTTGGTTTGAAAGGTTTCTCAGTTGTCCTTAGCTTGCCTAAGTATATATTGTTTAAACTATATTGTTTTCAGAAATCCTTTGCCCAGTGCTGCAGTCTGTATAATCCTACATACTGTTGACTTACAAATACAGAAACAATTCTCAGCCATTCATTATTTCACTTGTGCTGCCAGAATTACATACACCAAGAACAGAGAATCTAAAAAAATTTAGCAGTAAATAAAAGGCAGATATTCTTCCTATTCATAAAGTTGAATCAAAGCCACTGATGCCAGTGGCAGTCCTTTCTTTGATGAGATGTGGGCTCGGCCCCTTCCCCCAACATACACATTTGGTCTCTTGCATTTATTCTTAAATACATGAAAGGTATATAAATTGCATTAGTCTCGCCTGAGATGAAAGTTTATCTTTAAAATGGAGGTGCGATACCAAAAGGAAAGAGGAGAGCAAACATATACCTTCGTAGGTTTTTCTGATAATTTTTCATCCGAAGAATTACGAGCATGGTATCTGGAAGAAAGGCAAAAAGTTTTTCCCAACACTACTCATCTCATGCACACTATTCTCATTAACTATATCCCAACAGCCTAGAATGACTCATTATGTCCCTTGAAATTAATTTTTCCTTCCTAATGAAAGCAGGATACTGTTGAGCTTTCTCAAAAAAGTGAACTCTATATTCAATGTCATCATTCTAGAAAAAATTCAGCTGCTCTAAAAGCTGTAAAATTATCCCACAGTGCAGAAAACAAACTATTTCTCTACATGCCAAAGAGAGTAAATTCTGTCAATGACCATGAGCTGCAGAGAGTATTTCTTTCCGATTTTAGTTAAGGTGTTTGGCTGTTTTTCTAAAAACATACATTAAATATGGATGGCAGAGCACTCCCTCCCCCACCAAGAACAACCAGCCAGGACCCCTCATATTTATTACTACCCTAATATAGAAAAACAGCTTCCTCATGTTATTTCTCAAGTGCTTCAGGAAAACAAAAAAAGGAACACCACATACATTTGAAAGAATTATTTTACAAAACACAACACCTATTTTCTTCTTCTCGTTGAAAGATTTTGGCAATTTATAGAGAACAGCAAAATCACTGTCTAAGGTTAAAAGTCAAGCTGTTATCTTTAAAGGAAAAAAAAAAAACTGAGAGAAATTTAATACCACCAAAAAGATTCTTCAAAGTTTCTACAAAAAAATTCTTCACAGAGGAAGAACTAAAGACCCAACTTTTCCCATTCTTTTGTTTGGTACAAACAACAGAAAAAACACCTATGACCATCTTTACATGCCTTAAGCAAACTATGTTTTTACTTTGCATTCTGTCATTATAAATGCAAGGGCAGCAGCAACAACGACAACAACAAAAAAAAAATAACATACATACAACACAGCAAGCTAGGGCACGATCCTGTTTCACCAGTGGCTCTGACAGTGTGTTGTGTCTGTGCAGAGGCTTTTCTTCTTTGCATTTTATGCAGAAAGAGAGGGAGGAGGAAGAGGGCAAAGCCAAGCTACCCAATTGTGGCCGACTATAATGCAAATAAAAAAGACTTTCCAATGATCCCAAAATTAAAGCTTTCATTTACAGAATCAGGCATTAAGCCAGTGACTGCTCCTGCCTAAAAATAATAAATCTACAAGCAAGAATAAACAAAACAGAAGCTTGCAAAATCATGTTTAAAACCAAGGTGACTCCACTCATTTTCAGGATGCAGGAAGAAGGCGATTCACTCAGAAGTGTTTTTATAAGACATACATTCTAGTGGACAAATCAATTAAACGGAGGGAAAAAATTAAAATAAAAATCAAAAAAGCTAAGACACCTTTAATCTATTGTTATTCTGACAATAGAGTCCTCACAGACCCTGGGATGTCCCAGTGCTCAGGAAGACCTGACAAGAGCCTTGCTTTATCTTACCATTATATTAATCTGTTTTTAATAGGCTCATTCAATGTCAGCTCATCATTAAAATAAAAAACTGTAGCGCTCTCCAAGGATGCTTACTTCTGTTTGGAAGGTCGGATATTAGCAGCTGTGGCCTTCAGACGGGCAATGTTAATCTTCTCTGAAAGCTCCTCCACGGTCTCAATGTCCACCTGCTCGTCATCCTCACTGTATTCACACGCATCCTGGAACAGTTTTTGTTTCGTTTTTGAAAATGAGTATCTACGTAGCAACAGCGCTCAGGCCAAAACATTTTGTTTCACTTCAGACTCAAAGAGATTACATCATAACATTAARAACCAACATCTCCAGCTACACTGGCTAATAAACAATCCTAAGCAAGACTGCCTCCAAGTAGCAACTTTCTACAAAATGGATTTTGGAAAGGGCAAAATCTCTGCCATTTAAGCTTTTACTGCAGATCAAATAAAACCTTCACAAGGCAGAGCTTTCCTGCTTACATTTTCCAATAAGCTCCAATTAAACTGCCCTTACAACCTACTACTTTTTGACTCTTGCTAACATTTTGACATAAGCTGAAACAGTATCAACTTGGTAATAGTCTCTTATACCAAAGAAAGCAACAGTTACAGCATCACACCACTGGCCTTCTTCAGGCCATGCAGAAGACTGTTTACATGATAAAAGAGTACAATTTTGGCTCTTTCAAAAAACCTGTGCTAAAATTATTTAAGATATTCTGAAAACCACTTATTTTTCTATGCCCTCTGATCAAGCAAACTTGCTAATCATCTGTGAAGACACGGATGAAGAACCACTGCAGTACTGCCGTACTACTGCCGTAGTTTTCATTACCAACCTTGCATGCATTTGCAGTATCAGATTCTGTTCTCCTCCCCCCAGCCCGAAACAAGCCTTATTTAAGTAATTTTTAGAAGGTTTTGATGTTATAATCACTGGTCTACTTACAGAATGCAGAACTCTTTCCCCTCCTGAAGCAGGAAAAAGCAATTATACCTTCATTCTGTACTCCATGTCACCCAGCTCCCTGAACTACCCAATCTCGCCCTCCTCCTATTCTTCTCTTCTGTCTTTCCTTCCTTCTCCTTTTTTCCTTTCTTTCTGGTGAGCTGCAAACTCCTTCTTCTCTGAACTGAATACTTACCTGAAATTGATGCAAACAGTTAATCACAAAAAGTACTAAGTTCAGAACAGGAAGAAAAAGACAATAGGAAATTCTGTGTCAGTGGAAGGTTTCTAACAAAGGCTTTTCAAGGTACTCATTATTTTACGTTAACTGCATCTCACTAAAGATATCACACAGTAGTGTCCCTGTTTTAAGAAACTTGTTAAAAAGGTGAAACTGTTGCACTGACTCAGCTGGCCACAGATCAGGCCAGAAACTGCACTAATTAACAAAAACAATATGCAACAAGAGCAGCCTAAATTATCATACAAGCATTAGTAGCAAGTAGTTAATGATATGAATTTCCAATTACCAATCATGAAATTTGCACCTGTGAAATTTGCAGCTACACTAATTTAAAAGGGACTCAATCTATAACAGGCATGTAAATCTTAGTTAACAATTTCCTTTCTGACAGGGCAATAAAATGTCTCATAATCTAGTGTTTGCCRTAATATTTGGCTTTTTCACCCAATCTTTTCTTAAGCTAAGCCTTCCTGCCCCTGCCCCTCAATCCATAACTCACAACAGGGGTAGCTATAATTCAAGCAACAACATAACAACTTACTACCTTAGTTACTGAAATCATATTAGAGCTATTAAAACTGTGAATAATTCTGCCAAAGAATTATCAGCATTTTTTAAACTGTGCATAACACTATCGCCCGTGGCTGTGTGACAGAGGCTACAGAAAAGGCAGAAACTAGAAAGGGTTTGAAAAAGTAATAAAGTCTGCCCTCCTTTACTAAARGTGGCACTGGGAGGGGTGAGGAATATACATAAAACATATAATATACATATTTTGTGTCCGTATGTGGGCGCATTACTGCCTGTAGAATCTTCCAGTCTTTGAAGAGGAACGAAGCTATATAACATTTGCTGTTATAATATCACTCAAATGTTCCCAAGTCACCTTCACCTTCCACTAACAATGTCATGAGGGACCCTGCAAAGTGTTGGTAGTACAGATTCTGTATAAAAAGAGAAAATTTTAAATCACGCACTTTTGGAGAAGCTGACAACTTTACCTGTATGATGAAGTATCACAAATTACTGCTGAAATAAAAAAGTGATACTCAGATTATCAGCTACAGCTGTYTTAGACCTGAGCAGGAAAAGCATCCTTGCTTCTACAAGTTGCTGTGCACACTCCCTAGTTATCTCTAGGCTGGCAAAAAGTCTTATCTTTTCAAACAGAAATAGAGAGGATCAAGGAGCGTGACCTTAGGTGGGAACTTACTAGCCTTAGAGAACAATCTCACTCTTTCTTTCAAAGATATTTTTCCACGTGCTGACTTTAAAGACACCATTCTTCTCTGCCCAGGAAAGCATCTTTGATCTCTGGTGGCTTCTGTATTTGGAAAGGAGATAAACAAGTTATTCTATTACTACTTACTATGGGGGTTCTTACATCTTTCTTTAGAGCAGCTTTGAGTCTGCATCATGCCCTAACAGTTTCTGAGTCGACCAGGAGCACTATGGAGGTAAACCAAACTGTCTTTGGATTTTGGAAATAATATACCGGCACTGGCAGAAACCTTTGTGGCTGAAAGCTCATAATTTGTTCCGTCTTGTAAATACGCTCCTACAAATTAGCACTGCAAGCAGGTAGAGCACAGAGAAAAAGAACAGCAAGAGAATGAAAGTCAGAAGACACCACATGCCTGGGATGTTGATGAGGTCCAATCAAGTATCGCTTGCAATTTAGATCCAGAAGAAATAACATGGCTACTGAATTGATGATTAAATTAAAACTTCATTGCATTTCAGCTAAGTATTTCAACAACTTTCAAACACTGCCTATGAAGAGTATGCAACTTTGTTCCATGTCTGGAAGTCGCTCTATATGCCTACAGAAACTTTTATGATTTGCTACATAAAAAAATGACACTTAAAGACCACCACTTATGCACAGTCAGCAGCTTTTCCCAGCAACTCCTCCTCACATTTGCTTTACTTGTTAGTTCTTGTTAGTATGTAGTTTCAATGAACAGAAGCAGCTTTTTGGAGGCTTTTTCTTTTTTTAAATTAAGTCATGTCATTCCTAGGAAGACAGACGCATCCGAGCTGTTTTTAAGTCATTCTGCAGTAAGCCAGAGCTAGATGTTCAGCTTCTACACTGAAAATTAGAGATTGACCCATTTGCACAGAGTCACAAAGGCAGGCAAACTAAAAATGCAACAGAAATTGTCCAGGTTCTCTGGAGCTCAACTGCTGTGCCAGGGCTCACACATCCTTTAAGAAAGGATGTACTATAGGACCCAGAGTATTGAAATTCCAAAAACTCCTCAGATGAGGAAAGGAAGAGAGGCTTGAATTTGAAATTAAGTTCTATTAAAAGGGAGGAAGGGAAGAAAAAGTAAAAGGAGTTGGGAAGATACAGAACTGTACTATCTCCACAGAAGCAGATCTTCACTGAACTTCACCAGGAGCACAGCTGCTTTGCAGCATCTTGTTAATTCTCTCCAGGGTGTGATGAGAGTAGGTAGAGCTCATCATCTCAAATCAGGGAAAAAAGATGGTTGAATAAAAATTATTCAAACAAAAACCCTATTCACTAAATAGATACTTATCATTATGCTGAAAATGTATTAAATGTGCCAGAGGTGTAAAGTTACATAATTTAACAGATAGTTGTTGTATTTCATGACACAGAGAGCACTTCTCATTTCTTCTAGCTCTCCTGGGTCATCCATAAACTCTCCTGATTGCCATAAACCTTTCAAGGGTTTATGGCAACCAGGAGAGTTTATGAGTTTAAGAGAGTTTAAGCTATTTCCTGTAGCTTTTCCATTTTATAGAGTATCATCATTGTGATTCCACATACAAGAGATGACTATAACATCTCTTGAGCAGGCCGAACAGCATTGTCTGAACTACCTTTAGGTATCATTACGCTCCAGGTAAAGGGGAGTACAAAAGCATTTAGAAGATGTTAGGATCCAGAGAGTGAGAAAAACAGAAAATGACTTCTACTAGAAATACCATCATGGTAACGATTTTGAGCCCCTGCCAGGTCAGACAAGGACAACCCAAGGTTTTGTAGTTATCCAGGTAGTGTTCTCATGGTAGAATTTTTAAGGTGATACCATACAGATCCCAACCAGCAGTAAGATGTGGTACCTTTTTCATTAAAGACAAGGGGGTGTCAAAAAAAAGGTGTCAAAAAAACAATCTCCATTCTCCACCAAGAAATTCACATCTTTAAGTTTACAAGTTCTGCATATGAATGAATGTAAAGCAAAAGCACTACATTTTTCCTTCTTGCCTTTAACATCTAAAGGAAAAATGTTTCAGGACAGGAGATCTTTCCTTTCTTTGTCTTTTCCTTTCTGGTACAAGGAAAAATATCACAACAATGAAGACCTTCAGAAGTCTACTTTTTATTAAGCTCTGATATAAGAATAGCTCTACCTATGTAAGTACTGACAACCCCTTCTAAGTCAAACCCTATTGATAGTCTAGCTTAACGTCAGGGGGTTCTATAGCTTCAAAAAGCTTGTTGAAATCCTATGTTTCTAACATCAGTCCTTTCACCAGTTCTGCAGTGATAAAACTTCTAAATGCTTTTGAGTTTGTAGGAATAAAATACCTTATGGAATGAGGAACATGGACACAAATAGGAACAATCCCACACTACACGGGAAGTTTCACTGCAGCTGCAGAAATGTCAGCACTTCTTCCTTGCTGCACTTCCTTTTTGTTTCTAGTGCTCTCCTCTCATCTTTACCTGTCTGTTTCTGGCAGCCCACACCTCTATCACTGGTGCCTGAAGAATCAAGTCACCTTTTGGCAGAGCATCCTCAGTGACAGCGATCAAAAAGAAAAGGGGAGATGACAATGGATGATTTCAGAAATGAGACATCTGTTTGGGTAATCTCTGCATCTTGCTACTCTGTCTAGAAATCTCACATACGCTCTGTTACAAAAGCTCAGAAAATGGTAGGGATTAAGTTTAATGAAAAGTGTAAAACAGGTTTTGTGGACTATTTAATAGTTTTAATGTTATAATCATTCAAAATACTTTGCATCATTTTAATGTTTAGCTCAGAAAAAGAAGGGCTGAAAAACACAAAATTTTAACAGCATTTAAAGTAAAGTATCTTACCAGACAGAGAAGTTACATTTAGACTAGTAAATTAAATAGGGCCAGGAGACTGAAACTCTATCTATAGCATTAAATACTAAAACAATCCACAGCATGGTTTTGGCTTAAGCCAGCAAGCTCTCAAGTGAACGATTCACAGCCAGTCTGTGATTTACCCCATGCCAAACAGCTGTTCCCAACAGGCATTTTGTATGCAATCACCCTGCCTCGGACAGTAAGTTAACATCACGGGCCAGATCACAGCAGTACAATTTGTTCAGATAGGCAAATGTGAGCAAAAATAGCCACAGAGGTTTGTTCCTACCTCCCAACCCAGGATGCTCAACCTTTCTAGGCTTCTGTTACTGATGCAATTCAGGAAAGGAAACGCAAAATGGCAAAGATAACATTTGAAGGAGCTTCTCCTCTTCTTGAGCAGAGAAGGAACATACAGAGTTTCCTAAGTCAAGTATATAAAGTTAGTATAAGGTAGAAAGTTCATCTGAAGAGCAGCACCGTGATGCAAAATTAAGAACACAGAAGTTCACCACTGCATGGAGAACTACATGGAAATATACTAAAAAAGAAACAGTAACAGCTGCTACACAGGTAAGTAGCAATCATCCTGTCTCTCACTGGAGGTGGGTTTTTTTTGTTTGTTTGTTTGGGGTTTTTTAAACAGTTATTCGCTGAGTAACAAGTCCAGATTCCAAATAAGCAGAGAAAGAGCTGTTGTTAGTATATTCATTTAAATGAAAGTATTAGTGGACCTGCACACATACTTTGCTTCTGTATTTCCAGTAGCTGAATGAAACAGATAAACCTCCTGTACATGCCTGCTCAGCATAGACTGACTTCATCTAGTTTGACAAACAACGCTGGTATAGTCTGGCAGGCAAACACTATGCTGACACAAGAGTGCAAATGATTTAATAAAAGCATATTCTTGCTGTTGCTTGAGGCAGTCAGTATCTCAAGTCCTGTGATGAACTCGCATGATTCTGACTAAACCAAAGGTCTACTAAACAATATGTATTTTTAAGAGTTCTCTGCAAACTTCCAGAAGCATAGTCGCAGAATAGTTAGGGCTAGACAGGACCTCTGGTGGTTGTGTCTTCCAAAACCATTTCCCTTTTTCCCCTCCCAAATGACTTATCTATGCAAAATAATATCACATTTAATACAACTTGGCAGAAGGACAGGACGGGTCAAGCTGCTAGAGAGGAGGAAAACAAAACAAAACAAAAAACCCCATCTACAACAGAGCTGTCCAGAGTATCCTTAAAAGCACAAACAAACTTTAAGAGGTTCCCTACAATGAGGAAAAAGGTCAACTCTAGGTAAGTAATCTCTTGTCAGAAGAGTACTTCCAATAGTGTTATTTTTTTCTGGATGGCCTGAAGGTCTCCAGTAAGACCCTTAAGTTGACCTCTACTTTGGGTAAGAACGTTTTAGCGTATCCTGCACCCTTCTCCCCAAAGGAGCACAAAAGCAGCCTGAAAACCATCTCTTATCTCACTGACCAGGCCTGAACTCGAAAAGGTTTCTAGTCCTCTACGGCRGACTGCTACATTTTATACTGGATCTTCCCAAACACTAGAACTAGGGTAAACGCTGCCTAACAATTCATTGTTACGGAAAGCAAGAATTTCAGTCAGGGATCAACCTTCTTCAGTAAGCATCACTTTCTTCTTGATGGAGATGTTTGTCCAGCTCTGAAAACTGTGCCCTGGAATTCTTACCTAAACTTACTGATACACAGATCGTATTAGTCATCAAGCTTGACAATAACTCTTAGAGCTGAACAGCTCCCACTCTTTTGAGGCATTTCAGCCAGGGTCACCTTAAAAGTAATGCCACATCCACAAATCAAAAAGATGCACAGATAATGCTGATCACATTGTATTCCTACTACAGTGCGTATTTTCAGGCCACTAAYGCCATCTTTTCAGTCCATATTTGCTAACGGTCTCAGACACAAGAGATGTATGCATGTTGATCCTATTCATACTCTGCACAGACTTCTATTACCCCGTAAACCACGTTTCCTTCATGAATTCTGACCACAGAACTGAATACTTTTTGGTGCCACTCACAATTCCTTAATTGTAAGGGTTACCATTACCGAAGCAAGAGGAAACCCTAAGGAACCTCACAAGGTTCCAAGGGAAGGAAAGAAAAGGAAAGCAAAGGAAAAAAAAGAAAGAAAAAAACACCCTGCTTCTCCCCAACTTAATCATCAGACAAACCCCTTATCTAAAGAATAAAGAAGTCCCCTCGCAAGCAATCCTCCTGTATCCCAAGCTATTCCAAACATGCAAATCATTGGGTGCTTCATATTAAGATTACAGAGAAAAACACATAAAGCATATGYGATACAGAGGGGATTTGCCAGAGTCATAGTAACATGCTATGTTTCCAGCAGTTGGTCTCTCAGGGATACGACATGAAAACAGCAGAGAGAGACACCAGCACTTCCCCGTTTCTTCTTTTCCTATGCAATGGATCCTAATAGCAATGGGTCTCCCTCCTTAGGAACCAAAGAACAACCATAACCAACAGACCTGCAGAGCGCAGCAATCAGGAAATGCTCTCCTCTTTCTGTGGACCTTCCGAGATCTTCAGCTGGGAAGAATTCCCTGATCTACAATCCTCCCAAATTTTAGGGCCCTCTGGCTCCTTCTATTCTTCGTTACAAAAGATACGTTCCACTCACTGAAAAGCTCCTTACTTTTAAAGTAATCTCTCAAGAAAAAGGACTGGGGATCTAAATATTTAGATCTAAAAAAAGATGAGCTTGACTGCACACTATGAGATCTGTTGTTCCTCAGCTTTTCTGCTCTAGAAACCAAAGCTATCTTAGTCACGTCTGTGTGAGCTACAGTCAAGACACACCTTAATTGCATGGTTTACTTATATGGCTTACCATTCCATTCTAAAAGCAAAAAAAGAAAACAAAAACATTTAAAGGTACATTTTATGAAGCAGTTTCTAAAACCTATAAAGTAAGTTCCTTCCAAAACGAACATTTCCTATAATCTCTGATTATTATTTTTTAGATTCATCATCCTTGTCCAGTACAACAAAAACAATCTTTAACGTCTACCCTGATAACAAAACTACTCTGTCACCCAAACATTACSATTGCAATGGCTTACCAAAAAATCCCTAAGACTTCCTTGTCTGAAAAGTTTAGCAGGTGTCTGGTACATACTAAACATGCTTCTCATACCAGATGATAACCCTGCTGAAAGTTATGGAAGCACACAGAATTGTTACAAAGCAAGCACCACCCTTCTCAAACAAGACAACAGTGCAGTTTTCAACCCCAAACCTTGTAAAAACGTCAAAAACTAGAGCTGCTTTCAATACCCTCAACCTCATGCAGCCAGGCTGCTATCATTTTGTCTTGAGAGTTGTGAGCTGCAGTATTAAATGATCAGTCAACTTTTCTGGAAGTTAAATACAATATAATCTCTAAAAGCAACGGTTATTGGCTTTTAATTTAATAACTCTGCATATGGTTTAGAAGAGAAAGAAGTCAAATTTGGTTTTCAACTAGGAAAGGATTACATTAATACAAAAGAGCTAAAAAAAATTATTTACTTTCAAAATCCTGTACACACTAGCATAATTACTTCAAATTTGATTTAATTTGCTCTTAAATTCTTCTCCAGTCTAACTTTTCTCTTTCCATGTTTATTTCATCCCAAGAAAAGGCTGTCTTACTTTGGCATTCATTTGGATCACTTCCAAAACTGAACCTTCATGTATTTCACAAAGCAATATACTGTTTCTTAATCACATACTGACATTATCAAATATAGCAAGTAGATAAATGTGGAATTGTTTTGTTTTAGGTCTGGGATGGAATTTGATGGAAATTCTACGAATCTACAGACACCTTTTCCATGTTAACTACATTGTTATGCTTATTCTGCGACTTCTGCATCAATTTTATTTTCTGTTGAATATAGAATGACAGTTCTGACACTGAAATTTGTAGCTAAATTTCAAGAGAATTTAAGGACAAATTCAAAGATTCCTTCCAGAAAAAAATGCTAATTACTCAGGGCCACAAATTTAGGTAGAAGGAAACAGCTTAGAATAGCAGAAATACTAGACTCGTTATGTTTTAGGATCCTATGTCATATTATGAGGAACCAAGTTGCTTGCAATACAGGAGGAAGACAACATGCAACAGTTCTATTACAGTTTTCGCAATGTCACTCAGTTCTTACCTGAGAAACACATGATGTCTGGAAAGCCATATAATGCTAACTATAAAAAGCTATGTAACTAACAAATGAAAAATATTTCCACTTGAACTCGTATCTAGATTTTCTAAAGAAACTAAATTCTAGGACGTAAACATCATACAGAATCTTCCAAATCCATGGTTCTGACATGTTTGTTGCTCAATTAAAAAAAAAAAATCCTTTCATAAATAGTTAAATGCTTACCACTTTTTCAACATCTACTTCCTCTTCACTTGGGAAGTCAGAAGCACCATCCAACATCTCATCAGCAGAATCATCAGTTTTTTCATCCTCCTCATCGTCGTCGTCATCTTCCTCCTCCTCCTCTTCCATATCATCAACAGTAATATCAATAGTGGGCATATAACCCTTTTTGTGATGCTTAGGCTCTTGTGCCCTCTGTTCTGGCATCAGGAAGTCACCTTTATCAGATATATCAGCTTTGTTACCTGTATCACTTTTATTTTCTAGGGCAGGTGCAATGCTAGATATTTTGCTCCAAGAACTGTTGGCATGTATTACAATATCTTTAACTGCTTTCATCTCTTCCTGACAATCAACAGCACCTCGTTCTTGGGAAGAGGTGTTACTGGTTTCCTGTGTGGCTACATTTGTTTTTCCTTCCTCAGTATGTTCTGTCTGCTTTCCTACTGAAGCATTATCCTGCTCCTTCACAGAACAGGTATCAGACTTCCTTCCTTTTTTGTCTCTTATGCTTTCTGCTTCTGTGGAGTCTTTGTACTGCTTCCTTTCCATTTCAGGCTGCAGAGAAGTATCATCCTGATGATCTTTTTTGTTCTGAGGTGGTTTAGTCCCTCTCTGGTCCTTCTCCTTGTTCTCTAGGTGTGCATCTTGCTCTTTTTGACCCTGTGGCTGCCCAAAGTTTGCCTTGTTGCCATCTCTGATAGGTGCCTGCACATCTCTCTCTCTCCCTTTTCCTCGTTTCTCTGCATGTTCAGCACGTATTTGTTCCTTTCCACGGTTCTTCAGCTGTGCAGTTTCCTGACTCTCAAGACTCTGTAGATGTACAGTACCTACAGGAGCAACTAAAGGTAGACCTGATGATCCACAAATGGTTTCAGAGTTAGTTGAAACAGCCTCTACTAGAGCTTCAGAATGGACAGAATCTTCTTTCTCCTCAATGATCGCATCGTTTTGCTCATCATTTGGCTTCTCGCTGATGTACGAATGATCTGATGATACAACATCTGCAGAAACATCATGCTGAAGAGAGGAAACATCATCTGAATAACCCTCCAGCACTCCAGAATCCTTCTCCATTGTCTCCAGTGAAATGGAATTTCTGTCAGGTGTGACTGTGCCAGATGCTGACTCTTTAACATTATCTGACTGATTTACTAACACTTCATTTTCTTCTGGTTTGCTATCTGACACTGTGACCTCTGACTCCACAACTTCAACCTCCTCTGAGTGTGAAGCCTTCCCATTCTCTTTCTGCTGAGTAGCACCTGAGTCATCTTTCTGGAATACATTCTTGGAATCTTTTTTCATCTGGAGAGATGCAAAATGGTGAAGAATGGAGTTTGGCACTGTCTTCTGTCCCGGGAGCTGAAGTAAAGCAAAACTACCAGACTGTAAAGGTATGAGACTAGCAGTAGTAGTTGGCTGACCACCTGAGCTGCAGGTTATTTTAGACTCAGAGCTTGTTTGATTTGCCATGCTGCTAGCAGCAGGAGGAGAGATCCTCAGAGTCAGAGTGCCTGCCTGTGAGACAAAACTTGGTACTGAAGGAAGAACAGAAGATGCTTGAGTGGCCAGATTAGCTGTAGAGGATAACTTTGGTCCCGCAGTTTGTGTGGCTGAATTTGTGGCAGAAGAGGTGGAAGACACAGAGGAAGTGGGAGATACAGGTGATTCGTGAGACTTGGAAGGGGCAGGCAACCGAATTCCTACAACAGATCCTGTGAGGAAAATAAAATACCCATTAATACTTTCTCAAATCTATCCTTCCTTTTAATTTTAGTATTTGATGCTGTACTAGAAGTAGCCACAGTTCTCAAGGATCACAATATAACCATGCATTTGACTAGGCATTCTCAGCAAAAGACCTCATACTGCACAAAGAAAGGTTTACCACGTAATTTTTACATGAAACGCCCGATGAAACACACAGGCTGGCTACTAGAAGTGACAGATTTAATGGCAAGTTTCACTACTACAAATTTTAATCAAACAGGCATTGCACTTAGTTGAGGTTTCCATCATTTTACTTTTCACTTTTTCCCATTTATTGGAAAAAGTGGAAAGTGGATTTTCTCAAGCAAAGCAATATAAAAATATGTTTAATTAAAAAACTTTTTTAGAAAAATTAATTCTCAGAGAATAACTACCGCAAGATTATATGATTTCATCATTATCTTTTCACCTTAATGAGATCTTCCTCACATTCATCAGACCCCTGCTAAGAACCCCATTAAAACAAAGAAGAAAAATACAACCACTGGCAGTTAGTTTCTCCTGCAACAGCAAAATCCCAAAACTAGAAAGAAACTTTAATGCACTTTTTGATTGATTTGCTGCATCTCATGCTCACACCTCAGCTAAGGCACAGGAGTATTTTTCTGCAAGTGATCTGACCCATTAGTCTTCTCCCCATGCAGCTTTGTCAGCTACTGTTCTTGCTCTGACCTCTCAATTTTCAATCCCATTCTGCCTTCGTCTTTTCAAGATGCCTCTATATAAGGAGGGGAACGGAAGAAAAATTCTGATGGAAAGTAAAACTGTATTTAAAGTATGTTTTATTTATAAACGTTTTATTTATAATTATGTACAACAGTACTCTCAACAAGCATCCTACTTATATTCTGTCAGAAGCCTACAAATTCCATCTCTTCCTCCATTTAACAGCAAAGGAACTTCTCTGCTTCTGCCCTCACTATGTAATAGAGAAACATTTCAGAAATAAAATACATTTTTCTCACACTGCAAGGAGGAAAAAAAGCCAGCAATTTTATACTGTAGTGTAGCATCTGATCTGAACATCTAGCATAAGAGAACTAACAAACCTGTGAAACGTAACAAGAATAAGCCAATACATCCAGCAAGGCACAGGTAACAGCTCTTTCTTTTTAAAAGAATATCCAACAAGAGTTATACTTAAACCCTCAGATCTACATAACTTCCTTTAAGCGATGACAAGACAGAGCATGAAGTTCCTTTGTCACACACACAGGCCTTCTTACTCGCAGTATAAAACACCCTAATTTTGGCAACTTAGCTATTAGTTATACTTTCTGCATTTTAAACACATAGTGTTTAAGTTGCATTACATGTGAATAATTACACTTCATGTTCTCTAAAACTCATAGAGAACCTAATTACACTCCATTCAACCACTTTCAGGAGGTAAAATGAGCACAGAGACATCTACCGCATGGTTTGTTTCTGAGTAACACGCTGCACAGTCAAGACAAACTTTGAACTTTGTACCTGGATTGCGGAACGTTACTGGCTGCACATTAGGCTGGGCACCAGCAGCTCGAAATTGGTGCAGTGGGACAAGCTGAATGATCTGTCCATTAGGGTGTCTGAACAGGTTCACACCACCAGGGCTCCTGAGAGGCTGAAGGACCATCCTCTGTCTCTGAGGAAGCTGCATGTTGTTTAATGGTCGCAAAGTGGGAGATGTTTGATGCACTGGAATCAACAACAATCGAGGTCCTACGCGTTTTTCTGCTCCAGGAGACATCTTCTGGGGAGTCTTACTTGTAGCTTGTGGAATAGTATCCTCTGAAAAATTTTAAAAGTTATGTAAGATCAGTTTAAGAAACACCCTACAGGTTAGACAGTATCTATAATAAGAACAAATATAAGTATTTTGGAAACAACTTGATCTCTTTAAACTTACTTGAAAGCATGTTAATTCAGTATCTTTTTATTCAGAGAAYATAAACAGGATGAACCAGGCCAGTTAACAGTTTTCCTCTCACTGTTCTGTCAACATTTCTCAATGATGACCCGGAAGACCCGCATGTAAAGATGAGAGGGTAACTCCACGCTTATTTCTTGGACTCTGTGCCAAAACTGCAATTCTAGCAATCAGAGTGATAATTATGTTATACATTTCTATGGGCCAAGGAATTATTTGAGACTTCCAATTCATTTCACAGCAGTCACGGAAGTTTCCTCTCTACTTGCTTAGGCTGACTCAAATGAGCAATTTGGAGATTACATTTCTTATCCTATTTTGGAAAGAAGGATGACAGGAGCAAATCTGTATTTTAATTGGGCTCTAAATCTGCTCAGTGGCAGATTTAATTCCAACTACGATGGAGACAGAAGTAGAAAAAGTGTTTGCAGTAACAATCTAAAGCACCCAAGCCTTACCTGGTTTTGGATTTAGTGTAGGACTTGAATTAACTCCTGAGAGTAAAATTGGAACAGAGCCAACAGAGGAAGTTGGTGTGGTCACCACAGATGTAGCTGTTGCAGTTGTTGTCAGTACAACTGTGGAAGTGGATGTTGTGGGAACAGGACGAGTAACTGCTGCTGTTGTTACTACAGTTTTAGGGAATGATATGGTTGCTACTGGCGTAGCTATCCCAGTTGCTTTTGTTACGTTCACAGTGGCAGCAGATGTGGTGGGTGAGGGAGCAGTACAGGTGTTAGTTCCAGGTGTTGCAGGAGCACCTGTGACTGTAATTCCAGGAGGAGAGCAGGCAGGTTCACTAGCTCTTGTCTGGCTAGCAGTGGTCACAGTAGATACTGCCACACTGGTACTTTCTACAGTGACTGGAGAAGTGGTGGTGGCTGTAGTAACCCCAGGAGAGACAGTGCAGTGAACTGAAGATGGCCTTGAGGGAACCACAGGAGTAACAACCATTATTGGTGTAGGCCTGATATTGAACTTCTGCGGCCCTGACAGAGGCTGGGGTGTGCTCACTCCAGGAATCTTCTGCTGTAGGGCTCCGGCTTTATTCATCACAAATTGTGTGAACACACCACCAGGTGAGGGTCGCGCAGCTGCAAATAAAAACTTGCAGGTCAAAATTGTAACAGATTTCCTCTTTGCCTTTCATGAGGTGCTACATTACTCATTTCAGCAAGAATYTGGGCCCCTATTTTCTTAAAGAGCACACTGTAATTAAATTGAAACCTTCACGGCAGTCCTGAACATGCTTTAAATTATATTATTAGAAATACAGCTGTTTTATCTCACTTCTATAGCTTTCTGTTGCAATTCTTCCTGGCCAAACAAGAGAGTCAGGTCTTGAGGGATTATGTTCTTTACTGTCGAACTACCAATAGCAAATTATAATTGCAGTATGTGAAAACAAACAGCTAAGTGAGATAAGAGGCTCATAAAATATTTTCTAAATCTCAAATTCTTCCTGTAACAGCTTCTTTGCGCAGTCTTCCTCTTTCACTGCTTCTTGGTTTTCATGCCCCTGCTATTGTATCCACGTTACACAGCCACTTCTGGGGGGTGAGGGACGAGGCAATAGGGTTTGCCATGTCCCCATCTCATTGCAATGACATTCATGAAGCTGAGGATTGGATGGGACAAATTTAACCAACTGGAAGTAATCACTGTTGGGAAGCTCCCTTCCCTCATCCCTTGCTCACCAGGGATCAGAACACTGAATCTGCATCACTCCAGACCCCTACAAATGAGGGGTAGAACTTGCGTATATAGTATGACAGTGCAGAGCATTACTATTGGGCAAGCTCCGCTTAAATATTTGAGTTATTCATATACACAGCATCTTTAACCCATAAGGTGCCAAGCACTTAGCAAATCTTGTATGCAACAATCACTTCACCCATCAATGAAATGCAGCCACCTCTTTAATATTGTGTAGATGTATAATACAAGAAGTTTTATTAAAGGAAGAGAAAGCAACACATTCTGTTTACACTGCAAGAAAATTAAGGCCAAAAAACAACACAATTAACCGAAAGTTAGAGTTTTGCCAGGACACAGGTAACATCCTTTTCTCTTGCAAAGCTTCTTCAGATCTTAAATTATCGTGTGGATGGGTGCTAGATTTTAGAACTCATGCAAAATGAAACATTCAAGAGCAACTCCTCCTCTTGCCATGCTGGGGTAACCATTTCAGTACCAACTCAGATATGAGTAACACATGCGTCTTCTGATACTTTTTATTTATTCTTTACTCTGGAGAGTTTCCTATTCAAGTGCTGACTACGTCCAACCCTGTTTAGCTTGTGAAATCCAATGAGATTAGAGGCTGATGTGGTATTGGCTGCCCACCTGTTGTTTCCCTAATCCAGATTTGGATCATCTTGTCTTTCACTGTGTTGCTTCATGCATCTTTGCTGTTCTCATGAATTCCAATTACAAGTGCAATATCATCAGAAAAACAAACAGTGAAGAACCACAGATTAGAGTCATCCTGTTACTTTTAACCCTCACCTTAACAACTTCTCATAGTATGATGAAAAGCAATTAAAAATCATAGAAAATTCTCAAAACAAAAATCCAAGCTTAACATTCAACCAGTGTGTCTCCATCCACTCTTGTCTCTCTCTTTTCTAGAGAAAATATGCTCTAGTAGTATTAATAAAATAACTAACAGTCAACATCTCTGAAGTCAAAATAAAACTTTCTGTTTTAGATAAAGAGGTTATTTATTGCAGAGGCAGTTTAGGTAGGCAACTCAGCCAAAGGCAGCAT
The DNA here is from genome assembly GCF_003343005.1 of Rhea americana. Classification (NCBI taxonomy): domain Eukaryota; kingdom Metazoa; phylum Chordata; class Aves; order Rheiformes; family Rheidae; genus Rhea; species Rhea americana. The sequence continues at coordinate 2,975,186 of NW_028185062.1, read as the reverse complement.
GCACTGTTGCACTGAAATCAACAGCAACGCTGTACACTCACTTTTTATTTCAGCTTCACGCAATTCAAAATACAGTAATAAGTTCCAACCTACCTATCTGTCTCTGTGCTGGGACATGAGCTTTCAGAGTCGTCACAGTGGGGGTTGAAGTAGTGCTGGTGGAAGATGTAGTTTTGGGAGTTGATGTTGTGGGCACCTGGACTGATGGTGTCCTGGAAGCAGCTGCTTTAGCATTGGATGCTACCTTGGAGATCACAGTACTGAGAGTTGAGATATCAAGTACTGTGGGTCGCAGCCTGCCTGTGATATAAGCAGCTAGCCGATTGGCAGGATGTAATGCCCCCATCTGTCCCAAAAGCAGTTTGGCCTGAGGATAACTTTTACCATTAACCTGAAAAAAGTGGAAAAGGGAAATTTTGTGAAGAAAAAAGAAAAAAAAATGCTAATTCACCACCTCTGGAGAGGTGTTTCATTCCACGGGATTTCCAAGTCTTCTTTTCAGAATAACATTGCAATTCAGAATSGAACTCCTAATTTCCTTTCTGCCCAGGGTATTTCAAAGCAACGGTATTATATCTTTATAACACTGAGATTTCAGATGCTGCTCAGACTCTCGTACGGAACCAAGGAGTCCAAAGGAACACCAGCAGTCATTGAACTTAGAGAGAAGCTAGAACACATTTTTTCCTGCCCTTCTACTTATGCTACATTCCTGACTAAATATGATTTTTCAAATTTAAGGACAATTTTACTAATTCTCAAATCTAATGAGCTTCTTGTATCACAGAAGAAAGAATACTTCATGCCATACACACTGGGACAAAACTCTAAAGAGTCTGTAAAAGTGTTGTTAATTTTTTATCTCTACTGTCATTTGATACGGTAATTCAGGTACTGTGGGTTGACCAACTTCAAATTCAGAGTTGCGGAAGTAACCAGCTGCCTGGGAGAGAGAAAAAAAATGGCATCTTTCTACATGTCAGGCTTTAAGCCTAGCAGACAGTTGACAATGGGAAGTTTTACACTATTTTTTTGGTAATGTTATATTTTACTTTGAAGTTGTTTGATATTAACCTTTAAAAGCAAAATAAATTTAACATGTTATGCTGATTAAGTCAGTTTCCTATTTATTTATTTATTGGTCAGGGTCAGAAATCACTCCTGCAAGTCTGTCCTGGATTCTTTTTATTTATTAACTATTAAACACAGGAAATCTCTCCCCCTGTATTTTCCCCTCCATTAGCATCTCTTTACAAGGGCACCGTATCTGCAAAATGTCATGAAAAAAAATTTATTTTCATTTTCCAAATTACAGGCCTTCCTGGGAAATGATATTACTACAAATATCTTTGATTGAAAGAACAGATATTTTCATCTTTACCCTACAGTTCCTATCATTAATTGATAATACTAAGTTGGCTGCATGATACTGTAGTGAAATGACTTATTTTAAACTTAAGATTATGAAGTCTCTTGATGACCAATATACATTCTGCAAAGAGGATGCAGTCAGGCTATTAGCAAAGATTAACAATAAGCTATAAAAAAGGCAATTTAATGCCTGCAATTTCCTTTAGAAGTTTTGTCCCAGTGTACACATTCTCAAGAAGAGGGGAATAAAACAAAAACAACAACCACCAAAAAACCCCTCTGTGGCCTCCAACAGCCATTCATTTAAAAGTATTATCTGTCAGCTGTATCTGAACTAAGTTTTCCAAAGCATCAGAAAGAACTTGAGAAAGATTCTACACTTGGGCCACCAAGATCCACATGACCAAAAAGACAATCCAAACCACAGGCTTCAGATTTCCAGTCAGATTTCCTGATTGACTCTTAAAAGGGACAAGCTTAGAGAAGAGGCAGAAATGTCTCCCAGATACAAAGAATCCTTGTTTGAATAGACAAAAGACTAGGTTAAAAAGAAAAAAAAAAAGTGTGTTTAATTTCCCTTTTAAGGACTTCTGGGATACTGGAAGAAACTGAATCTAATCTCCACAGTAAAGGCAGAGGGACCCACCTGAATCAAGCCTGAGGGACTCATATTAGCTTTGCGTTTGTAGGCGACCAGCTTTCCTGCAGGAGAAAGCCCTGTATAAAAAGGCAAGCCTTTACCCCCATGCAACTTCTCCCGTAGTTTGTCCAACGCGTCTGCCCGCAAGAACTTTATATTTTCTGGGGTTTTGCGTGATGGCACTCCACTATCTGGAGTCTCCAAGACAGGTATCTCAGGCTTCTCATCCTTGTCCTGGCAGGACGGCACTGAAATTTTCACTCTGGAGGAGTAGACAGGAGAGTCCTTCTCATCCCAAGCCTTGTGTTCTGAAGCCAATTCAATAATGAAGCTACCCACTTTGAGGGACTGTGGTATGTTACTGTTGATATGCTGTGATAAGATGGTCAAGATCTTATTGCGATCTTCCTCCCAGTTGCAGTCAGAGATAATCTCGATAAGTTTGGTTGGTCCACCTGGAGTGGTGTGATGAACATAGGAGGTGGAGGAAGAATCCCCCTCACTACGGGAAGACCACCAGCTTTTCTCTGAGAAAGAATTGAAATAGGTTTCTGCAATACTATGGCATTTTAATCACCTGGATATTTAAAACAGTTTTATTCTGCCCACCTCCACCCTTGTCTCAGCCGCACATCACAAAAAGTAACGAAATCTGTTCAAAGCATCACTTCCCTTTGCAGAGCTTTACAAGCAAGCGAAAATTCACTGCAAAACTAAAGTAATTATTTCTCACAGTTCATTCCCTGCAGCCATACCATTTCAGGTTGTATCCCATCGCATCTCACAAGCTAAACAAAGTTGGGTTGGTTCAGTACATGGATGAAAGACCTCCAAGCAACACCAACATGCAGTAGAAAGCATCGCTGGTTATTCAACAGATGGCGCTTTTCCCTTGGAGTCAGAAAAGGACCAGCGTCCTATAATGGCATTAGGGGCAAACATGCTGCTAGCAGAACTGTCATTTGCAGAAGATGTAAAATAGAAGCATGACCTTTTGTTGTCTTTAGAGATCCAATGGCACTTTTTGGAAAACTGTAAGGATGTTGAGCCCTGTGTCCTGGTCAAGTTTTAATTTTGACCTACCAATTCATCAGCATTTTCAGCTAGTTGTATTATTTTTCCATTCCCATCCTTAAATGTAGAGTGCTGTTGTACACATTAAACAGTAAAAGATTTCAGCTTAAAAAGGCAGCTATATTTCATTAGTGGATGACACAATGCCTCCAGTTAATGTCCCACGTTAAAGTTCAGAACATGATTTGGGGCACTTCAAACTGAAAGAGAACACAGACATCTACCCTACTTCATGAACTAGAAACCCAAACCCAGTTTACGTATGTGCGGCAAGAATTCAATTCAACCTTTCAACTTGAACTAAAGAATTCAACATCACACAACTCTGAACGAAGTATAGGCACTTCCTTGTCCCATACAATTCTAAACAGGGAACATGAGGACCCAGCCTTACAGCATCATTTGGATATTTATTAATTCTTCAGTAACTAGAGTGTAATAGTTATAACAACACCACCACCACACACAAGATCAGCGATCTCCATTCCTTCCCAAGTATCTTATTATCACTCTTGAACACAAGTCTGCCGTGTGATAACATCTTTTATTGCTAACCAAGCTACTGTAATAATGGTCATTTTAACCTTAGAGCAACAGTAGGGGCCAGATATTTAGCCTGTTGTACCTCCCACATTACACATTTAGAACTGTTTAAAAAAAATCAGGCAACTGCAAGCACATCATAAAATTTTTATTGACAACTGTAGTAACTCCCCTGGCAAATGGGCTTTTGTTTCATCGATAGCTATAATTATTCTTTTTCTTTTAAACCAAACACGTGGTACTATCAGGAGACTGAAGGAAACTGAACACTCTGCTCTTACCTCCAGATTTATCCGTGTCTTTGTCCATCTTGCAGGTTGCTTTCTCAGGAGGCTGAAGGTCTGACTCCTGCTCCTAGAGGAGGAAGAACCATAAGAAAAAACATTCTTTCTGTGTATCCTCTTCCATACTAAGTCACATCACAAAATAAACTAGTTCATCATACTATTATTCACAGCCATAGAGCATATCTTAACTTTGCCAGTGATACAATTTTCATCTTAGAAGAGGTCTCCATACTATAAGCATTCCAAGCCTTACAAGATGACGCATTTCAGAGCTAGGAATTTCCAAGACAGTTTCAGTAACAGTAGTAAGAAAAGTTTACCAGCACTGCTAGGTGATTTAGGATCCACAGTCCTATCACAATCAAGTGCAAGTCAGACCCTCATATGTCAGGTATGAGTTTCTAGAAAAAAAATTACTTCACATTTTCAGTATTTCTGCCTATTACTGTTATAGGTTGGATGCTGTGTAATTTCTTACCCTTATACTACAGCTCTTTGAATTGCATTGGTCTTTCTGTTGCTTTTTCTCCTCTCTCCTGCGTTCATATGCTCGGACCCTGGCACAAGTCATCATACGTTCAAAGAACAAATAGACAGGATCCTTGTCCTCCTCTCGAATCTACCAAAAAATGAAAGAGAAGTAAACTACTCCGATCCAGATGCACATTAAGAGTTATAAATCAGTTTTACGTTCTAACAGCACTCGAACAGAAAACATCAAAAAAGAAAGCTCCAGCATGTCACACTGAATCTTCCATCTCAATATTGTAGCTCAGTCTACATCTGGGGGTGAGGAGGGCACTCAAATCCTGTTTAGATACTACTCTAAATGACAGAAAAGCAGTTCAGGCAGAATGCTTAGATTTATCTGCTATGTGTTAAATGGCAACTCTGTTGAGCCTAGTTATTTCTAAGTAAGTTTCCCTACTGCTGTTGTCGCTTTTGCTAGATAAAGGTAAGGGAAGAGGCAAAGGCAGACTTTTTCAATACTGGCAGCAAAGCCTCAAATAAGAACAGAAAAGGTCTCCAGAACCACTCTGCATTTTATGTATCCTGTTTGGCAAGTCATTCATTAATTAGGCTACTACATGCAGCTAATAAGCTGCAAAAATATTATGCAGGACAAGCAACCATTTTCAAAAAAATAATGTATTATTGTACTTTCTTTTAAATGAAAAGCTCTTAGCGAATCACAATCACCTTTCATCATCTGTGTACTGCTAAGATAAATTCTCAGCAGTTAAAGATTTATACACAGTCAATCCATCGTAACTTATCAACATACCCATCTGCAGTAAATCTTAGGCTTTTGTATCAYTTTTTTTAATCTACAATGGGCTAGCACCAAAGGTTTTGGCAGCGCTTGTTTTAATTTTCAATACAAAGTAAAAAAACAACGTATCTCTTTTCCTTTCTTACCACTGGATTGGGTTTAGGAGTATACACTCTGCCTGGTTTCATTCCACTGGAAGATCTATGCTTACTAGAAAGTGAGACTTCTGGGTTAGGCAATACCACAGGTTTAACTGGTTCAATAACAGATGGCGTTGGGATGTAAATTGGCTCTGGATCTATTTCACCTTCTACTTTTACCCACAATGGACAATTTCTAATAGGTTGTTCTGGCTCTGAGTCGCAGATAGCTGAAAAAAGAGGAAAAATWAAAAAAGTTAACTTTTAAGTGGAAAAATATTCTAATATAGAAGCAATAAATTTTATTTTCGGCCTAAGATCTAGCCATGTAGTACGCACTAGTTCACACTGCCAGAAAATACTACTGTTTATTTTACTTGGCTCAAATTCTAGCCAAAAGTGACTGGGATTTCTTCCACAAACAACAGGAAATGAATATAAAACAGATACTACACTAATCTTCATTTCTCACTTACACTGTAATTGCAAATAAGGAAAAGTGTGCGATTTTCACTGATGCAGTACCTTTTAATATGACAAAAATCAGACTTTGTATCACAGCTATATGGAAGAATTAATTTATTGTACAAGCTGCCTTGATTTTAACACTAGGCAACGCTGTTTCTGTTTTTAGATATTGCTAAAAATACTAACAGCAAGAAGCTGAATTTTAAATGCACAATTTCTGCCAAATTGTTTTTCTGAGCATACCCTAAGCCAGATCTGAAACTACTATAAATTACTGCATTTCTTTCCACTGTAGTCAAACTTACGCAGCTACTGCAATTGAAAATACAATTTTAAACAGAGAGAGAACATTGCAAATATGGAAGAATATCAACAGTGATAGCAGAGGTTTGGAAAGTTAAGTATGCGTTTAAATTATCTAAAATAAACCCTAGCTATTTGATCAAGATAAACAATTGAGCAGCACCAAAAATGCTGAGCAGAAAAAGTAAAAGTGTGATTTGCTGCTAGTCAGTTATACTATAGCAGATGCTGCAGATATCTCTAAGAACTTGCTCTCATTTCTGGGTTTAGTAATRTCATTGCTATTTACCCCCTAACACAAATCTCTTGCAAAGACTGGTAATTTCTGCACAGCTGTGGAAAAAAAAAATGTTGCCCAGCAATACTCACTGTATTCCACCCTTTTTCTCTTCTTCTTATCTTTCTGCTTCTGTTCATCATCTACTCCATTACCTTCTCCTTCCACATCTGCATCCTCTTGCTGTTCTTCTTGTGTTCCATAGAACACAAGATTTCCACGCACAGCCTTTTTCAGTATTTTCTTATGTTTTGATCCTCCCTTTACCAGTAACACTCTTCTCTTTAAACAAGTACAACCAAACATACAGTCTGGCCTGCGGCAGTGGGTAGGCTGACGTTTCTCCAGTGCTAGACTGGCACAGATACAACCCAGTCGACAGAAATCATTATTGCAAGGAGGTGCTCGTCGTCTTATTATTTTATGGATAGGTTTGTTTTTGAGTGAAGCCTAAAAAGGTTTTTAAAAAAAATAAATATACATTTGAAATTTTAATGAGATTAAATTAATCATATACAAAATCTAATTATTTGAAGCTCATTTGGAACAATCCCTACAACTATATAGTTTTAATGCAATAACTTGTCACCTATATTGAAAAACAGAACAGAGGAGAGTCTGCATTTGTAGTCTTCTGAGAGGCAATTTGAAATACCTAAACAATCTGGGTAATAAACTGGTTGTGAAAATAGCAAAAAAGATTATCATATGATAATCAAGTTACATGACCAGGATTTCTCTACAGTTGACGCTATTGGAAAAAAGCGACAAAAGGTCAAAAAATGCAGTTAGTGAATAGAAACTATATTAACTATATTTTTTTCGTGGTGAAAATTTAAGATAACTAACAATTAATGACTCTCACCAACTTTCAACACTATTTACAAAGTTCTCACAGGACCTCTGGAGATCATCCAGTCCAACATCCCTGCTCAAGCAGGGTCACCTACAGCATGGTAGACAGAGTTGTATCCAGGCAGCCCTTGAAGATCTCCAGAGAAGGAGAYTCCACAACCTCTCGGGGCAACCTGTGCCAGTGCTCCGTCACTCTCACAGGGAACAAATTCCCCCTCGCGGTCAGGCGGAACTTCCTGTGCTTCAATTTCTGCCCATTGCCTCTTGTCCTGTCACATGGGGCAACTGAAAAGAGTCTGGCCCTGTCCCCTTGACACCCTCCCTTCAGGTACTTTATACACATTGATAGATCCCCCCCTCAGTCTTCTCTTCCCCAGGCTGAAGAGGCCCAGCTCTCACAGCATAGGGCAGATGCTCCAGCCCTCTGATCATCCTCATAGCCCTACGCTGGACTCTCTCCAGTAGCTCCACGTCTCTCTTGTACTGGGGAGCCCACAACTGGACACAGTACTCGAGATGAGGCCTCCCCAGGGCTGAGTAGAGAGGCAGGATCACCTCCCCCGACCTGCTGGCAACACTTTTCCTAATGCACCCCAGGAGACCATTGGCCTTCCTGGCCACAAGGGCAYATTGCTGCCTCATGGTCAACTTGTCATCYACCAGCACTCCCAGGTCCTTCTCTGCAGAGCTGCTCTCCAGAAGGTCAGCCCCCAGCTTGTACTGGTGCCGAAGGTTATTCCTCCTAGGTGCAGGACCCTGCACTTGCCCTTGTTGAACCTCAGGAGGTTCCTCTCTGCYCAGCTCTCCAGCCTGTCCAGCTCTCTCTGAATGGCAGCACAGCCCTCTGGTGTGTCAGCCACTCCTCCCAGCTTGGTATTATTAGCAAACTTGCTGAGGAGGCACTCTGTCCCCTCAGCCAGGTCATTGATGAAGAGGTTGAACAGGATGGGACCCAGTACTGAGCTCTGGGGGACGCCACTAGCCACAGGCCTCCAACTAGACTCCACTCACTAGCGGGCCCACGTTTTCCCTAGTCCTTCTCTTGCTGCTGATGTATTTGAAGAAGCCCTTCCTCGTGTCCTTAACATCCCTTGCCAGACTCAATTCCAACAACTGGGCCTTAGCCTTCCTCACCACATCTCTACATAATCYGACTGCATTCCTATAATTCTCCCAAGGAAACATAAACTCCTTCTGACTAGATAACACAAATGAAGGAACATAATCAAAAGCTCAACTGCATTGCCTCCAAGGCATCTAAGATGTTGGGTATATAAGGACAAATTGAAATGAAATTGCATTAGTTGTTTTTTTTTTAACTCCTCTTGCACTCTTTAGAGAAAAGAGTGTTGCAAGGACACRTTATTAACTGAGTTTTTTTTTTCCTCACATACTACACTAGAGTCAGCAATTCCCAACTTTCACTGGCCAAAAGACCACAACACAAAGACAMATGCTTTGCTTTCTCCTTAACAGCTATAGTCTTGTTTTGTGCATCTGCAAGCAGCATTAGAAAGTACACCGATTTGAAAAAGTAACAATCCATGAAGGAAACAAACTACTGTGGATTTACCTGAGCTGTGAGAAGAGTTGCCAGAGAGATGTCTGCTCTTTCTTCTGTAATATAGGTCCGTGGTTTCCCATCCCAGAGAGCACAGTCTTCCAAGTCCATTAACTTCACTTGAGATTTAGACAAACCAGGTGGACGAGCTGCTTGTTGCTGTTGCGGTGCATGGCGCAAACTAATTTGTTTTGGCAGTATGTTTTCATCTAGAGCTGGCACCATGAAATTATCTGTTTGGTTATTTGAACTGCTATTTGAGAGGGACTTAGCAGCCTTTTCCCCTGATGCTGAAAAGCTGTGTTTCTGCTTTGCAGAAAAAGGTGAAGGCAGTATAGGTTTGTAGGATGATTTTACTCTGTTTGAAGATGTCTGTCTGTTTTGAGTCTTTGTCTTTCTAGAGGTAGATGACACAGAAGCAGGCTTGAATGTATAAGACGTCGATGGAATTATGGTGGATTGTTTCTTTAAAACACTGTCTAGTGTTCGCACATAGCTAGTGCTCTTGGTGGGAAGCTGATACACCACAGGAGAAGTGGGAGCGCTAGGAGAGAATCCCATACTGGTTTCCATCAACTTCCCTTCATTTTCCAGGTATTCATCCAGCTTGTCACTACAGAATGCTGAGCGGTTCTTCAAGGAACCTTCTGAACTACCACCTTAAAAAAACCAGCAACAACAACAAAAAAAAAACACGTAATTCAAGAGCATTTTAACTCCTGGGAAAGCACACTGACAAATAATAATTAAAAAAGACGTAAATATGTTTCTAGAAAATGTTTATCTATATTTTTTTAATATATAAACAACATATCATGACTCTCTCTGAAAAACTGCTTTTGTGGAAATTTTACACACATATGTATGCTCACAGAAACTGTAAGCCTTCTACAGGCAGCACTTCAACGCAACTGGCTTTGATCATCTCAAACATCTAACTTACCTGGTACACACCAATGCATCTAGAATATCCAACATCATATTGTATTGAAGTGTGGAGTCTACAATATAAGTATTTTCTCAAATTCAAAATAAGAAGAATATACTGATATTTATATATCTATYGCCAAATATCTGAGTCAGGACGAAGTAATCTAGTATGCAAGAAATGTCCTTTCTAATAGTAGCTTAAAAATTACTGTAGTTCATTAAGTTCTTTAAGCATCACAATTCTGGAATTACCRTATTTCCTCAAATACACACTGCACCAAAGCGAAAAACAAACAAAAAAMCAACAGCTTTCTGCCCCTAAGCCTTCTTCTTGGTCATGAAAGCAGTACGAATAAATTCTTCATTCATTACAGTTTTAATATTTTTTTWAAAAAAACTCTTATTGAGTCACACACAGTAAGTGAACTACAAGATCTAATACACTTTTCTTGATCTATCAATAGAAATATATACACCATTCTCTCTTTTTTCCTAACCTTCATTTCTAGAAGCACCATGAAGTTTTCCTCGCCAGCCTTTAATCTTGGTGAAATCATTTGTCTTTCCTGTCCTGGAAACAAAAGGAAATCCTGTATCTGGAAGAGAAAAAAGCTAGCCTCAGTTTATAAATCAAGCCTGATTGTAATCAATGTCTTGGCAAACTCTGATTATTCCTGCTCAGATAAATGAATAGTACTAAATCAAAAGCCAGAATAAGAAGACTTAAAACTTTTTTCTTTTTTTTTTAATAACAGCATAACTAACAAAGCCTGAATTCCTGTGCAGTTCTCTCATGTCTGTCCACATTTTCTACCCCCCTACAAAAGCTGTTTTTTCATATATTTTCAGTTTTATCCTCCTTCCCTTATCAAAGATGCAATCAGGTAGTTCCAACACATAAATGGGAGGCTCAGCAATTTAGTAGGCCAAAAGGGAACCAAAAAATATTGACCTCATACTACAGCCTCCCTTAATAAAGGAAATACTTTTAATTTGTCCCCCTAATTCAGYCAATGACTTTTATAAGACCTGTAGAAACTTCACTGAAAACTCACTGTTATATCAAATTTGGCCAACTATGAATTAGGGACAGTGACAAGAAATAACCACAAAATGCAAACAGAGACATCTGTGTCAAATTATCCATCACTTTGGATGCTAAGTAATATTGTAGAAATATAAATAGGGCTCTGTGTGGCTGTTCTACATATTGCTAGGCTAGAAAAATTAGAATTTGACACTAAGCTGACTGAGGTCTCCCAAACTGAACGTGCCTCATTTGCGGTGAAAACAAGAGCTGAGATACAAGCTCTGCCTCTTTACCAACTCCCCAAAAGAGGGAGAAAGACAGTGTGATAGGAATATTACAATAGGAGAAAAAGACTGAAGATGAGTACTCCCTTACTTYGTGCAAGAAACAAGTTTCTTATTAAAAACAGTACCTATCAACAGCATTAGAATCAAAGTCACATTATAATGGGAAATGTATTTGTTTGGATGCTTAACGGGAAACAAAAACAAAAGCAGCACAACTAGTCAACAGCTTTGTAATAAGCAATTACCAGTGAATTGGAGCCTCTTCCAGGACTTCTGGTAATTGTTTTTCATTTTCTTAGCTTTTAGCTTTCAAGTTTGCTATCCCTGCCCCAATGAAAATCAACACTATGCACTGTAGCAGAGGGAAGATGTTTGCATATACGAAGTTCCATTTTTTTCACTTACACCACAATAAACTGAAAGATTTCATTTATTTATTTCTATATGTATACTAAGCTAAAGCTCCTAATAGTCCAAAAGATGTAACTGTCAAAGGATTGGACATTACTATTTCCTGAAGGATAAAATGGGTATAAAAATTACTACTGCCAAGATTACAYCTGTTATACTATTTGGCTATGTTTTATTATAGATGTTTTTTAAAGATATTTTTAAACAGAAAAATAGGATTATCACAGATCTGGAATCAGGCACACTGTTTCCAACAGGACAAGCAAGAAGTGGTAAAAGGAAAAGCAGGAGAGGATAAAACAAGACTCTTGCAAAAGAGCAAGAGGCACTTTCAAAATGTGAACAGAGAAATAAACAGCAGCATGCAAGTGAATAACGATCCCCTCATAGGCATACTACTACATTTCTAGTTTAGCTCCCAGGCTGCACTTCAGACTCTTCTATGTCTAAAGGAAAGCTTTGACAATCAGAACTGCAAGAGACAGCTTTTTTGATTTTGACACAGACAACATTAGAGATGGGGAGACTGTCTGGGCTTGTCCTGAGCGCATCAGAAGTGGTAAGGTGTATGTTTATATTTAAAAATAATCCAAGACCAACAGATAAAACATGCATGCATAAAGTAAGCCAGACAGATTCTTCTAATGGACCACAGGCTGAAGACCACACAGTCAAATCTACACAGGACTACTTGGCCAGGAACTGTATTTTCTTACTGTAATACTACTTTAATCTCTTTTGAAGTATCAAGCTTAACTAAGGGTCCGTTCTCATCCTCTGACTATCAGTAATAAAAAGATGATACTTGTGATTTCAGCAAATTCATACTCTACCCACCTGGAGAATTGGGATTGGTTCCCAGATAGTTCCACAAAGAATAATTTGAGTAGGAAAGAGGCAGCTGCACACCCAAGTATTTCAAGTCAATGCTCATTGTTGGGTCCACAGAATTCAATTTCAGTCCCACTACAAGAGACAAATATCAAATAAATGTCTCAAGGCAAAAAGAGATTAGGAAAAAAAAGTCAACATATTTATTAAAAAATAAACCACTAGGTCATATACAGGCTTTTCCAGTATTCAGCAAGCATTTTAAGAGAACTGAAAAGAGCATCTGTGTCCACAAATGCTACCTACACTGGATTTACAGCAGTTACAAATTTAATGGCAATTTGGGGAGAGGGAGTCAATGAAAAATGGAATGACATCATAGCTTTCCTGATTACTACCCAAGTTTCCATAGAAATTTAGAAAGCAAAATACCTGAGTTCTATCCATTCCAGCATTAAAGTACTTTTTCTTTTTAAGTTAGCACTGCTTACAGCCCTGAAAGCCAGTGGTACTACCTGAACCACTCCTGTTCAYTTTGTCGTGTTTCATATCAGTACATGAGTTATCAATCCTGCAASTGATACCACTCACTCCTTTTTCTACTGAAAGCTCTTCTTGTGTAAAATCATATACCACATGCCATCTATACTTCAGTTTCAACCACCAGTAAGAGATAAGAGAAACTACATCACAGTTCTGAAGAACTACGAAAACAAACAAGATAATACTAAGTTATATTCAAGTGGCTCTCTCAGGACTGTCTCACTAAATGATCCTGATTTCAATAGGCTGATTGAGGGGGAGGGGTTGGTTGGTTGGTTTTGTTTTCTCTGCAGGCTGTCCTTACTGATATGTTTGAAACTAGCCTGCCTTCTTGCCCACCTGCTTTTTAGAAAGTGAGGTGGGGGAAGGCCATCAGAAAACCAAACAATCCATTTTGTTGGCAGCCACCACAAACCATTAACTGCCTTTAACATCTTCCTTCGTTATCTCCCCCAAAAAGCTAAATTTAAAGACTTTACATAGCCACAAAAGATTTACTACCTATAGCAAAATAGATATAGATGCAAAAATATTACGAAAAAAAAACAAGGTAGTAAATTTGACTAGTAGATCTTTCAGAAAATATTATTACATAGTGAATTCACAAAATGACTATTGTCAATCAGTCATCCTACAGTCTGCAGTCAAGAACATCTGTTYTGGATTTCAACTAGAGAAATGTACAAATGTTGCTCCTGTTGCCAGTAAGTCTAAAAATTTGCATTTTAATTACTTGAGTCTTGAAAGTGAAAATGTTGTATGACTTCACAAGGCTTAGGACATAGARTCAGATTTGCACATGTAGCACAAATCTTGTGATGGTCGTACACATTTATGTTTGTAACTGGCAACACAGTCACTGGATTACTGGGAGACTAAAGACAGGGAACAGATCTCAGACATGGCTGTGAAAAGGATACTTTTATCAAAGACAGTCTAGTGAAAGGTAACTTTCAAATCTGCATAAGGAAATGGGAAAACACATGAATCTACAGTTTTGTACAGAAACATGTCAAACGTCAAGATGCCATCTATTTCTTTTCAAACTAAGCTAAAAAAAAAACAAAAGCAAAGAGAACACAATATTCTTGACACTCTACTTGAGTTTTTCTGCCACCTTCAAAAAGAAGTCTAGCTTTGTTTAACACTCAAAAGTAAGAACTTCACTCATAAGCATAACTGGTTATTTAAATTTAGAATCATTAAGTGAAAAATACCCTGATAAAGAGCAGAGGATGACTCCAATGAACAATTGCGTCATGGAGTAAACATAAACAACCTAAAGAGAACAAACTGCAACATTAAGTATATGTCAGCACAGATGTCAACATACACRACAGGTAAGCTTCATTTCTCTCATCCCAGAAGTATTGCTGGATTTCAGTTGCTGTACTCAAGTAGTACCAAATTAAGAACCTTCTCTTTCTTCCAGCAGACCCAGCTGCTAAATCTGAAGCATGAGGTCTGATAACAGGTCAGCAAGTTACTTCACACTGCTGCTTTAAGCCTTTCAGATACTGCCATGTTTCTGCATGGTCATAAAAAAAATTGCCTTATCTTCAACAGGCACACACTACCCAACTGAAAACACATAGTGTTTTTAACTTGGAGTTGGGGGGAAAGTGCTGTTTGTTTCTTTACAAAGACAGCATGATTTTTTACATCAAGAGAGAGAAGGGGACTCATCAAGTCCGTATGAATCTTTTCTTCCTGAAACTACACCAAGTATCAGAACAGAAAAAAATGCAATTATTTCGAATACCCAAAGGGAATAAGTTGCAAAAAGAAATTTTCTACTGTTTTGTTCTAACATCATTAATGTTATATGAGGAAGTACTAACCAAGTACCTGAAATTCATTAGGTTTTCCAGCAAAAATGACACTCACTGGGAAGACAGTTCCCTTCTTCCCAAAGAAGGGCAGAATAAGCATTCCTCAAAAGATACTGTTTGGAGTTAGAAAGACTCTACTCAGATCTGAGCAAAAACAAAGCCCAGAGATTTCCTAACAGGCACACAAGTTTATTTAATCTACTATCATGTAAGTAACTTTACAGAAGAACTTCACTATCACGTGAAAAGTAACTGCACACTATTGTATAGGTAAATTCCAAGTGGAAGTCACCGTAATCAGAAGGGGTGTTCTGGATCCATCTTGCTACTCTGCACAACGTAGTGTGCCTTTGTGATACGGTACCAGGTATGTTCAAACAAAAACAGTTGCATTAGTGATAGAGAGCAACAGCCCTGCAGTTTTCAATGCCAAACTTAGTACTGTTATCAGCAACATACATCCCTGGCCTTGCCTGTTTTTAGATACAATTGAAATCCAGAATGATTAGCAGAAAACTTTGGATGGGTCTAGAAACCAGCATGGTAATGGATTCTTCTCCATTTAGACCTTCTGCTTTTCCTGACTTGTGCCACTCTTGGCTTTCTGGAGCGGCTACAATCAAAAGTTCTCAGGCTGCTGGGTATCTCAAATTCAGGCTTATATGCCATATAAAACAGCAGCTCTATGAAGTTCAACACCGGCAGTCCAGTACTACCAAGAAATAAAATACTGTCCCTTTAAAATGGGGGAAAAGATTGACAGTCTAGCTCTCTTCTTAGCCAATGCATAAATTATTGAGATAATCTAGGATTCTTCACAGTAGAAGCTCTATCAGGACCCACAAGAACCACTTGTATCTGAGCCAAAAATCAGTATTTGGCATCTCAATCCCTACAAGCTACAATTAATACATTTGAAAAATTCAGTACTAGAACCTCAAGCGCACAAGGTGCCACACTTCCATTCGGATCAATTTCTTYATCAGCTGCTCTGATGCCTATATCAAAGCCATTGGTCTCAAGACTGCCACCACTGAAGACTTTTGACATCATCAGAGAAAGAACTCAGGTTCTGCTATATATACAAATCAAAATCATGAGCTGGAAGTCAGCCTGTTTGGCTAGTGAACCTGGATCTGAAGTGACTCAGGAATAACAACTCAAATACAGCAAACGCAGTTAAGAGTTACACGTGTCTGGATATCTAGATTCTGGACAAAGAATGTGTACCAGCATCTGGCTATTTTCTATGCAGATGTTAAAACAGCTCCATTTGCTCTCTACAATTACAAAACAGACAAAGTCTAAAATCTGAAGGCTCAGCCTCTTCCACAGAGACATATATTAACATGAAGCCTCTCGTTCTTCTGCGCAAGATTCAGGAGTGATATTTTGCCTCTTCCACCTCTCCCAGTTTGCAACCTGATGATCAATAAATGTGTGAACAATAGCCATCTTTACAGATAGTTATTTCTTTTAAAGCCTCTAAGGAAAAAAAAAGTCAGAAGTGCTAAATTCTCTTTCACAGTCACAAGTGGCAAGAGGGAAACTGAACAGTTTCAGACTCAATTCCTTTCACGTTCTCATACTGGCACATACGCACATCACACATGCAAGGTTTTTTCAGTAACTTGTGTTTGCAAAAATAACCAACATCAGATCCCAGCTGTATTAAGCATATACAGTATTACACCCAGTAGGAAACTATACACTCAGTACGGTTACATATATTATATAATCAGGCTGAACAATAGGCACCCTGCACACTCACCTTCCTGAAGGCTAGGATGTATGACTTGCTTATGTCTCAAGGTCTTCAGCTCTTCCATCAATTCCTTTTCCAGTACTTGTATTCTAGCTTGACAGTCTGCTCAAAAAATAAGCAGAGAATATACATTTATCATTTACTATGTAAAAAAACCAACCTAAATAATTATCTTCCAATACATCTTTGTACGTTCCCTTACTGCAGGGAAAATCCACTTGCAGAAAACACAAAAAGGTACCTGGATCATTTGTAGCTAACAAAGGAGCCTGAAGATTCTGTGATTCTTCTCCTCCAACTCTATCAACAGTGTGTATGTCAAGAGCTTCCTACACACATAAAAGAGTCTGGAGTAAGTACGTAAGCTTTAAAACATTGACCCAGATGCAAACTAGGCCACAAATATCATTGAACATCAGATGGTTTACTAAAGTACACCATCATTTACATATAGAATTCCACATTCCAATGTCTCCCTAAGTCACTAAAACATACAAAAGTATTTTGAAAAACAAAGAGACATGGAAAGAACAGATTTGCAAAGAAAAGAGGTCATAAATCTCAAAATTCCGTTTAAAATTCAAAACTCAGTTTACTTCCAGCTCAYAAATAAGCGGTTAAATATGAGACACTGTAAAGGGCACTGAATTTTATCCAAAATAGTTCAGATTTACCTTTGATGCAAAGGAAACAAAAAGGACTCCATCCACATCTTCAAGATCCGGCTTCACATCTGGAAGGATACTCCCAGGCCCCAGAGCAGTGCTCTTGTTTGCTATTACAGTTTTCGTTATACCTTTAGGTGGTCTACCAGCCTTGGAGATTTTCAGTTTCCGTGGTCTTCCTCTTTTATTTGGACCTGATGATATGGCATTTTGACTGGTACCAGGGCCTTTGTGGGACAGAGGATTCTTCAGTATTCCAGCCTTCTTTCTTCCACAAACCTCTTTAGCTGAAAAGTGACAACTGACTGAGGCCCTGAGACTAAAGTTAGGTGATTTAGCTAGAGCCCACTGGGCTTCTCTGATTGAACAGTATTTCTGCGACAGTTTACTCCCAGGAGATTGTTTTCTCATAGCTAATTCCTCAGCTACAATGGCTGTGCCTAAGCAAGAACCTTTGTGGTTTTCAAAACAGATAGGCAAGGAATCCAGTATTGCACTCAAAGAGGATTTATCTTTCTTGCAAGCAGTCAACATGGTCTGAGGCAGCTCAGATATCTTCACCGTGCTCTTTGTGACTGCACACGGTTCTAAATAGACTACAGGCATCTTCCCACTATCCAGTTTTAACATTTTTGCTCTGGCAACACCTGAAGGACTGGTGAGTAACCGCTTCCGAGGCCTGAACTCTCCATCTGTTCCATCCATATCACTATGTTTCCTCAGATGTTTTTCTACGATGGGATCATCCTCATCCGTATTAGAATATTCATCTGTTTCTTCATCTGTATCTTCTTGTTTTACACTTATTCCTTGTGTGCAAATACTTGACTCGTAATCATAGTCATCTAATGGTTCCTCTTTAATGACTACATTGAAGTGTCCACTTGGATCCAATGGGGATGCCACACGGGAACTGCTTTCGTAACTGCTAGCAATGGGACTAAAGGAAAAAAAAATACAAGATTTATCAAATCTCCTGTTTTACCAGAGTTTCATGATTTCCCATAATCCTTGGTACATAGAGTAAACAACTTCCAAGGTGCTTCAAGATACATGTYTGTCAAATACCTCAAAGTTTCAGCTTCTAAACAAGCTGTAATTTGCAAGCTTACATTTTTAGAAGAAAACTTTCAAAAGCTATATTTGTCAACAGTGAAAACAATACAATTTCTTATCTGAACGCAACAGCACTACTTCCTTTCCTAGTAGTATCAGAATGACATTTGAAGTTCTATGTGAGGCTTAGCATGAACTCATGCTAAGTTATGATGTATTAAATGCCCACAAGAAACCTATTTGCTCTAAGTCATCTTTGTAAAGCCACCGTACTTGCCAAGAGGAGGCCARATGAGTGCTCAAAGCACTTCAATTTACATGATTTAACTAAAATTTTAATTAATTCACCCTGAAGCCTCACAAAGACCACTCTTAAACATAACTGCTGTTCTAACACTTACAGTATGTTAGTATCCTATTGAATTATGCTCCACTTTCCACTTAGTTTGAATACTAACATAATCAGCATTCATTTAACATACWATCCATTAGACACTAGAGACTAACTACGCAGCCAGTTACACTCCCAGATCATACGCTGCTTCAAGTAGCAGAGGAATCAGTCAAAAAACTGCAGTCACCAGTTGTGAAGAACAACAGAAGCTGGCACCTAGCCATTAAAGGAAATACGGTTGATATATGAAAACAGAAACTCTTATCCACAGTGAACCTCAGAAAATAAGTTAGAACTTCTTTACTAAATATATCAGACTGTATTCCAATATTCTACTTGCATGGGGAGGGGAACAGGAAGAGGAGGAGGAAGAGGTTATTTCTGCCTAATATACACTGAGGCCATGTTTAAGGGAGAAATGCCTAGAGATGCCACAAGATATGGGGCACACAAAGGTTACAAAATGGGAGCTGGGAGACTGCAGCTCATGAATGAAGAGCAAAATGTAAAATGGAGCAGACAGCCAGGACAAAAATTTACATATTCATATCAAAAAACTCCTAGGAACAGGACAGAAACAATGCAGAAAATCTGCTGCAATTCAGAAGGACAGTAACTAGAATCAAGCCTGGAGCAAAAACCTGCCTTGGGAGGAAAAGAGTCAGCAACAGGAGGGTTGTATACAGGTCCTGTTTTTGAAACGACTGTTTTCTTCTCCAGTCACTGAGTTTTCTATAAGAAAAAATTCTAGCCTTCATTTAATTAAAAAAGTCAAATGTAAGATTTTAAAAAAATGATCTCTCTTCTTCGGGGAGCTTACTGTAAGAGAAGGTCTAAGCTGATCCATTTAGAGGTTCTGGGCAAAACTCAAAATCTTGTTACATTAAACCTACATGTTTACTCAGTGTATCAGATCTAGAATTAAAGTGAATATTTTTAAGAGGTATGATTCATCTTCTCCTCTACCTTAAAATTCTTCAAAATAAAGAGACAAAAAACCTAATGAGCTTGCTGGCTGGGAATACATTTCTCATCCGAGTTCTGTTGTTTCCAACTGGATGAATCTAGAAGCCTGAATTTCTCCAGTCATTTTGCTTTATTTACTGCAAGATTTACTACTCAAGCTAAGCAATACCTTTCYATCAAGAATCTGTACAGTACCCAAAACACAGGAGTTCTACTGTACAAATGAAATCCCTAAATGCCAATGTTATTTTACTCTGCATACTGTAACCATAGGTCAGATGGTGACAAGAGTGAGGTAGCAAGCTCGTATGTGTATGCATGAGAAGAYTGTATTTGCACAAAGTGCTGAATGACATTTTTGTAGATTTTAAATTCAGATTGAATAACGAACTTCTCATAAAAAATAAAATTTCTTTTTAAGTAATTTTGTTTGGCCTGATTTTGTGAAGCACACTACTTATTGGAAACATAAGCAGTCACAGAAATACATCTTCCTGTAYGCCACAGGAAGATGAATCCTCTCAAAATCCTCTGCTTAATTTGCTGAGAGAGATGTCTTGTTAAATAGTTCTTCTTTACCTAATGGGATAACGTTCATATTTACACAAATCTCCTTACRCCCCAAGTAATGTATTATTTGGTTTCTCACAATAATATAATAAAAGCACTGAAACAGCTTTCATGCATTTTGTCAAATTAAAAACTGGTCAGTTGCCTCTTAAGACTACAAATAATTATCACATATTGAAAGTACTAAGATACATTTTTTTTTTAGGTAGATCAGTTTAAAATACACTATCTATTGAACACATCTGATTTSTTTAAGAGACAACCTATCGATCTCTGTGGTTGAAGATTCAAGGATGGTAAGTATACAGCTCTTCCAAAAAGGCGGCAAGGAAGGAAGAAAAGTTAACTGTCACACTGAACACAAAACAGCTAAATTAGAAAAATAACACAAGGGAAACATTAAAAAACACTGCATATGTATTTTTGAATTAAGAGATTCAAAAGATTCTAGAAGGGTAAGAAGGCACAATAGCCTGAATGCTTTAGAGTCACTAAATTTTTTGGGGGGGTTCCCTCCATGCCCCCAACAACTGACTGGTTCTATGCAAATATATTCATTTAGAAGTTTCCACAACTCAAATTAAAATRTTTTTTTCCCTTAGAAAACACTTAATTCAGTTGAATATATAACCAGGTTATCAAAAAAAAAAAAAAAATCCTACAACCTCAACCTTGTATGAAGTAATACTTTGTTTCCAAAGTGCATTAATAACTCAAAATAAGAGTAAAATTATTCACTGGTATATGCAATCTCTTATACCATCTCGTTCTCAGAAAGGCAACCCTCTGCATCAGAGATCTGCAAAATGTAGCATTGGCGGGAAACATCACACAYTGGAGCACTAGGAACTCCAGAGCCAAAACCTTTTGAGAGCATTATCTGAGAGCCAGCAGCTCCCAATTTCTGACTCTATCATGATTTATACTCAGGAGAAATGACTACCCTCCATAAAAGCAAGATAGTGCCCTCAACTATCAGTGAAATCTTGCCTATGACAAAGAATTGTCTAGTTTTCATTAATATACTTAATCTCTATTTTGATAAATGCAGCTTGCACAACATTGTCCTTTAAAGGTCGACATAYGAATGAACAGACCTCAACTGCATGGTGTGAAAACACAGTAAAGAGATCTGAAGGGAAAGGGAGAAGTAACGTTCTGAAGAACTCCAGCATATGAAAAGAGAGAAAGTTCTGCTATTTCTTCGATCAATTCTTTGCCTCCAAGTACAAAATTTGACTTTTACATACAGATTACAATAACATAAAAACAAAAATCTGAACAAGGCTGAAGGTAGTTCTAGGATTTTGCTAACATGTAGTTCATTAGAAGACAGATGTSTCCTAGCCCCAAAAATAAAAAATTTACTGCTTTTCCTTTACTGTACARTTCTTAGCATAGCAGGTAAACTGTACTGGAGGTGAAACAAAGAAAGACAGTTATTATGCTCTGGATGAGAAGAAATGAAGCCTGCCAATTTATATAACCTACTCTTAAAGGCAACCCTTAAAGCCTTAAAGAAACTTTTTTAGAAGTGAGTAACTCATTCTGAAACAGCCAAAAATATCTGTATTTTCAGCACCATGTTTTTTGCCCTTCAGGAAAGAAGGGAACTGAAAAAAAACTACCCACCATGCTGTTCAGTTTGAAAATCTCTTCAAATAATTTGTCTCAATGGTTCTCTTTTGACAAACAAAATGAATGACAACACCATTATCAAAACTTTACAAGGGTTAGTGACTTAAGATTATCTGARGATTTGTTTTATTTTAGGGCAGTTCAGATTAAAATAGAGGAATGCTGCCTAAGATTACATAGGACATTATTACAGCCAAGAAAAATATACATTCAAAACCTCAACAAAATATAGCCAGCTAAAGACTGAAAGCCAATTGATTTTTTATTTTTAAACATCCACTCTATTGCAGAATTAAAACTGTTTCAACTGTAGCTGACTCCAATAAGGAGTGGGGAAAAAAAGATCACTTTTGAGAAAAAAAAWYYTTTTTTTCAGTAGAATCTTTAAATAATAATAATTTTTGGAGTTTTTGTGTTTTGTTGGCAATATTCAGACTTAAYTAAACTCTTCTCTACATTGCGTTCTTTAGAACTAAAACAAAAAAAATCCCATTCTCTCTAAAATCAAGTTTACTTTTAGCCTTGAAGAGCCTTACAAAAAATTTTCAGAGAGTATCAGAAGCTTAGAAGACATTCTTCTTTCTAACACGCTGACACTGGGAAATASTGCAAAAGAAAACTGAGGATATACTGGATCCCAAAGCAATTCCACTATTTTTGAGAATTATTATAATTAAACTCAAGGAAGTCTTAGAGAATAAGGAAAGGAATAGGTCAGAAGAAAAAACAAGCAACCTATCCTCTCTAACTCACAATGAATGTAGCATAGTCTTTGAAATAGACTATACAATTATGTCCTAAGTGCAACATTTTTTTTAGGAACTGACCTCTAACTACACCATTAGCATCATTCAGCGTGAGCCTAGTCACACTGGTGAATGAGTTACCTGCAGTTAAATCACATCTTGCTGCACTAATCTACAAAACGCTGCTTTTTTTACTGAATCTTTGGCAGACTACATCTCAGTATTCCCAAACAAACATGAAAAAAMATGGCAGGAGAGAAAACTTATTTTTTCAAACCACTGCAAAATATTTCTAACATTTTTTGATACAGATTAACTATGCAATAAATCTGTTTTGTTGCTTAGATTTCAGGAACTACATGAAAAGTGCAGTAAAATAATAGGTCTGGTCAGACTTGACCAATAAAAAATTAATTGGTACTAGCAAAAACCAAGAGATTCAATGCTCTTGATATATACTAGGCTGTTTTCCCACTACYTGTGTGAAATGAATAGGATGTTCCAAAAAAGTAAAGACGGGACAAGTATTTGGGCATAAAAATGCCACAGAGTAAAGTAAGGTCCAAAATTAACTGCGCAGCAACTATTCTGCAGTCCTTTCCTGGATGCACATTCTCTTACCTCACAGCAAATATGAGGCAACTCATTACAGACAGGCTACCTCATACCTATCTGTGGAATAAAAGAATTCACACGATCYGTTATTGGCAGTTAAAACTGCCTTGTAGCACTCTGTACGCACACCCAACCCAATACTCATACAGGTCACGCATCTTTACCCACCCACTGCAGAAAACGTAAGAAACAGAAACAGCAYATTGCAGTGGTAAGCAATCTTAAAAGGAAAGGCAATGTTCTGATAACCAAAACACATTCTRTTTAAAACTACTAATGATTAAATGTAGTCTTCTAAAACACTATTAGGGTTAACAGTAATTCCTCAACACTTCTTTACAAATGAAGTCRAAGCCACACTATCTAATGCTTACGCTCCTAGACAGCATTAAAAAAGTCCAGATTGACATATAACTGTTTAAGCGAAGAGAAGCTTTTAATAGTATGTGCTCTATCATTTCAAGTAAAGCAAATTTTAGCTATAAAACTGCATACTGAGCACCAAACACCCACTCAATCAACCTTCATGCTAAAAGAGAGAACTATCTCTCACCTTTCAGAAACTTCTTGTTTTAGCTTTGGCACATCACCTGTAGACAGGTCAGTGTCCAGGAAACCCAGGAAGTCTCTTTCTGCATTAAAGGATTCTTTTTCCAAATCAGTATCTGATGGATTCTGAACAATGAATGAAGAATCTAAACTTCTCTGATGCAAATCCAATGCATCAACTTCAGCTGGGCGACCACGATGGCTGGGAGAGTTGGAAACACTACTCCCTTCCAATTCTAAGTTACTGTTTTGTTTCACATCACGCTGAGGTCGACTGTTCAACCCATCATCTCTGAATCCTTTAGCAAAAGGGTTGTAATCTATCTTCAGCTGGGTAATCTGGATGTTCTGGTAGGCTGTAACTGCAAAGAACTCTGTCTGTGGAAAGGTGAAAGTATGGACATCGGGGCCATTGAGCTGAATGACTTCTGTGGCTTTGTCTGCAGGCACCAAGTGAAGCCGGGGCAGATAGCGGTGCATAGAATGCAAGATTATATGACCCTCCTGGTCCAGTGTGTTGTTGGTAAGTTTGAGTTTGTAGAAGGATACCGGCTGGTGCATCCAGTACTGGCCAGTGGAAGGGGATTCTGGATGAATAAACACGCGCCCTAGAACATGTGGTTCTGCCTTCCCGCTGGGCTCCCACCAACGGCCATTCCATTTGTATCGGTGATTGTCCACGGGGGATATGTCCATGACTAGGATGTACTTCTGACTGGCATCCAGACCTGTAATCCAGTATCGGCAGTATGGGAACATGCGCCTCCCCTGCTTCGTCAGAATCATCTCTGTGTTGCGATGGTAGAATTCATTCCACATACTGTTGTTATCTAGGGTAACAGTGATGCCCCCTGAGACACAGTCAGCAGGGAGGCAGGTCTTGACTTTGGACTTTACTGGAGTTGATACACTACTGGCAAGAGCACAAGCATCGCGGTTTGCTACTAGGATCCCTTGGTCAGCTTTACCATTTCCCTGCTGTTGTTTYAAGATGACAAAAAAAGCAGGTGCTGCACCTGACACAGTCCCATCCCGGTTGCCCAAGACAATCTGCTGTTTCTCCATGATGAGCACTCTTGTAAGCTCTCAAATCAAAGGAAAAATTTATACAATTCTTCTGGTAATCTTCTACTTGTATTCACCATTCTGAAAAAAAGAAAGTTAGAAGTTAAAATTATTCAAATACAGGCTCTCTAAAAAGTAATTAGGTCTCAAGAGAAAACCTTTTAATATTTTTTCCACATTAAAAATATTTAAAAGATAATTGGTACTATAAAATGAAGTACAATTAGCCAATATCAAATCAAGGTTGCCTGCGCGTATAATTCAGGCCTAGAAGACACACAGGCTATGACACCTTCAAACCATATTTTCCTGCCTTACTCGAAACATCAGAGTGCTGCTTGTTCTGATACTGTCTCAACTTTTCAGGTCGCTTACTTAGAAACATCAGCGTTTGGCAAAATATGGAAGTTTCGGAAGAGCAAAYGGCACACCTCTGACACAAAAACAGAGGTCATTTTCTCCTGCCAAACAGAAATAGGTCTCAGAAACCTAGAATTTCGGAAAATGAAAGGGGAAAGGGAGAAAAAAATATGATTAAAACTTTTTCTCTGAGATTTCTTTGCTGAGAAAGACTACATTTTTGTAGCTGGCATTTCTTTGGGATTCCCCCACATAACTTAAAGATCTTCTACAAAGTCAGCACAAGACAAAGAATGGAAGAGAAAAAAAAATGTTCAAATGGATAAGCCTTGGGAATAAACAAACAAACCAATCCCCTCAAAACCCAAGTTAAGATTAAATGGTTGAATGGAAAGCATCAGACAACCTTAACTATCTCTAGCTTCTAAGTTACAGAAATAATGTATGTGAAATCAGAAAACACTAGTACTGTTATCATCAGCCTTATCATTGTTTATGGAACCAGAAAAATTACCTTTGTATATACAATTTCAATATTGTGCATCTACTCCACAGGTAACTATTATGTCAACACTCTAACAGAAGAGCATAAACAACTTAATTCTTAAACAGTTTGYACATTTCTCAATGTAAAAACGTAAAGTAAGTGCTTTTAAGTAGCCAACAAGAATGCCATTCCCATATTCACATGTTTTTATTTACCTTATTACATGTGAAATGCAGCACTGACAAAAAAAAAGACTCATTACATAAGGTGTAATTGGAAACAAGCATGAACCTGGGACAAGTTAAAAGAATCACCAGCAGTCAGTTGCTTAAAAGCAACCACATTCTAATTAACTCATATTCACAAGTTTTAAGTGAATTAGGTATTCAGTTAGTGATATTTATTTTGTTAGAACTAAATTACTGTAGGAGGAAGCTCTTCCTATGTAAACTAGCTCCCATAGGTATGTGGGAAATTACCTCAAAGCTAAGGAGGTGTAGAATTTATACTCCATGGTGAAAGTTCTTGACACATAGTAAATACGAAAGACTTAGTTCCACACTCTAAACTTTGCATTTTAGAACTTTGTGTAAAAAACAATTCAGGGGAAAAAAAGGCAATGCAATCTCTACAGGTTTTTGAGAACTGCGAACTCAGAAGATACAGTTTTCAGTTTTAATGAGAAAAGAGTATTATTTCCCACTTATACAAACTTCGAGGAGTATGGAACACAAAATGAATTAGCTGTTCAAAACTAGCTGTATATTTTCAATTTTAAGAMTGTTGACCTGCTTTTACAAAAGAGCATATGTAAAGTCCTGGACAAAGCACTGCAAAACAGACAGGTAATMCTAAAAAAGCTTTTTAATGTTTATCTGTAAGAACAGAATAGAAATACAAAGCTTTATTAAAATCACAGAACTGTGGATTGGAGAGAAGAATATTACATTCCAAGTTTGCCATTTAAGTTCTATGTGATTTTCCACCAACTTACCATGCCTATATATGCATACAGCATATTTGTATAGAAAATGTAGTCATAAAAGGAAGTTCACATTAATGCACTACAGTATACAACAAAACGCTATATGCTTAAGGAAATACACTATCAAGATGATTTCAAATCAACAGTTTAAGATATGCAGAAAGCCTGTAACTTTAAATGACTTCAGGCAGAACTTACAAACACAAGAAATAAATTCAGAAGAATTCAGTAATTCCGCATTCAGCAAAAATTACACGTGTACGAAGAACTGCCGAGTGTTTGTTTTCCAACGCTAAAAGTTCTTACATTGAACTATTTTAATTATTTGTAYCATAAGCAATGCTCACAGTACCAAAGTAAGTCTAAGGCGACTGTCATTATCAACACAATGTGATCATGTGCAACTACAGCACACAAAACCGAAAGTTGCATTATTTCGACACTGATATGCCCTTTTGATAAAAAAACCTCATGTGTTTTATTACACATCATTTATGTACACATCATTTATGATGATCCTCAAAAAGTGTTTCACTTATCTGTCCATATACAGGCTACAACCTTAAATTTGAAAACTGACATCTAACTAAAGAACAAACTGGGAAAAAAACGTTCGAAGTCACACTGGGAGGTACGGAAAAAGGCAGGAAAAGAACCAGATGTGAAAAACCTGCTTGCAAGAGAATCTTCTGCCGTCGAGACTGTGATTTACGTGCACAACGTGCGCAGATGCGGCACCACGCGCAGCTTTCAGTTGCAGCAGGGTAAACGCTGCAAGCGGGCGAGGAAACCTCAGCGCCCGCGCGAGCAACCCCGAGGGGCGCCGAAGCGGGGGCCGCGGAGCCGGAGCGGATGCGGCGGCGCGCCGGGAGCTGCCGCGTTGCCCGCGGGAGCGCGGCGCTGCGCCCAATGTCAGCGGGCGCCGCTGCCGTTCAAACCCG
>NW_028185062.1:2940266-2946652 GCF_003343005.1 Rhea americana | reverse complement strand
GCGCGCCCCGCTCCGCTCCGCTGCGCGCCCCGGCCCTCCCGCAGCCTGCGCGCAGCGGCCGTCAGGCGGCGTTAACGCGCTCCCCCGGCCTCCCCCCGCCCCAGGCGGGCCCAAGACCCGGAGCAGCATTTCCGCCGCCCTCTCCACGACACAGGCTGCGTCCCTATTTGCTTCTTTTTTCAGAAAATGCTATTTTTTCTCCTTTTCTGCAAAGACGACACAGTCTGAAATCCAAAGGACTCGGACATGACAGAAGCCCAAGACTTGGGAGCAGCACACGGCCACGGTGCAGGGCTGCCCTGCAGGGCACAGCAGCCATCTCCATTCCTCTGCACAACCTTCCGCAGAACTGCCACATGCACCAGTCAGAATCTGACCCTACAACACCACAGCTTCACAAGTGCCAGGTGGCCTTCAGACAACTAACACAAACCTGTCAGACCACGCCCGAGTTACCCCAGTGCTGAAGGAAGACCATCATGCTATGTGATGTTAGGCAAGCTAAATAAGCCAAGTTTTGTACTTCAACATAGTCTTAAAGTCTTCCTGTACTCAGCACATAACCAATACTGCTGCAAGCCATCCCTACAGCGGCAGTCCTTTACACATGTTAAAATGAATTATTACTACATTTTGTAAACCAGATACTTCTGAGAATAGGGCCAGTAAAACAGTATTGTGAATATTAATGAAATTCACATCAAAATGCAGCATGGTTGCAGGTGAACAATTTTGCTACCCCCTTTACTGTTAGGGTTATTTGTTTTACAATACTGCATCCACCGTCAAGGGACGGATGTTCACACAGTGGTGCCAAAAAGTCAAGGCATTAAAATGAACAGCAAGTTCCAGAATCACCAGCAGACTAGAACTTTGTACTGATTATAATATACCATAAACTGCAACTTCACAAAGGCTGCTCTTCTGTCTAACTAACACAGTTGTGTCTTTGCTGTTACAGAGCAGAAAATTGGTGAAACCATCAATATTGAAGGCCCATACTCCTTTGAGGGTTTTTTGGCAACAGAAACTTACCCTATGGGAGATCACCACAAAAGCACCCAATTAAATAAAACATATTTTTCAGACTCCTGAAAAACATGCACCAAAACAATTGTATAGGTATGTTGTTGAAAAATATAGACATAGGTATGTCTTTAGCAGAAAATCATGGAATATTTTCCCTTTCAACTAGAAAATGGACTCAGGCTGGAAGAACTAAATCCATTCACTGAACAGAGAAGCTGCTTAAATGTAAGTTTTCCAGGCATGAAAGAACATGCAAAAAGTGATTTTCACACTTTAGCAGTAAATGACAGGGAGGCTTTAGCCTCATATACTT
Organism: Rhea americana; assembly: GCF_003343005.1. Lineage (NCBI taxonomy): Eukaryota > Metazoa > Chordata > Aves > Rheiformes > Rheidae > Rhea > Rhea americana. Next base: position 2,945,310 of record NW_028185062.1, on the reverse strand, counting down.
GTTATTGTTCGGGGTAGGGGGAAGAGGCACAGAAAATATGTAACATCAGATGGGCATGGGGACAGAAGTTAGGAGGAGTTAGAGGGAAGGAAACATGAATATCAAAGAGATGTTATTCTTTTGGTAATGGGTCACGTTCAGATATTTTTTGGAATAGCTTCACAGGACCATTCTCTCTCAACTTTCTAAAAAAGCTCTTATCTAGTAAGCACTGGATAACAGCCAAGTGCTTTCATATAGCAAATGGGAAGCAGGGAGACGAAAGGAACCAAGAAAGGATTCCAGTTTAGTTATAAATTAAGAGTCTTTATTATAATTCAACTTGTAAACATCTTAGTTTACTTTAACTAGGTTAGGAATCCTGTAAGTATATTTGAAACCCATTTTTTGCCACAGTCCTCTCTAAAGTTTGCTCCTTCCTTTGTATGCTCTATCTGTTGTCCCATTTTCTCCAAAACTACAGTTCTTCTAAGTTTCATGTTTCTGGATGCCAATTCCTCCCCTCCCCCYCAAGAAGGAGGCTGTTAGTACCACTAAGGGCAGCTGAGTAAGACTGAATGGCAGAAAGTGCCATGGTTGTGGCCATGAGCCACATGTTCCAGTGTGGATTAAGCAACACCAGAGAGCAGACACTGCCAGGGACTGTGCCTCCATTTCATTCAGGTCAGGTAGAAAACTTCACCTGCACAGAAGCAGAACCTCTAGCTTATCAACAGAGCAGCTTCACCAGTAGAAGCCAGAGCAATCTCATTTAACTTTGAAGTCAGTCCTGCTTTGAGGAAGACGTTTGATGATTACTTGCCGATTCCTCCCAACTGACATTCTTCTATAGTTCTATGAATCATCACCAGCTTAAACAACCCAGTTCTGAGCAGTTATAGTCAATTAAAAAAACTACATGAAGAGCAACATTACATTTTAATTATACAACTATCAGCTTAACAGCCTTGATTGCACTAGACACCAATTGGCAGCATAGAAATAAACTCTTTCATACTAACTATCACCATCCATGACCAGTGGTGCTAACTTACAATAACTAATGAAGAGATGGTTGTATTTGAAACTCTATGAAGATGACCACCTAGAAGTATTCCTCCTTCCCCCTACATGTTTCTTTCAGACATATTGCCTACATATTCCCTGAAAGCATGACCTACAATCTTTACAAATTGCATTTCCTAATGGTATCCAGTAAATCGTAATTCAGTAATTCAGTAATGCCTGCAAGCAAAAAGTGCAAATTCTAATCCTACACAGTACAAGTAATTGCAATTTAAGAGTCAACCAACAGTCCACAAAGTTGCTAGTTAGAGTTCAGGCAAGAAGCTGGGTCCTTCAAAAAAAAAAATCAGTATTTCTAACCTATCTCAAAGGGTCAGCAACAGATCATCAGCTGGAGAGTCACATGGCCCAGGCTTTGCTGAAAATCTGTATGTAGAAGAGCAACATACATTGCAGACATAGTTGAAAACCTGTGGAGAATACAGAAGAGGTGGGGGTTTGTTTTTAGTTAGCAATCTCCTTCTTGGTTTGAATAAAGATCCTTCCCACAACTTAGAGCTACAACAGGACACTTATGCAGATGGCATACTTTGAGAGGCATTACTACTGAAGCATTACTGGAATAAAAAGGAGACTTTCAGTTCACAAACTCACTAACTAAAAACAACAGTCAAAAATGTTGTGTAGTGTGAAAACTAGAAAAAGCGCTAACATGAAAAACCCACAGTTTCTTTAGCCGCTTTGGAGAATCATTAATACAGTAGCATACCACAAGAAAGTCTGCTAATTCTGAAACTGAACTGGATTAAGTTGTCTAAGCAAAGGCATATCGTTTGATTTTTTACACCTCTCATTGTCCAACTGGTCTCTGATTGCTWCTTCAGAAGAGCACTGACCTCCTAGAATTGAATGTCTGCTGTTCACAGATGTCTTACACCTATAGCATCTAAAACGGCACCAGACCCCTATGCTTAGGCAACAGAATCCCAGTCTATTTTTAGAAAGCTTACAACATTTACAGTATAAAATAGTGCAAGTTCTTCCTTTGGTTATACCGATTAAGTATAATCTGATGTCAAGATTAAGGTATAAGTGGTGATAGAATCTAGCCAGGAAGTTTGATATAAGGCATCATTTTATTGTAAGCTGTTGCAGAAAAATCAGAGTAAGGAATTTGTTTTTCCAGAACCAGCTTTTCTTGCTGAGGCAGACATGCCAAAATATGTAACTTGTAGATCACTCAGAGCAGCAGCTGACTCAGGTTCAGCTGTCCACTCCAGACCCACACAGAAACTGTCATACTTGCTATGGGAATAGTAAGTTCTAAGTCATCAGTTTTCAGCCCAGAGCACTAATTTATACTAAACACAGATTCAGTTCTTAATGCTTAAAGCCATGAACATGCTGCTTCATAAACTGTCAGCCACACCCCTCCAAGAGCAGTTGTTTCTATCGCAGGAGCAGGATGAACCCCTGGTGGGAGAGCAGGCAAAGAGAGGAATACCTGCTTCAGCTCTCCAATGCTAATACCTTCCTACATGAACCAGAACTTTGAGTCTCCCAGTAAAGTTATTTTGTTTAATAGCATTGATGCACAGTGTACAATACACAAGTCATTCTCCTAAACTTTCAGGCAATACGCAGATCTTTCCAAACACTGCAGACTGTAGAACGAAAAAGCAATTCATACTTTATGTAAATAGATTGTGTTTTTTTCAGGGAGAGGGGTAGTCACTTTTCACTCTAAATAGTCACTGTAGGTAACTACGATATGTAACTATTTAGGCATTTTAAATACATTATTGTATATTACTTCCCATATTCCATCAGCAAGTTATTGATATGCCTGCTACTCAAGCATTCAATGCAAGATTGCTACATTTTTTCAATGTAACATTACTTCAACAATTGAAAGTTAAAAAAAAATAAAGCCATCTTTATGTGCTTTCTGCCATGAAACAATGGCAGAAGCAAGTCACAATAAACAAAAATAACACAATTTTCATGACTTTCAGTCCCTTTACAGCCATTGTGAACATGCACAATGTAAATGAATCTTTAGATGAAAATCTTATCCACAGTATAGACAGAAATAGAGGGTACAAACAAGAAAATAAAATTGGGCAAAACAAGCCAGGAAAGTAAAAAAGACTTCATCTGAGCTCATGACAAGAAGGGATTGTTTTATAGCAATAAGCATTGCTACACGGTCACCAATGGCTCTAGTTCATCAAGTTATAGCTGCCAGGGAAATCTCCTTGCCCCTTTTAGACTGCGGTAAAAAGGAGAGTAACACCAATTAAAGCATCAGACTACTGGTGATGGGTTCCAGATTTTATGTCCATCTTCACTACTGACTTACCCTGTGGTCAGGCAGACCACACTATACTAGCAAAACACATTGTACTGCAATGTTACTGCAAGAGTTAGCAAAACAGCATATCATTCCATACAATCAGGTGACAGTCCTGCCATTTCCCAAATTGCCTTTTCCTGGAGATAGTGACAGCAGCAGTGAACACAAACACTTTTACTGTAGAAATATTTTAACTGGCTTCCACATTCATCTTCTGTATTGTTCATGTCCCTTACTGCCTTTCTGCTTTGGGCTTCATGTTTTTAAGGCTTTCTTCTGGCTACCTTCTGCTCATGACAGGCCTTCTCACCTGTATCATTTTTACACTATTCTTACTTAACCAGTTCAGAAAGACATGCATCAACAATTTATCATTGGTAATAAAATCAGCAAAAATCCCACAAGGAAAGGGGTACTCCATCTTACTCCAACTGTGCAAAGACAAGAGCAACTCCATCATCATCATCAGATTCTTGGTTCTTCAGTCACCCAGGAAAAAAGAATAAATAATATCATCCCTAATTATGGAAGAACGAGACATCAAGTAAGTTTTGCCATTATCACAGCTAAGTCTTCTATTTGCGTATCATGGCTGAATTTGAGTAGATCCTCTGCTGTCTATGATGCAGCAAACTGATGACACTTTTCTGGCAGGTGATCAAATAAGTTTATTCATAAGTGGACTAACACTGGTTTCCCTCCAGCATGTTTGTCTCCCATTACAGGAACTATAGCATGTGTACCAGCACTGTGCAAACAGTACAGCTGACTAATGCCCAGCTGCTGCCACATGAAATAGTGTGAACGAATTTTGCCCATCTCAGTTGGAACTGAAAACTGTTATTTTCTCACACATAGGTGCAAAAAAAAAAAAAAAAGAAAAAAAGAAAAAAAAAGAAAACATCACCCATATAAACATTTTCTAGAAGAATCAATTCCTCATTCTGATTCTCACTACAGACCCCCAAGCAACTGTGCTTGCTGGCACTGGAAAGCTGCTGCAGCACTGGAATGAGTGCAGGGTAGATCACCTTGAACTGCTACTGCCATTTTGTATAGTTAATTCATCGCCTGCCTCTTCTTTATGCAATCATCAATTTTCAAAGTTTGTAGTAACTTCAAATCTTCAGAGCTTTGGCCCATTGTGTCCAGTGTGGTTAAAAACAAGCCATGAGTTCAGAAATCCTGCGTGACCAGTAAGATAGCGTAACTGCATTAAGATTTGATATCTTAAGAAACTAGGAAAAAACCTCAAGCGACACTGCTGGAAATCATTCTTTGTACACGGTTGAAGGAACGTCTGCTAATCCTCATCCCTGCAATTGCTATCTGATCTTGCTTTGCCATTTTTTAGGCCACTGTCAAACTTACCATCCACTACCTTGCCACCTAAACCCACCAATAACCGAAGGCTCKGCACCAGCAGCGCAACGTCGCTCAAAGGAAGCGGCGCTGTCCTTTACCTACGACGCAGCCCTCCGCGGGAAGGCGCTGCAGGGAGCGGCCCTGACGGTCCCCGGTGGGCCGCGCACCCTTGAACGCGCGGCATGAAGCCGGCTCCGGAGCCACGTCAGCACGGCCTCGGCTCCCAGGGCCTCGGCTCCGCGGCGCTCAGCCTCCGCCACGGCAAGGCAGGAAAATACCAGAACCACGGGCGGCGCGCCGAGCCGCGGAGCGAGCCGC
>NW_028185062.1:2933495-2938635 GCF_003343005.1 Rhea americana | reverse complement strand
CGGGGCTTCGTGGCCGCGCCGCGCCGCCCCGCGCGACGGTTGCTTTAAGGCAGCTTCTAAGGGCCGGGCTAAGAGCCACGGCCAAAGTAACCGAAGAGCCGAAGGGAGATGTCGCGGCGCACAGCTGAACGGGAACGGAGCCCCTCGGGGTCCTCACTGCCTCCGCGCCCCTGCGCTTGGGCTCGGGTTGGCTGAGTATCCGCGGAGCTGCGCTTGTGTTTGTTAATGAGTTAATGCTACCTGCGGTTATTCCTCAACTGAAGGAGTTTAACARGTCGAGGCTGCGTGGTCTTCAATATGGGATGTATTCGATAATACCTCTAAATATAACACCWGTACGTTTTTGTAGGTTAAAAAAAGAATGATTCTGGAAGTTACTATCTAGGAAATCCATAGTCTGTGGTGAAATAGTGGAACAAGTGTTAAAGAAMAAAATTGTACACATTTAGCAGGTGAAAACCATGATCTACCAGCAACGTAGATGCATAAAGACAGATAGTACTGGATGAACTTGATGACAATTGTAGATAAAACTGAAATGAAAGAAAAGAGTATGTTAATTCATGTTAATGAAAAGTTAAATATCTTGCAAAATCATCTTACAAAGTCATTTCAGATTGACTTGGTTATAGGGAAGTCATATGTAACAAAAACTAATTAAAACTGTAAAGAAAAGGTGATGACAAACAGCACTGTAATGTGCTCTGCAAGAGCATCTGCAGTCCTAGACTAAAATTTCCGTGATGAAGGCTGATACTTTGAAAGCTACCTAGTCGCCACAGGAATCATAGAAACAGTAGGAATATTCCTTGGTTATCGTACTATTGCTCAGAATTTGTGTCAATGTGACTCAGGAGACCAAACAAAAATGTAAAAAAAGGAAGTAACTAATCAGGCATACATTTATACTTCTACAAAATCTGGCCTTTCAATTTCCTTTTCAGTTATATTAGTTTGTATTTGGAATGGAWGGGTTGCTTCCCAGATCACTGAGATGCTTGAAAGTATCTTCTCTGTCCTATCATATAAATATTTTTTGAGGAAACCTTTTAAACAGTTTACRGATGTTTTAAACTATAAGCCAAACCTCTGTTGAGTCTTTGCAATTCTGTAATCACAATTTGGAGTCACTTGGTTTAGTCATTTGGGGCTRGATTAGAAAGCAATGGTGGTTTTGGTCCTTTATTTTTTTGAGTTCATGAGCGGATCAAGGAATCACCTAGTTTCAACTGTTTCTCTGAAATTACTGCTACTGTAATGGATGTGATGCTCAGTTCCCAGATGTAAGATGCATCCTAGATAACAGAGGAAACAACAAGCAAATGAAATTTATAATTTGACATTAAATTTAATGATATTGCAAATCCAAAAAAGTCCAAAGAAGAAAAACAAAGGCAACTAAAAATGTTGGGATTATGGACAAGCAAATGACAATACATGCAGGGAAAGGAAGTCATCAATATTTAATTCTCAGAGATACAGACATTTTGGATGTAGGAGTTTTGAAGGAAAGCTTATGGTGTTTGTGAACATCATAGAAAGGAGCCAAGAACGTAGTATGGCTGGAAAAAAAGTGAGCGTTGTTTTGGTCTCAAAGTGGAGGGTGCATCCTTTATCAGAGGAAGCCAGATCTTAGGACTACTCTGCTGAAAGATTTCCTATGCAGTTCAGATTTGGATATCCTCATTTGGAAAACATGTATGCAGTTTAAAGATGATCAGATTACACGGCGAGGTTTTGCAGACAAATTGCTGCTCATTCCCCTGCTTTTTATCGCCTACAAACTATCTTCTGTTTGTGGGTTAATCAGGCTTTTTTGAAAGCTAAGCATTGGGACAGTAGAGTTAGCTAGAGGAGCAGGCAGCTGAGTAAGTGAGATTAAGGACGTTCCTCCTTTCCTGCTCCTTTCCATCCTGAATAAAAACTGTAAAAGGAGAAACTGGGGAAAGAACAGTATCTCTTCTTTTGTGGACTTGTTTGCCCAGGGAGCACGCTGCTTTTTCCCATCACTAATTTGCCCAGAGCCCCCCCCCTCATTTTCGCACTTCTCTCCGCTTTCTTTGCCCCTGGTCGCAGATCCATTTGTTCAGTCACCACAGGCCTCCTGTTTGCTCTAAATCAAACCTCGACTTCTTCAGCTCTCRCGTTCGGACCCCTCCCAGCACGTGCAACAAAACGAGTCTATAAACCTGTTACGAGAGCTCCCACAGAGGACCATATTTAGGAAATAAAGGCATATGCTTCAGAAAACTGAGCAGAAACAGGCACATCCTTTTATGGGAAGAAATTATATAGGTTTTGAGTGGGTTGAACTAGTGGGAGGAAGTGCAATACAATTCAGGAAGGGCCGGTCTATGCCTAAGGCTGGCCTTTTACTGCCAGACTTGTTACCTGGTGTGTTTATTCCCAATGACTGCAGAATTCAAACCCTGATAAACAAATTTTGTTCTTTCATTAATAACATCCATTTATAGTTAGTCATAAGGGAAAAATAATTACATCTAAACAACAAGTGCGTTTAAAGACAACCACCACCCCTACGTTTGAAGCAGGCTATTTGAATTCTTGTCAGTCATTCAAAGACTGCAAAATGTCAGAATTAAGGATGCAGCTTCCTGGGCACTGCATGAGTCAGGCTCATATGAAGAAAATAATGTGTGAATATTTAATGAAACCAGCATTAGGCACATGGGAGACAACTGTAAAGCTGGCATTTGTTCGTTTTCTAGTGTTGATTTTGCATCCCCAGCAGAGGCTTCTTTATCTGTAGGTATGGATGGGGAGGGAAGGGACCATTGCTGGGGTCGCTTTCTAAGAGTTCTCTAATGTTATTTTTTATTGGAGCAAGTTTTTAAAAGATCAGTTGTCTTGGTTACACGTGGGGCCATCACTGTTGTGCATCATCGTCACACTTGAAGCCTGAACGTTTCCCTTGTGCTGCTGTCGCTGGAGCTGCAAAGATAGCTCAGGGACTGAGACTGTGCAGCAAGAAAAGGCGAGTATTTCCCAAGCCTGACACCAGAGATCCAGTGCTGGGCCTGGAAAAGCAAGATTAGGAAGCAGTTCAGTCCAGATTTTCTTAAATAATTCTGCAACAGAAGGCCCTGAAAGGCCTGTCGCTGGCTTCGGTGGTGTTTGCGTTTCATCAGCTTAATGCACCTGCCAACAGCGCGCTTGGCCCCAGCCTGCTCCCTGGCAGCCCTTCCCCACGCCGCYGGCTCACGTGCCCGGCGGGGGCTTGTCGGAGGCAGGAGCCCCCCGGGAACGCATCTGCACAGCTCCCACTGCCGGCGGGGCGCAAGCTGCCTTGGGGAGCCAGCGAAGGACGGGGGCTCCCACGGCCCCGCGAGCAGCCAGCCCGGCCCCGCTCTCCCCGCGGCGCTGCTCTTCCCGGCTGCTTTGGTCGCTGGAGGCTCGCAGTCGCCGGCTGCGCAGAGCCTTGCCTATCTTTGCTCCTCCATTTTGAAGGGACCAGAGAGACCATTTCCTGCCCGGACGGCCCCGGYGGGGTGGGAAACATGGCCTGGTGCTGCTCCTGAAGCGGGGCACTCTGCGAGCGAGGGGTTAAACTTTCCTCCAGCAATGCAGCACTGCAAAAAAAAAAAAGGGGGGGGTATGTTTGCTTGCAGGCGCAATGCCCCGCGGGCAGAGCCTTATCGCGACAGAGCGAATCTGAGACCTTTCAATAAATCGGAGCGTCGGCAGCGGTGGCAGGCGGAGGTGGTGTTGGGGAAGAAACCTTTCCTAAAATACACCGCTACGGAAGCGTGGCTGTCGGGGAGGAGCTGCCGGCCAGCTCGGCAGCGCTGCTTTCGGCAGGGTCCCTGCGCGGGGGCGAGCGGAGCGGCTGGCGGCCCCCCCTTGCCTGGCGCTCGCCTCCCTCCTCCTTCCCCGTGCTGGGGGGTCCTGTCCTCGGCGTTATCTCCCTTCGAGTAGGAATCGTCGGTGATTTCTCAGGTGTGGGAAGCCAGTAGTTTTCATGCTGCAACATCCTCCTGGTAAAACAGCTTTTGGAGCCCTAAAAACCGCGCAGGGCTTTAGGCGGCGGCAGCCGCAGCAGCCGCCTGCTCTCGCCCGCCCTCTTCGCCCTTCTCCGCAGCAGCRCCCAGCATGGCTTCACGAGCCCAACACTGGCAAAACGAAGCAGCACGATAGGCAATTTTATTGCCTGAAGCAACCTGCTGCCCTAGGAAAACGAATGCAGGTGTTCTTAGGGGGTCCGTTTGAAGCCGGTGTCGCTCAGCGTGTTACGTATTTCACTGAAATGCATCCACAGAAATTATGATATGGCATAGACAATGCAACCATCAAAAAATAAATAAATAAAGCCAAAGTAATGCGTGAAACAAGCTCTCCAGAGATGCTGCTGATAAACAACATAACCACATCGCAAACCCGCTTCGACGGCCCGGGAGGCAAACGACRAAGAGGCGCCGCAGAGCCCGGGAGCTGGCGCTTGCGGGAGGCGTTGCTGCTTCCCGGCCAGGCCGGCGGCACGGCTGGCCTCGCAGAGGGACCYGCCAGCGGCGCGTCGAGAAACCCCTTCGGTTTTTTACGCCCCTAATCTGGGTGCAAAGCAAAATGACCAGTTTGGGTCCAAATTCTGATGTGAGCTACTTCCCGTGGTTTTGCAGAAGCTGATGGGTCTACCTAAGCAGAAGCGAAAGCAAAAGCGTGGCCAGAGACGTCTCCCTCCTTTCAAACCGCGTGGGGTCGGAGACTAGCGGTTCCTCTCTCCCCAGTCTGCTCTTCCTTGCTGACAACTGCACCGCAATAAAAAATGCGTTTAGAAGGGAGTCCCGCTCCCCGGCGTCGGGCGAGCGCGGAGAGCCGAGCCGAGCCGAGCCGAGCCGAGCCGAGCCGAGCCGAGCGGCGTGGCCGCCGCGCGGGTTACCTGCGGGACGCCGAACAGGCTTCCACGGGCGAGCGGGGAGAAACAACCTGGCGCCGGCGCCAGGCGCCTGCGGCTCGCGGGGCGAACCTCCTCGGGCTCCCGGAAGGCCCTCGTTCGGCTGCGTTCGTAGTCCGGGGGGACATAAATAACGAAACGGGAAGGATCCGGAAAACCAGGCCAACAGCCTGCTCTCAGCCTCGTCTCTGGAGCGTCCCCGGTTTCTGGTACGGGGGGCAGAGGGCCCTT
>NW_028185062.1:2887207-2933360 GCF_003343005.1 Rhea americana | reverse complement strand
AGCTGCGCCCGGCCCCCGCGGCCCGGCCCCCGCGGCCCGGCCCGGCCCGGCCCTCCGCGGCCGGGTCACCAAACCAGGGGTGGATCGCAGGCAGCCTCGGAGGGAAACCTGGGCAGCTGTGCCCCGGGCCGGGGCTCGTGCGGGTGCTCCCCGAGGGGTCGCGGCACAGGCGTTCGCACAGCGAGTCCAGCTGCTGTTTGCTCTCCGTAACCAGAAGCTTAGGTAGGAAGAATCCATGGATTTTCCTAATGAACGTTTAGAGCCTTCTTGGAGTAGAGACAAGTGCAGATTTTCTACAGTTGCAGATTTCTGAGGCCAATAAAAACTGGTCCAGAAAGAGGCAAGCTGTAAAGCACGACTTTGAGCTCCTGCCAGCCTAGCGATGGCACCAGGCCGTGGCCTTCGCAGAGCTGCTGCTYGCTGACCCTGCTGCGCCGTCCGCATCAGGGCTCGCCGGGGCCAAGCGGCGCTTCAGCGGGCGAGCAGGCACGAGGAGGAGGAGAGAGCGACTCTGCCCCGGCAGGTCGTCTTCACCCGAGAGAGGTCCGAACGTGCCATGAGGGCAGCCGGGGCGGATTTCCACATTACAGGCTGAATTCTTCTCTCAGTAGTGTTTTATTTCATGCCAGGGAACCAGCCTCGGATGATTTCTGTGACATGCTCGCTGATTTACACCAGTAAAAGTGCTGGGAAAATCAGGTACTTCGTGCCGCTGGCCTCTAGTGTAAGTTTTGTTCCAGAGATACGGTGATCTTCAAGAGCGTAAATCCCAAATAAAGTCCCTGCGGGCCTGCTGTTGTCTTCAATTACAGTATTGCAGCCTCCTAACTGCAGCTTTATAAAACTGCTTTCTAAAGCAGCCAGGGAATATTTCCCTGGGTATACTGCAAGAGAAAAAGAAGAAATATCAAGCCATGTAGTTCTCTGATAAAACAGGTTCAGTTCTTCGCATTTGGGGTTTTGCATGGTCATGCCTGCAGAGAAAGTTGGCCCACAGGCAGGGCAACAGCCCTGGGGATTTTAAGCAGTGACCCAGAGGGATTTCATGAATAGCTGGAAAATATTTCAAGCAACGAGCCAAATCTTTCCCTCAGGTGTAACCCGGTGTCTCAGCTTCAATGGAGTTGCACCGSCATAACTGGGAGTGCTGGCAGCCGAGCTCGAGTGAATCAGCCTGGGGCGGGGGGGAGCATGAGAAGACACCGGCTGCTCGCTCYGCCGGAGATTTCCACCCCCACGGCAGTGCTGCTGGAAGCATGTGCCCGTGCCTCATCGCTTCCGTGCGGCGCCTGCTGCCGTCGCTCGTGCCTACCTTGATCAGCCCGGGCATCGCCGGTCCTGGCCGCCAGGAGCCCAAATGCCAGTGGCGGGGAGCGACCAGCTGCTCCGGAGATGGTTACGTCTTGAACTGCCTCTGCTGTCTGCTCAGTAAACGCAGGTCGGAGCCCTGGATGTGACACAATTTGTTTAGTGCCGGGGTTTTGTCCATGGCTTGGGACCCGTGTGCTGGCCGCGCTGTGCAGCAGGGAGGCGGGAAGATGCTCCGTCCCTGAGCTCAGTCTGGCTCCCTGCATGACCTCCAGGCCTGCAGCCTCCGGCCTCGGAGGCTGCTGCGGGTACAACGTTTGTGGGCACTGAAAAGCTGCTAAAGCTCAGCCTCTTCTCGCAGGCCAGCCACACACCTGCAAAGTATCTCTGTTCCTGCTTCTGTTTAAGCAACTTTGTGCAAGAGGGGGAATAACGTAGACAAATAATCCCAGAAAATGTATTTATTAGGCCTGAACCTCCGTTGAYGATGGTGCAGCCTTGCTGATTTACATCACCTAGCAGTTTGGCCCGTGTTATTTTTTTTTTAGCTTCTTTTAATGTAAATGAACAAGGAGAAATAATGAGAGTCAGCAGTGAGTGACCAAAGCACTCTCAGCCCTAGGTAATACCAGCATCCCCCAGGCAAGAGCGGCTGCCGCAAAGGCATTCATTGGCTGAGCAGAAGTAAAAAGCCAGCAGCAGTCTCCCACGCACTTTGGTTAATGACAGGGTAGCAATCAGGATCGGTGTCTTATATATTAACTACGAGAGCAGCAACCCTCTGAATTTGCTGCACTAATTGTCATATTGCAGTGTACAAAATGCTGTTCCCTCACATGTCCCACAGTTTCTCTCAACTTCCAGTTTTTGCCAGCTTTGTGTGTTCATCAGCATGTAGCACAATATATTATATTTCCAATTGGATTTTTTTTATGCACGCAAGCCCTCCTTCCATGTCCCTCGCACAGCAGGCTGGCAAGATTCAGTTCCTATAATGGCTTTTCTGGAAACTATTCCAGTCTCATTAAATCCCTACTGAACGCATCAAAGCTTAAATTAACAAGTGCAATCCATTTCCTAAGGTCAAACATTTTTTTTTAATTCTGTTTTAAGCTAGCAAACAGAAGCTGGAGGAAATAAAAGCTGGTGAGCTACTCGCCAGGCTTGGCTGGAGCCAGCCTGCTAGCAGCTATGGCTGGAAGCTCACCAGAGCGCGTCTGCCCGCCTGGAAAGCTGGGTGCACCGGGAGCTGCGACAGCRCTCCTAAAATACCCAGTTCCCAATTTCAGGTCGTTGTCAACACGACCAAAAGATTTTATGTTTCCCCAGCCTACTCAGACTAAGTGAACCGGCTTGGCACGCCTGAAGCTTGAGGAGCCACGGAGAGATGAGTAAGCCGGCGCTGTATCATCTTTGTTTTGTCGCTAGACCTTAGCGCAGTCGCTGCGGTCTGATTCATACTGACGCCAAGTTCCTTTTATATGAAAGAGCAAATGCGATCAAAAATCATGTCCGTCAGTCTTTTCTGYTCTTGGACCAAGAAATTGATTTTTCGCCCAGTTTCCTATGGTAACGAGGCTTTCTGATCTCAGTCTGCAGGTGTTGTCCCTAATAACTTTTGAATCCATTGGCTAATTTCAGTCAAATGTGATAGAAGCCTGAAGGATAATTTAGTTCCTACCGAGTTTTCTAAAAATAGGCTCTGTGTGAAAGACCCTATTAATGCCACATAACTGCCTTCACCACAGACAGAACTGTGGCATTTGCTCACTTCTTACTGGACACCAGGGAATCCACAGAAGAAAAAGCTCTTAAAAGTGACTCAACTAGGAAAAAGCTTCAACCAGGACTTGCAATCAACAGTGGGATGCAAATCCACAAAAGACCAGGCTTCCTTAGTTCCAAGGGTTCAAAGAACAACTTTCTATTTTAACTGCAACATAATGTATATTAAATAACAAATCAGTATTAAATTAGGGCTTTATATGTGGGTCCCTGTAAGTATCGCAGAATAGCCTCAAGAGAAACTCCTAGTAAAAAGTATGTGAATTTGCAGAAGCTGGCAGCTGTCTGAGCACTGGAGAAAAATGAATACTGCCAGAATAAATGGAATGTAAATGAGGAAAACATGTATGTGCAACTGCTGTTCCTTTCTCTGCTCAACTGAACTCAAACTTTTGCTCCAAATTATTTGCATTTGACTTAAGGGAGTCTTTTGACTGAGTAAAGGCTGCAAGATTTCCGTCCAGACGCAGATAAAGGAAGATGGTGACAGGTGCGGGAGCAGTTGGGCATTAGCTCTGGGAAATGTGCACTGCAGGCAACTCCTGAGCAAYCAGTGCAGAGCACCGAGGGGCCTGAGCCCGAGGAGATGGTGTCCCATCATCAGGGAGGCGTGGGTGCAGGCGGCGTGCCGTCAGGCTCACTGGCCCRCGCGGGACAGAGGCCGGCTCCGTGGAAACGGGCAGCGCAGAGCCGTGCCTAGTCCAAGCCAGGGCAATGGTTTCTGTTTTGATACTCCATATATAAAATACCTGTTTCTGCTTTACGAATGCCTCATTTGCTGCCTTTGCAGCTCATTCCATCTGTGCCCATTTTAAAATTTCTTCCCATCCTCCCTCTTTTCTCACTAGCTCTTCTTTTGGTGTTGCTTCTCCCGCCCACAGGCCAGCCTCACTTGTACCTGGTCTGACCAGGCTGGCRTGCAAAAGCATTAAATCATCGTTTGAACTAGATCCAAGGGACATCACTGGGCAATGGAACCTTAAAATAATAACAAAATCAGCCACTCGGTGCTTAGGAAGCCGTTTTTCCTGCATTGCAGATGGGGGGTGAGTGCTCCTACCGTTTCCCGTCACTCTTCCTCTCTGYGTGAGCTGGCAGGCAGAGGGCGTGCAACGTGCTGTTTGCGGATGAAGAAGAAAAGCGTGAGGTACACCTTTTCTTCTCAGTGAGCTGGAAATCCAGGGGCTCTTTTATGTTATGTTTGGAACATATGACGCAGCAGCTGAATATAACCCACTGCCTCCAAACCGCTCTTCCACAGACAGCACTGCTGGTAATTGGATGGGTGTAAACAGGTTTGAGGAAGAAGGACCAACAAAGTCCAATTTTCATGGAGGATGAAGCATTTTCCAGTTAAAGCTTCTCCCCCTGCTCCCGCACAGCTGGGGCCAGAGAAGCTGGTGCTTCGGGGAGCACCAGCCCATGTTCACCAGAGCTGGGGCTTCACAGCCCCAAGGTAAAAGCCCTGCGGCGTGACCCTGCCACCTGGGAAGGCCAGAAACGTGCTCTGCCTCCAGGAAAGTGGCTTAATCACATGTGATAAAGGGAGAACCACTGCTTTTAGCTGTGATGGAGAGATTCACTATCAGACTAACCGCTTTTACTAATGATCCCGGGAAGTGAGAAAATCCTTCCAGAGCATCACCACAAACTCTGTCACAGATAAAAACTGGGACTCAGACACAGTACATGTTTTATTATTTTAAAAAAATGCATAAAAACTAATGACATGCTTCCCAAAGTTAGAGTCTGTATGTACAGTCTGTATGTATCTCCACTTCCCAGGCAGCTGCAGGGAGCATAGCTTTCCACCCTCCCTGCAAACAGGTGTCCCAGCACAGGTTTTTCCCTTATAATTTGTTAGGTGTTATCTTCTCACCTGCATTTACAGGATCCCAGCCCACTGAAGAGAAAACCCTGTACTGCCTGGGGTGTAAGATGGTGCAGTTTGTATTTGTGACTGAGAAACTGTACTGAACTTCTGCAGACGTCTGTAGGACATCATTTTTTAGCAGGAAACTTTACAGAAAGGACTTGTGCCCAAACCCCAGACTGAAATTTCCCTTCCCTAGGAAGTGTTCACAATAGGGGCTGAAATTGGACCTGAATTTTGTAGTTAGCCCCCAAGCTGACAATAACCAAATATTGGGCATTGAAGCATGGAGTGTTCTGATACCAAGTCTGTAGTCTAATTTGATCTCTATTGGTCCCACCTTCAACAACTCAGCAAATTATGACATTTATGGTATTTGCTTCTAAGGAAGAGCAATGTGGAATTTTAAGTCRTATGATACTGCTGAGTTTTCAGGGCATTGGGAATAAAACAAATTAAGATCGAGCAAATATTTAGGATAAATAGAGTAAGATGTAACTGAACTTCCTTGCATGTGCTGAGAACCACTGCACAAAACAAATGCTGATTTACACTAAAATATTAAATTATTAAAAACCACACAAGCGCTTGCAGTTATAGTGAGTCAGACATGCTGATTGTAAAACAAAACAAAACTCAAAGAGCAAAACCACTAATTTTGCTCTGTATGGAAGGCTGCAGTGATACTAGCCTATGATCTGATGTGGCTTTTACAGCGTGCCTGAAGACCTCCTTAAAAGGATGGCCAGTGGTTCTCAAGCTTTTTCATAACGAGGACCCTGCCTTTCGAGAGAGATCTCTAGGGGATCCTTCCTCCTCCAGCACACACACCTTCCAAAACTGATTTCACATCTTCACTACAGCAGCTACAGCACTTGGTTATTTGAAAAAGTAATAGGACAACTAAAGAGAAAGATTAAAGCAATCCTATTTTAAAGCAAATGCTGAATCCTGCTCTCACTGAATCCAATGCAAGTCTACAGGCTGCCATTCTGTGTCTAGGCTGTCTCCTTCCTCTCCTGGAGGGCAGCACTTTGCATTAAGCAGCACTGTTTCCCCATTCAGCTGTTAAGTCCCCTCTGCACAGCTTCCTTTCGATTCCTTTGAAGTTAGAACTTGTCCTCACATATGCCGGTTGCTCCCCCTCCCTTCACTTTTTACTGCCAGCTGCAAGTCTGGTCAGGACTGAATTGCCATCAAACAGAAGACAAAAAAATACACAAAAGAAGTATAACGGTTGAAGAGGGATGCTGGATTTTCCTTGTTTCCAATTTCATCGCTCACTAAAGCATCTGAAACTCTTAGAAGAGCCCTGGCCCAAGGAAGCAGCAAGTGTCACTGCATGAAAACTGTCAGATGTTCAAAGTCACTGCTGGACTGAAGCAGATCTGCAGATTGCAGTTTGAGAACCACTGAGGTAGGCAGCAAGTCTAGGCAGTACTGCTGAGTAAACACAAAGGGGATTTTACCCTGTTGTTCTGAATGACACTGTAAATATCCATTAGTGTTTTCAGAGGTACTAGGCCCAAAGTTATGCAGCCAGGGTGGAAAACAATATCTACACAAGAGCGAGCACTGACAGAACAGCAGGCACATTCGGCTCTACTCTGGCAGTCAGCGAGAAGGAGCAGAGCACAGACTCGACTGCCTGCCTTAGCATCAAACTCCCTTCAGTGGGATGTGACCAACCTATAATCCTACTGCCCTCGTTCCCCACATCCAAGAGGCTGCGAGGGCCAAGGTCTTTCCAAGCTGTCCACCTCTGCAGCCCACACGCACAGTGAAAGCTGCAGTGGCTGCCTGGGGACTCTGTGCTGCTCAAAGCCATTCCAGACGCGGCGTCAGAAAATCTGGTGCTGTGGCTCTGCAACTGCACATATCCCGTCCCAAGGAAGCAGAGTATCACTGTTACGTACAGGCTAGCAACTTTTCTCTCCTTCAGCCTCTAGCTCATACAGAAGGCTTTTGTCCTCCCCTTCTGCTGCATCTGGATGTCTTTCACCATCAGCCTCATCTCCAAGGCACAGGGGGCTCATGATGTAGCGATAGTCACTAGTGACAGCAGCTGCTGCCCCAGCCGTGCTCTCCTCACTGTCCACATCCCCGAAGGAGGCGTGCAAGGCTGGGTCACTTGCAGGATCCTCTTTGTCCTTCCCAATGTTGACATAGAGAGGATCTTGACTGGAAGAGAGTGTGGACATCCTCCCTCGAATCATTTCCAGCTGGGACCGGAGCACCCCAAAGCTTGGGCGTAGCTTGGGCTCAGGATGCCAACATCTGCACATGAGATCATAGCTGCAACAGAGAGACAAGAGCACTGAGAAAAGCCTCCATCCCACTGCTATAACACCATGTAGCACACTTCTGTACCCCTTCAGTGGCGTCAGGGAGGAGCACTGCTACCTGCAGACCACTAAAATCCTTAACTGCAGTGAGACTCACTTGCAGCATAGCCTCTAACGTTTTCTTTCTTCAGGGCAGAGGGTGGGCTGAGCTCAGAAAATGAAGGCTGGCAAAAAAAATTCATTCTGGCATGTATATATTTGCCTGGAATTTGCAGTACTTATTTTTTTAAGATTAGATTGCATACATTTGAGTTATTACAGACATTTAGAGACATGCAATACTTTTGCAGTGACTATTGAAAAGCCCAGTCACTCTCCCCAAAACATACTGGCTTTGGGCTTGCACAGGAGACAGCACATAGGCTGTTACTATGGATCTCTTTCCTCGTTCCATTTTCAGAAGCACTCTCATTTTGTTCAAAATAATAATTTAGAAGGTATGAAAAAAAAATCAAAAAACCCTGTCAAAGGATGCTGAACCTTTTGGAAAAACCTTATTCCATTGTCTGTGGAGAGCTTGAACAGGACTGTGAGTATAACACCAGCTAGTAACAGTTTTTGAATTTATGCACGAGAAAAGTCCCAGTTTATAACTTCTGCTGTGACTGAAGCTGTCATTGCAAACGCTGCAGAGATCCAGTTGTAGAAGGTGCAAGTTATTTCTAGAACCTTCTTTCTCCAAATGCGTAAACTCAGCGTTGCAGGCATAACGCCACCACTGCTGGATGACAGAGCGCCAGCGCGACTGGGAAACGGCCCAACAAATACGTGCAAAGGGCTGCAGCAGGGCTGACGGCGCCTTCGAAACACACTGAAATAGCCCTTCTACTCCAGCCGCACCGCCTCGACGCAGAGCACTCGCTCAGCGCTGTGACGGGCTGCAGCCTCAGCTGTGTTACACGGGCAACGTTTCGCCTGAGGGCGACCGCCAGCCGGGCTGCGGCGACGGGCGGCAGCTTCCTCGCTGAGCGAACGCGGGCGCGAGGAGAAGCCGCCGGCCCAGCCGGCCCGTGCTGGGGAAGGGGGCTACGAGCGCGGCCCCTCCGATCGCCTCCCGCGCGGGCGGTTCGCGAGCGCCCGCGCTCTGCCGGCCTCCCGCSGGGGCCCGTTCCGCTGGAGCCCTGCCAGGCTCGCTGCCCTGCTCCGTGCATCGTCCTCAAAACTGGCAGCTGCTTTCCCATTTCTTTATCGTTGCCAGTTCTGCAGGGAGCGGGAACAAAGCGCGGTCTCACAGCGCTGGCACTGAGAAGCTCTACAGACAAACAAGCCTCAGTTAGACTTGTAAACAGAAAAAAAATCTGATACGGCTTTTGCTGGGGAATAAAGCATTTCATGATGCCTTTTATTTTTATGTCTCTTGCCTGATACCAGCTTTACGAGCCTGTTTTTGATCTCACATTAGTTTTACAGAAAGCTTCAATGCTTCGCTTGTCTTAATCCTGATCTACAACCCTCAAAAGTGGTAGAAATAACTCAAAACACTCCACAGACTTTMTACTCTGCAGGACCAAAGCAAGCTCGCTGCCAACAACAGAAATCTAGTTGAGGAAAAAGGTAGAGAACTGGGAGCGGCTGTGCTGGATCAGCCCCAAAGCCCACCTGCCTCAAGACCCTGCCTCTGACAGCGGCCACTAGCAGAAGCTTGGGGAAAGCATGTAAGGTGAAGATGAGCACACAGTGAGATCTTCGACACATCCTCTCAGCTCTCAACAATCTGTAACTGAGAGGCCTCTCAAAATGGAGATTGTGGCTTTTTCAGTAGTTTTTGATGCATTTTTCTTCAGTGCCTGGTAGCTTTTTGAATCTTGTCTATACTTTTGTCATCTGTAACAACGTGGGGCCATAAACTCCACAACTTGGAGCCAAAGCTACTCAYAGTAGTTGAGATACAGACTTACAGAATTTAAGCAGTGGTATATTGATGTTTTCATTTAAGTTTAGGAATAGTTAAAATGAACTGCTGAGAAGACAAAAACGTACAGCTTCAGTAACAGGAGTACAGATTATTCCCTCATGTAGAAAACAAGGCTGTAGAACAGAAACCACAAAAAATATTCCACCATCATAGCAGAAAGGGGTGGGGGGAGGGTGCTTCCATGGGTCCCTTTTACAAACAAGGAATAGCTTGAAAAGGTCCCTAAAGCCAGTGCAAAGGCAGTCAATACAGCTCAGGCATCTATTTCAACCCTACGGGTATACTCTACGAATGTTTTTCCAGCCACAAACCTTGGAGCAATGACTTCTGAGCACACATTTCACACAACCTGCTGGCAAAGAGTGTACCCTCAGCTGCCAGAAGGCAAGACTGTGGGCCTGGCTATTCAGAGGCCACAGAGGCTGCAGTATGTGGCTGTCTGTTTCCCAGATAGCTGTCCAAAAATCTTCCTGCAAGTCTAAAAATGTCTGAAATCAATATCCAAAGATTGTTGTCGTTTTGTTTCCACCTGTAGTTTAAGGTGGGACATTGATCCACAGAGCTTTAGATCCTTGTGTCCCCTCCTTCTCTTTTATCCTGCTATTTCTGGTGAGATTAGCAGATGTGATTTTGAAAAAACAAACCTAGCTCTGAAAGACATATGCCAGCCACCAGCTCTGCAATTTACTTTCCTCACTGTCTCCTAGATTGTTTGTCCATTTGGCGTTTGTGATGTGCCACGAAACTCATCTCTTTTCTTAGATGCTGGCCTGAGAGAGGCAGGGAGCAGTGAGTTTCTGGAAACACAGTTATAGTTTCCGCAAAGCCAAGAGCCTCTAATGTTGATACTGCTCATGCTCCTGAGCCAAGTTAGCTGCTCATGTAGCTACCACAGGTTCCAGTGAGCTCTGCCAGCAGAGAATATCGGGTAGCTAACCCAGTGACTTTCTAGCGAACACCTCTGTGTACTGAAAAGTGGAGAGATTCAGATCACAGCCCCAGCCAGCTGCTTCTGTTTCCTTCCAGTAAGCCAGACTTCTCAGGGAATCAAATGTCAGCAAAGAGAGGAAGTACTCACACATCCTCCAGGCACTCCGGTGGCTGCTTCAGCCTGTTCCCACTGATGAGGTAGTTGTAGATTTCTGCATTCTCAATGCCAGCGTAAGGGGTTTGCCCTCGGGTCACAATCTCCCACATGGTCACCCCAAACGCCCACTGAAAGGGAACAGCAAACAGAGCTAGTGAGCACATAGTTCCGTGCTTGCTGCGGCAGGGTTTTGGTATGCTCAGCATGGGCCAGACTGCGGCTTTGGCACAGTTCGACTATGCCTCTAGCTAGGGAAAAAAAAAAAGACCCAGCTGATGTTGCTGATGCTCACGCATTATCTCAGGAGACAGCTGAAGGCCCTGCCCAGAGAAATCCTGCAGTGGAGCAGGGGGACCTCTYAGAGTTGCAGCTGTCTCTCACCTGCAAACCTCTCCCAAGGATCTCCCACTTACGGTTTTTGAAAGTATGTGGTATCAGTTTTGTGATTTTCAGCTATACAAAGGTATTGCTTTGGGGTTCACAGATCAGATGCTTAATTTACTGAGCCAGATTCTGGGTTACTGGGAATGTATAGGTATAACTGAAAGCCAAGTTTAGCCAACGAGCAGGGGAAGTAACCACTTTTGGCTCATGTTGTTTTTGCTCTGTGTTGTACAGTTATACCTGTACACTTGAACCTAAACTGCAGTGTTCGTTAGGTGCAAAATATGGTTCCCTTAAACAAAAYGCTGGTCAGTTTCTGTGATCATCAGTCACTAAACACTGTCTACAGTGGTTATGCCAATCACTGGGTGACATTACAACTGAGTTACAAGGCCGTCCTGGCTATCTCTTCAGAAACACTGACATGGATGTCTGGGAAGACAAGTGCAAAGCCATGAAGGACAAAACTAATAGGAAACCAGATCAGAAGACGGAAGAAAGTATCAAAAGGGGAAGGAAGGGGAAAAAAAAAAAGGAAGAGGAAATGAAGAAGTTTGTTTCTTACGTGATGGGTTTAGTCTCACTCCCAAAGCAAAGTGTTATGGGGAGGAGTATCTAAGCACTGATACRCTTGGAGTTTAAGAAATTCCATCAATGCCCTCTGTAGGCTGGAATACTATTGCTACACTTGTACACGAGTGTATAGGCCATGTGCATGGGAGATCCAGTCACCTTCAAATTGTAATGCAGAATAGAAAGGAAAAGGAATAAGAGTAAGACATTACACAGAGAGGAAAAGGAGGATGAAAAAGGAAAAGGCAGAAGGAGAGGATGGGAGAACAAAGAAGGACTGAAAGACAAGAGAAGCAAGAAAGGGGGGTTCATCTCTTCTGTTATACGTAAACCACGCACAGATATTTTTGGTCCCAAGATCTGAAAGCACCCATGGTAGAGGTGACACTGTGCCTCAAAGATAAGGTACCAGGCAGACTCCCTTTCCCATYGCCAGGGCCTTTTCCCATTCTCAGTGAATACAGAAGGATTCCTTCACTTCCTCAGGAATACAAGCCCCCAAATGCACAACAGTAAAACTTACCACATCACTGTGTGTTGTGTACAGATTATCAGCCAGACTTTCCAGGGCAAGCCACTTCACTGGCAGCTTGGAAGCACAGCCCTGACGATAGTAATCTCCACTGTAGATTTTCTTAGAAAGCCCAAAGTCTGCAACACTCACATTCATGTTCTCATCCAACCTAAGGGAAAGTTTTGATGACTAAGAAAGGCATTTATTGGCCACCTCAGGGAACAGACATCATGCTCCTACATCTCAAAGAACCTCCTGCTTTCCTCAAAATGAGATGTGACTAAAGAGGTACTCAGCTTTCTCTAAAGGAAGTCTACATATTTTTAAAAATATTAAAAAACTGGAAATCAGTACAGGTTTCTCTTAAGTGCCAAAGTAGACTAACAGATCCTTTTCCATTATGACTATCAGGTTCCTGTCTGTACTTCTGGATGTTTAAATGTCATTGGAAATGTGTGTCATTTCACATATTACTGGCTGTTGTAGTTTTCTTCAGAGGCAAAGTTCTATCTGCTATAATGGGTTGTTCCTTACTATGCCCTCAGGTAAGAAGCAGAGGAAAAAAAGGACAAAAAAGGACTTTCTTCTCTTCAAAGCAGGCAAGGCAATCTGAGGACAAGAGCAGCAGTGTGGGATCACAAAATATACTAACCATGCACCTAACCATTTTCAGAGAACATTCTTCACATAAGCAATCCTTCACCTGCTTTGGGTAAACTTTACATTTCTTACACTGTGATAATCAAGTCCACAAAATACATACTAGATATTATGAATATGGATTCCAGGCTATACTCCAAGTTCCTTACTCCTATCACAGCCAAAATGTATTCTCTGCTGTTGGCTACCTTATGATACAGAGCAAATAGCCCCTGCTGACACAAACCAGCAGAGTGGCTAATTACAAAAATGTATTATGGACCCTGCAGACACACGTGCAAACCTGTGTTGGAATAGCTTCCTATAAAAAGGGGTGGTTTGGAAGCTCAGTAGGGGCTTAGGAGTTTCTGCCCCTGCCATGGCCTGACCATGGCTCCTCTCTGCCTACTGTCACTTGGAAACGAGGATTGGCATCCTGGGACAGGATCCCTCCATGCTTCTGTCCTGCAAAAGGCTTCTCGTGTGTCTCTCAGCCACACCAGTCTCTCTTTTCTCTAAAAGCTCATAGTTCACTTACATGCAGTTCCGAGCTGCAAGATCCCTGTGTATGAAGTTTTTTGAGCTCAGATACTCCATCCCACTGGCAATGTCAATCATGAACTTGAGGAGTGTCTGAACAGGCAAATTCTGAAAGAAGTAACAGTTTAAATTCTGTTCCTGGAAATTCATGGCAAAACTGCAACATTTACCACTAACTCATTGAGCAGGGATACTGTGATACAGAGAGGGAATGGAAAGGAGGAGTTGCTCCTCAAAGTGGGTAGCATTAAATACAGTCACTTCAACATCATATCCCAACCACAACTTCCATTGGTGTCAGAGTCTGGTTATCTGCCAATAGCTTTGGGAGATCAATCCTGAACTAATCTGAATATGATCTCTGAAAATCTGCAACCTCCCAGAAGGAATTCTGCAATAAGGAAGACTTACAAAAGGGTTTTCCCCAATTCGTGACATCAGCAGAAAAGCATGAAGGTCTCCATGCTTCATAAAAGGCAGGATCACCATTGGAATTGGGAGCCGACCCTTGGGACGACTTCGTAGACTGACTCCTAATGAGGATACAGAGAACAAAGGGTTTTTAGCGAACAGATCAGTCCCGAGGGGAATTTTACAGACTGTTGTGCCTTTCTCTTTAGAATCTGGAGGAAAAGATGCCTTTTTGGAGGGTAGATTCCATGCTCCAAGCTCCTTGGCATGACTTCATGCTAGGAGGTGTTGAGGTATCTCTAATCCAGCTATCCTCAAGAGGAATACTAAGTACCCASTGCCTCTCAGCTTCTTATAGGACTGGCTTTAAACGTTTCCAGATTCACTCCAGATCAGATTGCCCCCGATCCAAGGGTCAGCAGAGCATCTCCAAATTCTAGAGACTGACCATGTTCCACAGTGTCTATGCATGGATGTCTTGCTTCTTACTCAATATTTCAGAAAGGATAAATTTCCGATCCCCTTACTTTTTACCAATCCAGCCCTCCACATTTCACAGTGGTTTAAACATCTCTCAGATAGTCAAATACAGCACTGGCAAGAACCCAGAAATGACTTAAACAAGAGAGGTTGATGCATGTTGYGAGCACTTATACACCCTCTGACTTCCTCCAAGCCTGGGAGGAGCAACACTAATACACACAGGACTCCAGCCTGCTACATGGTTGTTCCCTACAGCACCAGCGGTGACTGCATTAACACTGCTGTTGGTTTGCAATGCCTGTGAGCATGTGAGGCTGTGTGGGATCCTGCGGGATGGGAGGAGCTTTTTGGCCCCATGAAGCAGAACCACTCACTCACCGATCAGTTTAGTAACGTGTGGGTGGTCAAACTCCTTCATGCACGCAGCCTCTCGCAGGAACTCCTCAATGTCAGTCGAGGTGAAGATATCCGCTGGAAAGAAGTGACAATAACCTTTGTCAGTGGCTCCAAGGGGCATTACAGATAATCATTATTGGAAGTTTGTTCTTTGAGGCAGAGCATATCCTTTCAGTCCTGCAGCTAGATCAGTCAGTTTACAACAAAGCAGAGCCTGACACTTTCTCCTGGGATGGGCAGCAGTAAACATGTATCAGGGACATCTGGTGAACTGATTCTTGGCAGAAAAAAGACCTGCTGATTAGCAGCTCTTTTCTCAGCAACAACTTTCCTTGGAAGCTGTGGAAATCATGTGGGTTAAAGATGTAAGAATTAATTAGCTAAAAGAAGCTAAATTATAATGGTGAGAGAGAGAAGATAGCATACAAAATTAAAGAAAATGTTGAAACTGACTGGATAACCTGGAATCCCAGGCTAACACGGTACAGCCCAATTAATCTATGACCAGGATGTCATGAAAGATCAAAGCTTTTACATCGCTAAGCATGACTGATTCTAATCTGCATTTAATGTGCAAGAGCTAAGATTTCTTAAGTACCCACAGTTCTGGAGAGTTTGGACAAAATTCAGCAGTGATATAAACCAGCATAAGTTTGGAGTAAATTATTTCTCATTGCTATTATTCCAGATTTACAGAGGTAKAGCAATCAGGAGTTACTCCAGGGGGCTACTTTCCCTGCTGCTACTGCTGAATTTAGTGGGAGTCCTCCATTGGACTCCAGACTTACAGGCAAATGTTCACTTTATTCATTTAAGTATGATTCAGAAGACAAAAGTAAATTCYCTTTTCACAATCAGTGGAGAAAGAAAATACCTCTGGAGAGCAATACAGAGTTCCCATTAGATGCCTGAAGGTAGACAACTTGACTATCCACAAAGGGGCTTGCAAACTGATCAGAATTATTGTTGAAACTGGAGAAAAYGATGAAACTCAAGAGTAATGTGGTATTAGTGAATTTAGTGGGGGCCCCATCAGCTCTAGAGATAAGCAAGTATCTCTCTGCTTTATGTCAGCCACAGTTAATTTTGGTTCTGTGGGCAACGGAGGCAAAGTAACATAGGTTTTTATATCTATATATGTATATATGAACACATTTGCTTTGACTTACGCTTGTCTATTAATTATTCTTCCCGTTACAGACTTCTGCCTTATGAGTATGTTAGTTGCCTTTGTACCAAAGGACAAATCAGATGGGAGGATGGGAGTTAGCCTACTTTGTCACCTACACCTAATCGATACAGATTTGTTTGTCAACGCATTCAGCCCAAACACTCCTGTTTATTCTAGGATACGCGCCTGAAAGAATATTAGCCCTGAATTATTAGGGCTAAGCAGATCTGCCTATGCGTTAGGAATGTAGTGTTGCGTTGAATCAAGTAACTGAGTAAGATCCTCCGTGCACAGAAGCAGCTGTGGCTATAGCTTGCTTTTGGTTACACTCCCCACATGGTAGGTGCTGTACAACCGAGGTTGGAACTCTCCCCTGAAAAGCTTACATGATTAAAAGACTGATGTGGAAGAGATGGGAAAGAGAACATACAAGAAGTGACTGAGTGGGAAGCACAGAAAAGAGTAAGGAAGAACATTGCGGGATGTCTGCTGAAGAACAGGACAGATAGTGTTTAATMTTTCCAAGCTCTTTGCTTATGTACTTCAGATAGCCCTGCTCCCACTTACCTTTCAGCATCTTCACTGCCACTTTCTGGAAAGAGCCATCATCTAGCTTCAGTAACGCCTCTCGAACTGACCCAAATTCCCCTGCAAAATGATCAGAGTATGCAGTGAGGGAAGAGYTTCTAGTGAAGAATGTATGATTCACAGCAGGTTCACTACAGAGGTCACTGAGAAAGAAGCTGAACAACTGTGAGGAACGCAGCTTCCAGCTCCATTTTTCATTCTGCAGTTCCAGCCAGCTGCTATCAGCATTCATGTGCCTAGAAGATGTAGCAAAACTAGCAGACAGGGACCACTGTCCTGGCAGTCCAGAAAGCAAAGGAAATGAGAGAGAAAGCAATCCTTTGCCAGCTGGAGATGCAGAGTCAGAGCACAAGCTGGGATCCCAGGCAGATGTTCCTGGGGAAGTTATATTGTGAGGGATGTAGCTGAGTGAGACCCTGGTCAGAAAGAGAGCTATTAGACGAAGCAGTGAATGGATGTGTTGGCTGAGGAAGCTTTCAGCATTTGCAGCTCTTAGGGATGGCAGCTGTCTGAGCTGACAGTCCAGTAATGGTGCCAAGATTCAATCAACTGAGACACAATCAGACCTTACCTCTCTAAATTCAAGGAACGGTTTCCATGACTCACTGCTGACCAGACAATAGACAAAACACTTGTGTGGGAATGGTAATGCTAATTCACTGGAGCAAGTGTTTACCCCTGTGTGTTCTCTGAGGGAGACAAGATGAAGTGCAACTGGCCAAACCCTCTTCAAATTATCTTAGCCTGATGTGGCTTTATACCACTGCATAACAGCCTCTTTGCATTTAGTTTTGACTCTAGATTTTCTCTAATTTTGTAACTTCTTACTCCATTCAAAATGCATTAGTATGAGGGACTATGGTACTGAAAAGAAAGCAGCAAAACATAGCACTAACACCTAACTCAAAAGTATTRTCTTTCCACTAGCCTTTCACCAGTGTCCTTCGCTGCAGCATGGCATGTGCTTATTCCACAATAACCACAAGCAGTGGATCAGACCATAAAATAGGAGAAAGAAGGAGCAAAGCTATTTTGCACTGCTTCCATATTGTTGCTCAGTTGCATCTGAGCCTGAGATAATACAGCCATGCTCTCTTCTAATCTCAGTCCTGATCACAAAGTTGGGAGCATGGAACTGACAGCACACAGCAGACCCTGCCAGCCAACATCTTCTCACTACAACTTCTATCCCCCAAGGTGCCACTGCAGCCTATTTCTGTTCATTACCTGCCATGGGACCAGCCCAGAATGGTTGGAGCAGGATCTCAGAAACTGGCTAGGAGCTGACAGTGTTTAATTACTTATCATTGCTAAGTGCTCTGAAACCTCTTTTGCAGGAAGGCCACCTTCCTGCTGTGAAAGAGACTTTCAGGAACACATTTGTTCTGGGAGGGCTGGAGCGGAAGAATGCTCCCAGTGGAGCAGTATCAGAGAACTACACTAAAACAAGTATTACAAAGTATTACAAAGAAAAAGGAAGCTCCCTTTTGCTTATGATCCCTGATCTATGTTCCTCTTTTGGTTACTGGTTTTATCATTCAGTATTCTCACTTCATCCTAAAGATTGCCTATAACTTGAGAAATAGGGAAAGATCATTCAACAATCAGTACATTAGTCTGCAATTTGGGAAATCTAAATTCAAATTCCTGTTTCCATAGAGAGTATCTGGGCCAACCTTTTAGCTAAAGTTTAGCTAAAGTTAACCTAACTTTACTCTGCCCAGCCTCCTGATCTAAAAAACTCAGAGAAATGTTAGAGGCAYTGTGTGGGAAATTCAGCAACTCCAGTAAGAAGAGCGCCTAATGGCCTGAATTAATGATGACAAATACCAGAAAAATGCTGTACCTGTTCTAAATGTGCCTCTTTAACAGCCCAAAATAAAATGTGGAGTCAAATCACCCCAAATGCTGAGAATATCTGAAACTGAATCAACTCATTTTGAGGGCGTGGAGCGTTTGTGGTAGATCATCTTTGTCCCTGTATGGTCTCAGGCCATTTGAATGCCTCCTTGTGTAAATGGAAAGAATTCCTTTGTTTAAACCTCCGAAAGAAATTCACGTACCAGTGAACCAACAGCACTTTGGAAAGCTAAGCATACACTACAGCTCAYGACTCTAAGAGCCATATTATAGGTACGGCTTAACCAATATCCTCTTAGTTATGTTAAACCTTTGAACTGTTTTATCCCAGAAGAGGAACTACCATTTCAGTTGCCATCTACAAGCAGAAAGAGAGAAAAACTGCTTATAATGCTTTGCCCTGCTCAGCAGTATTAGTATCACATAGGGAACTTTTAATATACAGTCTTGTTCAGGTTTTCTTACCCTTGCCCAACATCCTCCCTAAGGTGAACTGCTGTTCCTGGATTAGGACATCTTTGAGTTTTGTCTTCAGCTCATCGCTGATCCCCACGCTCTCCACTAGAAAGAAGGAAAGGAAGGGTCAAATAAGGGATAATTGAATATTCTATTACAACATCAAGAACAAAGACGGTGGGAGCATCACCCTAGCCCACCATGCAGCACTGCTATGGACAGTCCTGCCCTCACCGAACCAGGAGACAGAAGTGAATCATAGTAACACTGAACACTCCTGGGAGTCAGTTTCTGTTTGAGAAATTACCAGCTCTTGCCCTCCCAGGACTGATCAATTGGTTCAYGCTTGCAGTACTGTTCAGCAGACTGAGTTTACATTGTACTGCTAAAATTATTAAGTCCTATCCACCTTACTGTTATATTGCCATAGAATCAAAAGAGTCCCTGTAGCATGACACTGGGGCACAGGAGTGCTGAATTTTTGCCTTGCACTAAAATATACTATGACTGCAGCTGCCAATGGCAAATCCAGTGGTGCTATGCATCTGGTAGGGCATCTGTCAACCACAGTTCAAATTCAACATGATAGCTTCAGTTTGGGCTGTAATGGATGTCCATTCACAAGGCAGTTCAGCCCTATGAGAGGCTACTTCCCAAGGCTAGATAACAAAAGGAGTTAGCACACACTAGAGAAGAATCACACCTACCACCCACTCACCGAGTGCCTCAGCCTCACTGTGAATTAATCCCATATTGCTGATTTAAAAACATCAGCTCTAGGCAAAACAGAGAGACAGCACAGTATAGGCATGAACATGGCTTCTCAGGCAGAGTTAACTCAGGCCATTTTACTCACACGTTGCTTCAATGAGCTCTGGGCCCTCCCTGTTGAAAGACCTGGCAGCTCTGAAATGGACTGCTGGATCCCCTCTGCCAACCACGCTGCCGAAGGCATGGCTAGAAGGCAAAAAAGACACACAGSGACATGATGACAAGGGCCATTTGCTGCTAAAAGGGTATGATGAACTATGGATGATTGTTCTCCACTTGCTGTATAAATAATACAGGCTATGTTTTGTTTAAAAGTGTGTAGCTGGTCAGTGGAAAGTGGGAACTGCCTTGCTGGTGTGAGGCTAGAGTGGGTGGGATCCTTCAGAACTAGGGGCAATGATTAAAAGACTCTTCTGGGAATACCTGGGAGAACCTACAGGTTGGGGCAGGTTGCCAGAGCTGCATAAGCTGGGAAGCAGCTGCACAAGGAGGTCAGAGACACTCTGGAAAGAAGGGGATCCTTGCTTGCGGCAGAGAGCAACCCACAGCTACAGTTCAGAGGTGATGGCAGAAGACTATCCTGGGGTCTGAGGGATTCTGGGCAGGCAGGAAAGTTACAAGCATTGCTAAATTGAAAAGTAGCATAGGATAAAGGACCCAACCTATGACAGCATAGAAAATAAGACAAGATTCATTTGCAGGTCTTTTTTCATTGAATTGCTTATGCAGCACTACTAAGTTCTTAATGAGTTACATTGAACTAATTTATATTTTTGCATTTGAATAAAGCCCCGTCACTAAGGTGAGAATTCTTCTACTACTTTTTGGTCTTCTCAATTTGAAGAAAAGGTAGGGCATTTTCCTGCCAGACTCTAACCCAGGGTCACCCCCCATATTTGTAAAGTTATCCAAAGAAAGGACAAGTAACACTTAATCCACAACACTTCTTCAAAAATAGTGAATCTCCTCCACACTGGAGGAGAAAGTGATGGCCTCTCTAACTGCTTCACAGAGAATCTCTCTTACCCAAACCGAGTTTCCTTTCTTCTCTTTCGAAGGAGGATAAGAGCCAGGGCAACAGCTGTGACCAGAGCTGTCAGAATGCCTAATGCCACAGGAACCCAGGATGTCCCATAAGGAGGTTGTCTCTGGCCACCTAGATGGAGGACAAAACACCAGTCAGGAAGAAGACGACTGTCAATGGCTAAATAGATTGTACTGAGACATTTCTTCTTTCTGCTCTTCAACAGAAAAGCCATCCTGCTGGATTTGGTGTGCACAGTGGATCATTGCGCACTAGAACTTGGCATAAACAGCTACTCAGCCAGCCACCAGAAAAACTACCTGTTTAACAGAGCAAAGGCAGAGCAGATGCATCCAGTCAAACACCATTCTCAGTTTTGAGCACCAAAGTAAAAGATGCTGCTCTAGATCATACTGCTTTACATGAGATTATAATCTGGGGCACTTTCACGTGGAGTTTCAAGACAAAAACGTTGCATTTTGCACACAGATTTCATTCTGCCCTATTTGAGGCAGTCGGGGGAATCTTGACAAGGTGAAAGAGCTACCTGGCTTCCACCAAGATAACATTTTGAAAGAAAATAGTTCCTGGTGGCAATTTGTTGAAAATATTTACATTTCCCCTCTTCACCTCTCCCACAAAAAGCACCCTGTGGAACTTGATATACGCAATAGATTCTCAATATTGTAGGACCTACCAGAGAGGGGCTGGTTTTTAAAAAGTCCCCAAAGAGTCAAAAAAGGAAATTACCCAACTTTATGGCTCCAATTCCAGTCTAATATCTCCTTCCAAAACATATATGTTTTTGACTACAAACTGTCTTTTCTGCAGAAGAAATCAAAATCTGAATAAGCTATCAGGGAAGGATAATACTACAGCAATATGGTTTTGAAGAAATACATGTTATCTATGCTTGGCAAACAACAGATGAATTAATCCAATTCCCTGAGAGATGACTTCTCCTCCAAATACAATTGCTAAAGATTAAATGCCAATTTGAGTGGATTTCTTAAAATTTAGGATAGCCCTCATATTACCAAATTGTTTAAGAACAAAGAATAGGTAACAGGTCCCAAAGTATTTCCTTCATCTTGGCACTTGCTTGGTCACAATGAACAGTTGACTGTGCTTTACCAGAAGCTAASGAAGAATCATCCTTGAGGGTATAAGTAATCCTACCATGTGATCCTTGAAAGACGTGTCATGTTAATAGGCTGAGATTGGAGGAGCTTCTGCTTAGACATATGCTGGGTGAAAATGAGTCAGATATTCTTGCTGGAAAAACTCTGTCTGGCAAAGGGCTTCTAAGGCTTGACTACTTGTCRTATTTTCAAGCCATAACATTCAAGTTTTTAAGGAAACATTATTAGTATAGACAAGTAAAAATGTAAGGAAACAGAATATAAATACTAGAGTCCACTAAGGAAGCAAAATAGTACTTCTGCTCTTGCAAAAAGAAAAAAAAAAATCAGAGCAGTAGCACCCATTTGTCAGCATTCTTATCTCTTCCCATCAAGGTTTTATAGGCACCGTAAACTTTTTGTTGTGCCTTTTGACCTGGCCTTTGAGGCTGTCAGCGGGGACAGAGAGGGATCAGAAACAGAAGCACAACCAAAATACAATGAAAGGTAACTAAAACCATCTCCACAGCTCCCCAGCCAACTTGGGCTGTTCCTGCCAAACAATCGGGAGAGAAATAGTTAACAGCACYGATGTAAAAGGTCCTGTCTGATAGTTAATGATAAGCTTCCCTTTCTCCTACAATGAGAGAAATCTCCTTCAGACTGTTTTTCCAGTCTCTACTAGCTGGCCTGGTGAGATAGCAGGGATTTAGGCCATTTTTGGGGGTGGAGTGGCAGGGGGGTGTCCTCCAAAAGGAGGATGGATGAAAAACAAAACAAAACAAAACAATTCTCTCTCTCTCTCTCTAAACCACTTGCAGTCAGGAGCCCAAGTAATACCACCCACAGTTTCTAACAGACGTGTCAGAAATGGAGCAAAATGCTGAAATCTACTGCTCCTCTTCCTCTGCCCAGAAGTTCACTGCTTCCCACTCTTTCCCTGAACTAGAGAGGATGCTTGCAGCCCAAGTAAGGACCAGATTTCCTCTCCTCCCCCAGTTCTGTTGTTCTCCTGTCTCCTGTGCTCCTCCCTTCCAACAACATATGCATAAGACTGCACAAAGCAGACAGAAGACAGTATTATTAAGTGAGCTTAAATGAGTATTTAGGGGCACTTTGATGATGAGAGAACCCTTTTTACTTCTGCAGTAGTTCTTTTACTGCAAGGTGTACAAAAGACATAACTCAAGAGTCCTCTCCTGCATATGATCACAAAAGTTACAGACAGAAAGAAAAATCACTAGACTATTCAGTTCTCCCAGAAATTAAAGCATTTGCTTCTGAAAATGTTTAAATAATCTTTTTAATAGTTCACAAGATCTCTGCACATGCAGGGTGGAGCTTCTACTAGCTTGCTGTGATGACAAATAAGACTTAAAGTTTATWTAGGCTTAGTCATCCTTACTGCCGCACTGGGAGCTGGTCAAAAACCACCCCTGGCATTTCTCACATAAAGCAACCAGTGCCAGCCTGCTATTTTAGGAAAGGAAGCAACTTACATTTTCTACCAGGCCTGAAACAAAGCTGCAGGCTTTCTGCAGTTCTGCTGTTCAAGGCCTGTCAGCTTTTCCACAGTGAACCTTTATTTCCAGGTTGTTATGCATGTGAACAAATGTATGTGCTTTCAGCCAGTGCTTGGCCAAAACAGGCACCACTCCTGATGCTACTTTTCCAAAGTGGTTTGTAAATAAAAACAAACATTTTGTGCTTTCAGGATTGCCCTATTCCACCTCCCTGTACAATGTAAGCCCTATACATTCCCTGGAGCTTCTTGCCAGTGTTGCCCATTTTCCAGAGGGATTTTCTAATCCTTTCAGGTACTTTTCTTTTGACTTATCACAGATAATACCTATGCAGAACGCAGGAGAAACATCATCTGGGGAGGATGTCCACCCTCTAGCAGAGTCAGCTCTGGACCTTTGCACCACTTTATTCTGCTTTAAACAAGTTGAGGACTTTGATCCCACAATGACTGTGAGCTCACATATCACCACCACTAGTGACTTCATTACAAAAAACGCACGGCCAAAGGGCCTTTCTGAGTAACTCACTCATTAAAACCAGCATTAAACACATTACTGCAGTTAGGCCTGCATTCTTTCCCAGCTGCTCTGCCCTTTGCCGTCATCTCCTGCTGGCCTTGGAACCCCAGCTCAAGTTTCCCTTACCACTCCCAAGCATAGAGGCATCAGGAGGAATCAATGTCTGCATGACTCTACAAAAGGCATGTGGGGCAGCCAGAAAGCAGCAGTAGATGGATCAGCACAAGAAGGTAGAAATTGGTTCCAGTCCCACAATTGTGGCTGGTGACAGAACCTCAGGAGATCTGGGATTTTGGCAGGCTTGCACCTCCCTGCCTTCTCATCTTTAATCTGTATTTTGCTTCTGAACTACTTCTCAGTTGTTTTTCAGTTTCCCTCACAATCAGTATTCTTCTTCCAGTCACCTCTCCATATACTGTCCTGCCCTTCTCTTTAGCCAGACTCCTATTTCCCATTCACTGTGAAATTCCAGTGGCAAGTAAATCAACACAAACGRACCTAACTGCCCATTTATCACAAAGACTGCTCTCCACACATGCATGTACTTCCCTCCTAACATATCCTTCTGCATGGTCCAAATYGTACAGTACAGCTTCTGTACCATTATTTCACACTTAAACAGCTGTTCAGCTTTTCCRTTGAGCACGCTAGACTAGTTTAATAAAAACATTTTAGTAAAAACATTGCAAAAAGCTGTATGGCAATGGTTTAAATAAGGCTCAGCTTAAACTAGTCAGGAATGACCTCAAATTAAACTAAAGAAGAGAATTTACATTAGAAGTGTTTTCTATCACATTTACTCTTGCAAATGTGTGTGGCTTAAGCCCAAATGATGGCTATCAAGCCTTCATTTGTGTATTTTATATTGCATCCCCCTTCATCCTGCTCTGCACTAAGCACAGCAAAAGCCTGTTAAGACACATCAGTAGCTAGAAGCTGTTTTGTTTATACTAGCTCTTTAAATATCATTTAATTTTCATCCTACTTGATGAAATGTGTTGTATAAAGCCACGTGGCTCAGTTAAGATGTGAGTGCTGAAAGGASTAGACTTGGAGAAATACAGCAGTCCTACCACTTCTGACATTTTTCCCCAAGGTGATGAGCAGGCAGTGGACACTCACCCATGACCTCCTGGGCTCCTAGCAGGAAGAGCTCACTCCACGGCCCACAGCCTGCAGAGTTCAGCACACACACCCTGATGATCAGGTCTTTGTGAGGATTCCACATTGTAAGATTAGCTTTTGTCTCCTGTACAATCATCTCCCCCTGAAAGCAAATAGTAAGAAGTGATAAATTGTCTTAAAAGGCATCCATTATAGAACTTCACTTTAAAACTAAAGCAAACCAGTACTGTGCATTTTACTGGTGCAAAAGAATGTGTTGGGAGTTTTGATTCCTGGGTTCTAGTCTCAGCTTTGCCACTAACTTGAGGTGTCATCTTGGGTTTCTCTTCTCGAAGATTGCTAATAGCTTCCCAGGTCATAGGGAAGACAGGAGGTTTAATGATTTCCTGCTTTGAGATCTTTCCATGAAAGTTGCTACAGAAATGATTTTTCTTTTCTCTTCTGTTAAAATACACAATTCCTTTTTCTGTGTTAAACACAAAGATGATCTAACATACTGCAAAGCATCTTACAGTTTTAATCCAAAGGAGCAGCCTGTCTGTTTTAACCTGTTGACCGAATCTCAAACCGCTGCTGAAATTTATGGTCAATTTTCACTTAGATGGAAAAGGCCAACATATTTTCAGTAATTTGAGGTATCTTTTTGATACACATCATTTGCAATAAACCCATGAAGATCTGGTTGCCACCGCTGACAATATAAATTCAGTGGGAATTTACAATGGCAGTCAATGAGGCTGATCTTGTATGAAATGGATTATCAAGAAAGGAAGATCTCTTTTCCCTCTAGCTATCTGTTATTACAGGCTTGTTCATCATTAATAACCACCAGTGAAATTTAAGAAGTGAGAAGCCATAAGAAAAAATGTTGTGAACTTCAAAGGCAGATACTCGTGAAAGGTCAATACTGAAGATCAAATGAAAGGCCTTCTTCCCTGACAGAGTCCCTTTAARCTTCTTCTATACTGTAAATGAAATAAAGGAATCCACAACATTTTATTGTGATTTACAGTGTTACTCATGCACTTGTTARATACACCTGTGCTGCTTGAATGCAAACACACAAGTCTAAGTCACAGGAGAGAGGAGGCACAGATCTGCCACACTGTCTGAGCAGCTCTTGGGACAGAACTTGGACAGTGGAGGGAGGATTCAGTTCATTTCTCCCTCCTCCTTGTTGTACATGGAGCAGCTGGGAACTGATCTGTCTGCAGATGAACATTGAAGCAAAGGATTTTAAATGTGCAAGAAATGCAGAATTGGGCCCAAACATCTGAAGCCAGAACATTTACACAAAAGCGATGACAGGAACCTAGCCCCAGGGACCCAGCACCCGTAAGATTTAATCTGAACATTTTCCACTTCTGTGTCCAGTGGCTCAGCTCCCCTCGGGATCTGTTACCTGAGTTACATTATCCTGAATCCACTCCAGCCTGTATCCCAGGACATTTTCTTTCAGCATGTCTGGAGCCACATCTTCCCACTCCAAAATCAGAGCAGGCTCCTTTTGGATAATACGGATATTTTGTGGGGTGCTGCTTGGAGCTGTAGGCAGAGGACAGAACACAATCACTCAGTGAAGCAAAGTAAGGTATTATCCACACTGAAAATCACTGAAAAGACAGCTTCACTCTCTTTTCTGAGATCAGTCAGAGGAGAGTGTATGAGAGGAAAAAAAAAAACAACTTCTGCAAGCCAACAATCAGCATGTTTGCTTCAAGTGGAGAAGATAAGGTTAAGCCAGCATCTCTTGTTTCACTGCTATCTCTATTTTTACTCCCAAGACTCCAAGGATCTCAGAGACCCAATGGGACATACGCATAGCACACACAAGCCCTGTGGCTGGATCAACTTCTGTCTTACACATCATGCTGTTAACCACATTTGACTACAGATTATTTTATTTTACTGAAAGTAAGACAGAATAGAACAAAATAGGTCCAATGAATTCATGGGACAACTCCACAGATATCTGTTGAGATACTCCAGGAATGAAATATCAGGATGCTTTTGACTCAGCTGATTGGTTGGTTTTAGGTCCTAAATAGATTTCATAACTTCAATGTCTTTACTTAAAATTTCTAAAATTTGTTCTGGAAGCCATCGAGGAAGAATAAATGTGAAAGTACAATGCCCCATTCCCAGATTCACCCAGAGTAAGAGAAATAAGAATTGCAGGCTGTTAGGAGACCCCGAGAGTGGACAAGCAATCTGACAGTGTTATGTCTGATTGTGCAAATGCAACAGGACTTGCTTTTGTGAATTAGTAAGTTTATGAAGTTTATCATCGGTTCTTTGTCAGCTTTAGAACTGCTTTCCTGCTTGTCTGCTATGTGCTTACCAAGCTCCAGAGTCTGAAAGTACACACGGTCTGTGAAAGGGGAGCTGCCCATCTCATTGCTGCAGCGCACGCGGACACTGTAGTTGGTGGAATGCTTCAGGCCTTGCATGCCATAGGCAAAGGGGGGCACTGGGGCAACCTCTGTGGAGACCTCTTGGCCTTCTGGTGACTCTGCCACCTGGGCCAAGACAAAAGGGAGCAGGCCATCATGATTAGCCATATGAATAACAGCTCCATAACTCTTTCACAGTTAGCTCAGGAAGACCTGGAAACAGATATGGGTCCAGTGGTGGTTAAGATGCTAGAAAGGGAGTTGTCAAACTAAGAATCACAAGCCATGCCTTTATTTTGTTTAAGTGACATCTCTCTTCTACCTTTGGCAGTATAGTGATTTTCTATCATCTGAAAGTGTGGTTCCATATTTTAAAACATTTCCTTACATACGTTGCCAATTCTACATTATTATTTCCTTCAAAAAGTATTTTGTGATCTGAGTGCTGGCTGTTTGCTTCTGAGGCTTATCCAAGCTTTGGCATTGAAAACTGTTACATCAACCTCCCTGTAGCCTATTGTCAACTTTTTCTGAACTCTTTTTTTCTGAAGTTTGTATATTTGTACAGTCTTGCAGTAGATTACAGACACAGCAGATACAGGTAGTTTGGTTCACCCAAACTGTTTCAAATTAAAATGAAACTTGTTATACTCCTGCAGCTCTTCTTCTCTTTTTTAAATTTGAACTTTTAAGTGATATGAACATTAAGTTAAATCTGATCTTACTATATACTTTTAATGCACAGACAGGTTCACTGTTCCACCTCCTTTTATACTGACAATAGCAATAGTGTCCTCATAGCTGCCAGGCTCAGTCCTTCTCTCTTCTCAAGTGCATACGAAAAAGCAGAGTAAAGGCAAAGTATACTGACAAAAGCGAAACAATCCCATGGACTTTCTATTCTCTAAGACTACCGCAGTCTTTCTTCCCACCATTCTTCTGCTCTTTCTCACACACACTTTGGCCTACTGATTAATTCAGCTAATAAAAAGGAAGATCTCAAGTTTCCTAATGGAAGGACATACTGTTCTCACTGTCAGTGCCATTCAAAGCAGGAAAAGAGCAATCAGAGTTCAGTATACAACTCCATCACCTTGATAATGCATTTCTGTCACGAGTCTCGCATCTTCCCCCTTTTATTCCCCCTTTTATTCCCTGGAATACATTTTGGGCGAAAGGTGAGTAAATACTGCGACTTCCTGCCCTGTCCCCCTCAGAGCTAATCTGCCTATCTGAACATGTGCTGCGCTGGGGCACGGCTGCAATTGCTGAGTGCCAGGGAACTAGAGCCAAGCCTCACCCCCATCCCCTTGGCTTTCTGCAGGCTCCTGGCAGAAGTACAATCGCTCTCTCACTGGGAGCCAGAAGTGWGCGCATTTTCACATGGAAATGTGGGTCAATAGCTCTCACAGAACCAGAGCCATGGGAGAGACAGTGAAGATGAACCATGGCATTTAAGCYGCCAGAGACCACTACAGAAAACACAGCTTTCTGTCAGTGGAGGATTAGTGCCAATTTACCTGCTCCCAGATCCAAACACAAGCACTTCATCCTCCCCAAATGGAACAGAAGAGCCTGTGAGGCTTGGAAAGCAGGGAGAGACTGCTGAGTGGGCAGAATTTGAGCTGCTTGGATCCAGCCTCTTTTGCAGAGGAGCAGCCTCACCCCCCACCAAAAAAAAAAAAAAAAAAAGGATGAGGAGGAGCCCAAAACACAGAGGGGATAAGCATTGCTGAAGCTAAAGAGCATGACCACCAGGGAGAATAGGCTGTTCCAACTASAGCTAACTCAGTATTGTAAAACAGAGGAAGAAAACCATTTTGAACAGCAAATGAACAGAAGCAGCAACAAAAAACAGAGACTGGAGCCAGCTACATTCAGAGCTACATTCAGGCATTCTTTCTGTCAGTTAGTTAAATCAAGATGATAGTTTCTTTAATTTACAAAAGGGAACAAACATCAGAGCATGAAATCTGGTTTCCTCTCCACCTCCCCAAACAAGAGAGGAGAGCAAGCAAATTAGCCTGGCTGTCTCCAGTATATTTTGTGCTTATAATCCTTCCTCATCTACATTGTTGGCAACACCCCACAGAAATTCCACTCCAGCTCACATTGGTGCTGTAATCGGGTAGGGAAAGCAAAGGGGCCCACTGTTTGCACGTGACAGATAAACCCATGGGGAATGTGCCCGGCTCKCCTTGCTCCACTTGCTTCAGAAGTCACCATTTCTTTTTGTCACTGAGGTTTGAGCTGTTTGATCCGATTTTACAGTTAAGTGTGTAATGTGAGAAATAAACTTTGCCTGAAGTTGGACACATATCATTGTTTCTAGGAACTTAAATTTAAGTGTTGCATTTTTAAAGAGATGCTGAGCACTCAGCACCAGTTGGAGCTAAAGGACATCCTTGATTTTTTTGGACAGAATTGGTCTTGGGTAATGTAAAACTCAAGATTTAGAGGCAGGGCTCCAAAACATGCAAATARGCTTGACTTTGTCTCCAAAGAGCCCAACTCATCTCATCATCCCCACCTTTCCTGTATCATGCCCTCTGCTCTCAAGGCCCTCATCCCCTGTGCTCGTTAACATAGTTGGATCCCAGCATTTCCTCTGGCATTGAAAAGCACAGGGCTGAGACGGCACAAGAGTCACAGGTGACCACACTGCACTAGAACAAGTTACCATGGGCCAGTTGCTCCAAGCCAACAGAACGTGTGATCACCCTGCAGCCACATAAAATCACTTCCCATAGGGTGACATGTGCTTCATATGTGCTGCCACGTGAGACTCCGCATAGGAGCGGCTGCCATGGAGCAAGTGATGTGATAACTTCCCGGGAGGGAGGATCAGGCCAGTCTCAAACGCRTCATGCTCAAAGCTGGCTCTGCTGCTTGGCACCTGCACATGTCCAAGTTGCATCCTATTAAGTTTCCATGTTTTGGAAATTGTGGAATGCAAATTTGAATGCTGTTACAAAGCGGGTAAGAGAATGACAGAGGGCTCAAGCAGTCAAGTGGTCAGGGGAGTCCTATTCTCCCTGCAGGGCAGGGGCRATGTAGAGGGCTCATACCTGAAGAGTGCAGGAGTGGAGGGGAGAGCGGCCATCGAATCCTGGCACCCACGCTAYGCTGGCATTGCTGCTGGTGACCTGGCTTACAGTTACGTTGAGAGGCGGAAGAGGCATGGCTATAAAGGAAGCAAAGAAGCTTTTCAGCATATACAGAAGCCAGCAGGCATTCACATGGAAATGGACAGAGGCTTGAGGCTAGAAACTGAGACAGAACTGGTGCAATGTAACATCGTTAGACAGTGTCCCTGACTGTTGTGAATGAAACTATTATCATAACATTGCATCCGCTCTTTAGGAGTTCAGCATACTTGCTTGTTACATACGAACAGAAGTTGATCTCTTTGATAGCAATGCTGGTATGTGATGTTTGCACCTTCACCATTCAACCCTCCTCCCTACCCCCTCCATTGCAAYGCATGACTCAGCCTTGCCGCCAGGACTGTCTGTGGACCTAAATTGTGAACTAAATTAGGGCTTCAAAATCCCTCCCCTGGCTCTCAGTCAGAACAGCTCTGCCAGCACAAATTGAAGGGTGGTTTACTGTAGTGACCAGAATACCTTCCAGTTGGATTTGCAGCCAACTGCTTTGGAAACTGCTTGCCTCCAGGTGTTTATTCTAAACATTTTGGGACTACTTTTTTTTTTTTTTTTGGGGGGGGGGGAAGGAGTGTATGTATGCATGCATACATACGTGTGTGTGCACGCACACATGCATATGCACACAGACACACATAGAAGGGAAGGGAGGCAGACCACTGGTCCAGGATAGCAGAGGGGCAATGAGTTCTCTGCCTTTCAATGAAAGGTCTCTGTGAATTAACATAAGACTTTTCTGGGTTTTTGCTTGTTTGTTTTTCCTCTATTTCTTTCCATTTTGATCTTGGCTATTTAGGTTGGTAAGCTCTTTGGAGAAAAAAAAAACACAATTGTTTTTAAGCTTACTTTCACAGCTATGCTAACTTGAATATCATTGAAACATTGCCCCTAATGTAAGTCTTGTGCAAACATACTCAAAGCTTCTGAGTTTAGTGACAGGTTCTCTTCAACACTAGATGGCAAACCCAAACGAGGTATGGGCTGTAATGCCAGTGACAACAAATAGTCAACTGCTAACACATCCACTCTAATGTGCACAGCCCCTCAAGAGGGCTAGTTTGCTAGCACCTTCCCACAATTCTGCTACATGTAGAAGGGATACACATCTCCTCACTGGGTGCTGGAAGAAGTTCTCAGTGTTTTTTTTTTTTCTCCTATACTATGAAACATGGGATATGACCATAAAAGTCTTAGGGACACATTTGAGGGAGGGCAAAGCCAGTCCAAAACCAGCAGCTTGAGTGTTAAGATAATTTGAGTTAACTTCCTGTGTGTTTGTAGAGTGCCTGGAACAATAGGGCTTTGTACACGACTGGGGACTGTGGGCTCCGATAACAGTAATTTTCTGCTTGGAGGACACCCAGCACATTGTAGGCACTACAGAGAACAGATAATGAACAACAACAGCAGCAAATCTGAAGAAATGTTAACAGTTTAAAAGTGTCCTAGCAAAAATATTTGCTTCTGGAAACACAGAASAAACAAATTGATTAATAAATTGTAGAAAGACTTCAGAGTCCTCATTAGCACATGAATCTCTTTAAGAGAGGAGGGCCCTGATCATGCACGTCCAGACAGCTACGCCCAAGAGTAATTCCACTGAAGTCCCCATATGTTTGTAGGATCAAGGACTAAATGATCATTATCTGGGCCAGCTCCTGTTTCCAGTGATGCCCTCATTGGGAGCTTTGCTTTAATTTTAACAGGAGTTGTACTGGATCTCCAAGCTTCTGTTCTTTAAAAGAGYCTCCTCACTTCCCTAAGTTTATAATTACTGTTTTAAACATATTTTCGAGGTATTAGTTAGAACCTACATAAGTACAGCACAGGATGTGCTATTTAAAACCCTGTTTTCTTAATCTCTAAGAGATGTCAGATACTGATGTGACATTTGGCAAATCACATAACCTCACTCTCTTCAGCTTTAAAACTGGGGGATGATAGGTCTCAAGTGAGTTGCGTGGATTCCTTAGCTATGACTGACCTTGAAGCATTTGAAACATTTTTGGTTAAATGTAATTTCTAGGAAATACATGAGAATTCTGAGGCCTAGGTCCCATTGTCTTATTAATGGTTAAAAATCTGTGTTAACATAAAAATAAAGAAAGAAAAAAGCCTGAGAATTTAAAGCATAATAGCTTTGTGAACTAAACTCTATCCCAGAATAGAAATATCCATAAAAGATATATTCCACAATAACTAATTCCCTTGAGTAGACAAGTCCTTAAGGGGAGYTTAATCCAGCATACTGCGTTCCTGGCATGGCAGTAACCACAATGTTTGTTCTTCAGAAAAATATACCCTAGAAATGGTAGATCCACACCCGGTTTTTAAGCTATATTTTAATGCATATTAACTAATACAATTGTAAGTTCTGGTACAGATAAAAATGCTTGCTCTTTTTCAGGCTGAGCAATAAGCTACCACTTGGAACAAATTATTTTTGTGACACTTCTCTCCTAGAACTGATAAATCATGTCATGTAATGCACATTAAAGCATGCCTAAGAATTCAAACGCAGAAGCATCCCAACACGAAGAGGAGGGGCAGCACTGACTGTTTCGATTATCCCACTGTTTCAGTCACCTGGCCAAGCAGAGAAAACGCAACATTGGCGCAGGGGTTCACAGTGGCAGCTGCTCATACAAGGGCTAGGAATTATTTGTTCTCAATGAGTTTCTAAAGGGCAAGGAACAACAACAAAAAAAAAATACATGAAAATGTGGACAGGTGGATTTTACTGGCCACCGCTAATAAACTTCCCTGTCTGTTTTCAGTATGTAATTTGATGCCAGTWGAAGCAAATAGATGTAATGGCCTTCTTAGCTCTAACAAGACTCATCTATCTCCAAGAAGGAAAGATTTCCCCAGCTACTGTTTAGATCATAACCAGCTACATCTCTCTGTTATGAACAGTTTCACTGCTCTGACTCTTTCCTTTTCAAGGAAAATCTGTTATTTGACATCATGTTTCCGTTCCTGAATCAGATGTGTTTTATTTTCAACAGCCAATTTCACCACAGGGATACAGCCCTGCATAGCAAGCAGGGAGCAGCCAYTGGAGTACGATGCATTATTTTGGCTGAACTGGGGCTATTCGCAGGCAGCTTTTAGACAGCCCCTGCATTAAAGAGCCTTCCTTTCCCTCCCCACAGGGCCAATCCCTCCTCCCTTGCCCATGCTCTTGCACTCTCACCTTTAATTTGAACGGTGGCTGTCCGAGATGAAGATAATCCCTTTACGTTGTGAGCTTCRCAGGAGAAAACTGTGCTTTGATTAATACCTGGAGATTAGCCAAGAAAAGGAAAAGAAACACAAAAAGCCATGTAATCCAGCTTCAAGCCTTCAGCAGAGTTTCAATTATGTATGACACCCAGCTCATGCCATACAGGCAATCGGAGGGCTGAGCATGGTGTCAATCAAAGGCATGTGGATTTGAATGTAATTTATGTGCCAAACACATTTTTAAAGGAGAGAATATGCTGGTGTAGGAGAACTTCCATCGGAGCTTCAGAAAGCACTAAAAGGGAAGGGTGAATCTGGCAGAAGAGTAGATCACAGTGCTYGGTTAGTGGATGTCCATTTCTCATTACTGCATGACTCAGCCTCCACCTTATTTCTTGGTGGTCATCGCACCCCATATTGCTGGGCTCCCTTAGCACAAGGGATGTGTTGCACCACATATTTATACAGTGCTTGTATATATAAATGGGGTCTATACACCCCAGGCATCCACCCRCCCCCTGAGCATCACCACAACCTAAGCAATAACCATCTAACTGGGCTATGAACCCAGGCAAGGTTCCAAGTAGAGGCTGCACATTTGAAGGTAATGCCCACATGTCCCTTGCCTTGCATCTGATTTTTGAAAACAAAATGGAAAAAAATGCTACTGCATCAGCCAGAAGGCACCTTCTAGGTATTATACAACACAAGGGAGGGTTATGTTTCCTATCTCTAGTGAGCATCTGCCATCTCAGAGCCTGACCATGGCATTACAGTAATGTCTGGTTGTTCCAAGACGTAAATTGGTATTGGTAATTATTCAGAATAGAGATGCAYTTGCAAAGCTGCCTAAAGAAGCATGTCCAGCATCTGTCTTCACTCTACTTGGTCCTCAGTTGCTTTATGGAGCTCTATCAGAGAAAAAATGACAGGAAACACTAGCTGGGCATGCAGTTTAGGAGAGAAAAGCTTTCTCAAAGCTGGATGAAGGAGGCTGCACAGTGTCCATCTTTGCCATTTGATTCATCTTCCAAGGACCTAAGACTGACAGCATTGCAAAGGAAAAGGTGTAGTGAAGAGAAGAGGACCTGCTAAAAAGCAAAAGYGAAACATTTTAGCTTCTTCCACTCGCCCCAGTGAACCAGAAGCAACAGGACAGCCGGCTGAAGGCAAGACAGCAGAGCTGAGGAGCACCTGACATACTAGGTACTTCCCAAATACAATCCTGCCCTGAAAAAGATGCAAAACACACTATATACCAAGATCCCCTTGCTCTCCAGCACTGTTTG
Source organism: Rhea americana (assembly GCF_003343005.1). Classification (NCBI taxonomy): domain Eukaryota; kingdom Metazoa; phylum Chordata; class Aves; order Rheiformes; family Rheidae; genus Rhea; species Rhea americana. The sequence continues at coordinate 2,898,878 of NW_028185062.1, read as the reverse complement.
TAAACACTGCTTTCCAAACACAACACTCCTTTTACCAAACTGCTTGCTGAACCTTTCAAATGTTTGCTTACTAACCAGCACTTCATCACTATTTTCTTCAAGATTTGATAGTTTCTTTTGTCAGTAATGCCTGTTTTCTTACCAACAGGCTTTTTTGACATGCTTTGGCAATCCGACCACAGTTTGTGCCTCACTACATGTTCTATGTTGCAAAGACAAGATCCACCCAGAGGAAACCCCAAAAACACTACAGAGATAATTTTCTAAACATTTCAGAAAGGAGTTTCAAGTCAAGAAGATTATGAACTTTGTAATCTTCCTCCTTGTTAAAAAAAAAAAAGACACAAAATGCAAGCACCTCAGTGCATTACAGCTGTACACTGTTTTGCATAATAGAGGTTAGGTATCTCAGATCCACCAGCACCTAACTTCCTACCCCCTGAGGCTGGGTTTTAAAAACAAACAAACAAAAAAAAACACACAAAAAAAAGTATGGATTCCCCTGCAGCCAAGAAATAGCTACCTACATGTTTGGAGTGGCAGAGAAAAGGGCAAAGAAAGCTGCTGGTGAAAAATATATAATAGCAATTCACTTTAAGAGTCTTTGTCAGATCCCTGTATCACTGTCCCACAATAACGAAAGTTCTGTGAAGCACCATGGGATGAGTTCAGTGGAGCAAGGGCGACTTTTCTTTATTGTCTTTCCCCTCTTGATTATCAGTCTTCCCCATTTCCATTTTAACTGGCAGATTATGTCATAAGGGAGCAATTTTCACTWCCAACTTGGAACACCATAGAGCAGCAACACAAGAGAGGGAGCAGATGATAAAACTATTGCAAATCACAAACCAAGTTTTGATTTACATATAAATTAGGTTCTAAGGGAAGGCTTAATGGGATCGGATGGCTCAAGGGATGGCTGAAGATGTACAGAAACAAACTCCCCCTGGGTCTAAGTGCATTAACACTGATGAAGAGGCCATAGAGATGAATCTGAGTCATAAAACCTTTTCTTTCTAAATTGCTAGTTCAACTTTGGCTTGGGACTGCTGAGAATAATAAAACAGCAGCAGACAGAAGCAGCATTATGTAGCTGTTGGACAATGAACTAAAATTAAGTTACCTTTAGGAGGTAACTACAAGAATAGAGGCAATCAGGTCCTGGTAGGTATGCATCTCCCTTCTCTGAGAGCAGCCTTGAAGAGAGGCACAATGATGTGCTCCTGAGTTCTTCAGCAGACACTGTCACGGAGGGCAGTCTTACCACTATCCACCTAACGCCCACTCTGGAGCAAATTCTGGTCTCTGATGCTGAAGTGGGCTGGTTGATARCCTCAATACAACTGTCAAGCAATTACATGAGGCAGTCAGGTTTAATAAGAGCATCCAGCAAGCCTGCAAGAACAGAGGAAAGAGGGGAAAGCAGCATGTGTCATGGCTGTGCATGGAAGGAAGAAGTGGCATTTGTTACAAGTGCAGACTTTGAGATTCCTAAGCCAAATGTCACCAGCAGAATCATTTAAGAAAATAAAAACACCCTCCATGAGGTGGAGCAACAAAAGACAAAGCAACCATGCATCACCTCTTCAGCAGCAGCTTTACTACAGTGCCAGCCCCACCCAGGCTCTGAAGAGCTTGTGCTCTTGCAGGCCAGAGCAAAACACACTGGGAAATGATCACTCCTCGAGATGACCTGGTTTTGTATGTGATTATAATCTCTCAGCTGTCAGTGTAAAGCTAAAGACCATTCTCACACCACGTTGCCACCCAGTGTCCYTGCACATGTACTGAAACAAGACTCCCTCTCCTCCTTTTCCTCTCTCCACACTCCTGATACTCTACGTGAATCTCCTGCATTGGCAGCAGCCTTACCTGACACATTTAGGATGGAGGGAGAGATGTCTGGAAGCCCCACTCTAGAGTCTCCCATCCACCAGACAATTGTCACTGGCTCAGGGGGACCAACAGCAGCACAGGCCATATGAAATGGGGCATTAGGGGACACGGACACATCCTCAGGCTCCACAGTAAAGTAAGGCACACCTAAAAAAGCAACAGACAAGTGATAATAACTGGAAAGGTTCCTTCTGTCTCTTGCTTATTTCTTCTAAAAAGAGTGCCCAACACTGGACACCCATCTGCCCCTATGCCTAATCTGATCCTCCTCAAGCCCTTCTCAAAAATAYAGGGTCAGATATACCACATCACCTCAGGACATGAACTACCACTACCACTGAAAGTCAGCAAGAGAAAAGCTCCCMTTTTCCAAAATGCCTTTGAAAAAAAAAACTCACTTTGAATGAGTGTCCTTCAAAACTCCCCTATAAAGTAGCTTTTAATGGCAGTATTGGCTCAGTTTTCAGTTGGAGAAACTGGGGTTTAAAAAGGCAACAGACAAGAATCCTAGCAGTGTCTGTCACCATTTTAATACCTAATCTAGGTTCAGATATTTCTTGCCATGCATTAAAAGTTGAATCTTCTAAACATGTTGAACTAGCAGCTGTAACAAACTCATGAAGGAGGAAAGAATTCCCCTGGTGAGAGACAGGCATCATTTACAGTAGTCTCTCCACAGCTTAATTGAATAGAGTGGCCTTCCAGCATGCTCCAAACACAGAGAGCAGGTTGCCTTGGAATTAGGGATAATGTTACAGAGCTGAGGGCTATTCATGGACATCGCTCTCTTGATAAGTATCTGTTCACTGCAGTGGAAAGATTCCCATTTGGTACAACACGCCTCAGATCAGAGCCATCCAGAGCAAAAACGCAGCTGCAGCAGCACTGCCTCAGGTCACTTCTAAACCGGTAATAGCTGAGTATAACTCAACACAGCAAATGATGTGGTTCCTCTCACAGGCAATGTCAAACTCCTTGTGGTTTTACTGCTCCAAAGCAGCAACACAATATTCACCAGGCACTAGAGTGGGTGCTCACCCTGCAGAGTGGCAGACATGCATTTTGGTGGCCCAAGGAAGAGCTGAAGGCCCTGAGCAATGCTGAGTCCCATTTATACTCAAAACTTTCAGTTTTGAGCTACTGACTGTGTCTGCACCAAAATGAAAGACTAAGTATTCTCAGCTGGGGAAAGAGTATTTTGAAAATGCTGATAAAGTACCTCAGAGAAACAGAGGAACCAACGACACTGTGCATTTGGATGCTTAATTTACACTATCTGTCCTTGGCCACAAAGACAACAGGCTCGAATAACTCCCATCGCTATGGCAGATCCTGAGCAYCTCTGAAAGCAAGTGATTAATTTAAGTGTCTAAATACATATTTAGAAGCCTAATGCTTGACATTTCTCCTACACCCCAAACGAAAGCAMTGTCTTCAGTCTTCTGCTGACCCTTCAGTCACTGTTTGTATCATCTAGGTGACAGTTTCTTTGGGTTTTCCTCACCCTTTTACACATTCCTCTTTAGAGTGGCAGGTAAACAAACAAACTAAAATAGGCCTAAAAATAGGTCACTTAATATTTTTGATTAGAAAAGGAATGATGCCTATTTGTACAAAGGTTCACGCTCAGGACAGATATACCCATCATCATGATTTACTGCTTTTTTTTGCTTACTTTTTATTGTTATCATATATAAACAATAAAAGTGAATGAACTTTCAGATACCATTTATGACACTTCCACCCACTTTGCCCTCCTTCTCAGAAGAGGAAATGTCACTATCTCTTCTACCCATGGGAAGGGACAGCAGGATTCCTGCCTGCTCTCCCTTTGAGCAACCCTTCAGGAGAATGCTGCCCCGTTCAGCAGGTTTTCCCACTTCTAGAGCAACTGTGCAGATCACACAAGGCCACAGGTAGGACACTAACTCTCACGGCACAGGGAGCACAGTTGACCCATGCAGCTCAGGCACATGCACTGCTCCAAGGCAATGATGTCTGGGTGCTGCACCGTCAGTGACACACTTATCCACCCAGTTCCTGGTACGAGAGGGAGTAACAGGCACCCCCATTTCMCAGCTGCACAGTAGATGCACAGAGCAGTCAACTGCCAGAAATAAATCTGTGTAGTCCCTCTTCCAAGTTATTGTCTGCCTTACTGGGCCAACTTTCTTCTACATTTCAGTGTTCAGACAGCATTAATTCAAGGGGACATGTCCACACAGGACTGGCTGTGGCAACGGCTGTGTAACCACCACATGGGCTAGCAGTCACAGGGGAAGAGCCACATAGTGAGAGGTGTAATTTCAAAAGGACAGTTCCAGAAGAAACACTATCTTAAAAACTAAGATGGTCACACTCAGCAGTATGCCTCTTAGATTACTTCTTCAGGTATCAACTGCTATCATGTTTTCCATAAGGCCAGAATCTAGTTTCTAAACTGGAACTGGTTTCAAAGTCACTGTGTTTTTGTAAGTTCTGAGAAGAGTTTCATTAGATMAAGCACTTTAGTTGTTTGTAAAACACAAACTCCATCAGTACAAATTCTACCTGATAAAGACTACCTAACTCAAGCAACAGATATTGGATAGCATAGAAATCCATTCTAGCTTGCTTTTAATTAGATCATGAATAGTCTACATTTGTATTGTATTTCATACTGAAAGGCATCAAAATCTACTGAAGACTGCATACGTGACTGGAATAAAAATCCTCTCTCAGCCAAAAACAGAGGATATAACAATTGTTACTAATAAGGCAAACTGCTTCTAGACAAATCCGGTAGGCCCAAGCAAGAAACAAGTGTGGAGATAACAGTGACTGTGGGACTGATATGCTTTTGCATTCCTTAGCATTTTCTTATGCTAACAGCCAATATATTTTTATTCACCCCTTATCACTACTTGTTAATTTTTTTCCATTAACTCCTATTTCACATGATTATGTGCTCAGTTCAAGTTTAACTAGCTTCTATCATACTTGCTGTTCTTATAAAAATGACTAGTTGCATTTTGCAGGTCATGCTTCTTCTGCGAGCTTTGGCCTTCATTCTCAACACTCCCTCTTATCTGGCTGCAGCTGTTTTTTATGACTTTGATATTTTTTGCCTGTAATATCGAGAAGGGCTCCTTTGTTTTTTCAGATTCCTTAGTACACTGAACTAAACAATTACTCTTCCAGCACCCACCACGCAAATGCAGCCACCTCTGAAGTGGACCACAGTAACTGGAATAGAAATAGCAATACTGCACAACTGCACCTGAAATCTTAGATGGACAAAACCTTGGAATTCAGGAGAACAGCAGGTAAGCATTGGAGTTCCCATGAAAACTACTATGGATGTTTCCATGGCTCCGAGCAGCTGAGACTTTTGCTGTAAAACTCCATCCGCCCTATCCCTTGCCACACAATCCCACCCTCCCCTTTAGGGGCACTGATTCAGCTCCAGCCCAAAGAGACAAATGTTATCAAGTATATCCAAAACGTCAGTTCTTGCTCCAAATATTCTGTTCCTATCAACTTCCTCACCAAATATTAAACCATCCTCCTGCTACTAGCTTCTGAGAGYCTAATAGGATCATGATTCAAGGGAAATGAAATAAGGCAATACGAAGCCACCAATCTACTTCGCCTTGGGAAATTTTTGGGCAACTGTATGTTATTCTTTATCAGACAGGACTGTTTGGGCAAAATGGGACCACATGGAATATTCCTGACTATGAAGTGCTTCCCCTGAAACTCCCAAGAATAGAGTTAAAACTGGAGCTTGTCCTCAAAGACCCACTTGGCTGATGCACAGAACCAGCCTGTGACTCTGGCTCAACACCCTTCTCAAAGCAGATCATCCCCATAAGTCCCTTCAAACCTAAATTMTTCTATGATTCTACGAATTAATTGGAGACCAAAACAATGGATTGAGGGGCTGGGAGTATGTGAAAGGATCATCCATTTACTACCTAATATACAGAAACAAAACCAGAGAGCTAATAAACTGACAGCTCCTCTCCTTGATGCTACTCTCCCTTCATTTCCTACTCCTGCTCTGTAGCTGTCTCCCTGCAGTATCAGTAATGGTTCATAGCTACGAAGCCTGTCGCCAGTGCAATCTGTTCTCACCACTTCTCTTCCATCTAGACTATATTAGTGGGTCAGCCCTGAAAGGAAACCAGCACTACTCCTCCTTACCTTCTACTATGAGCCACACTTGCTGTGATTCTTCCTTCTTCCCCCCGTTCTCAACCTGGCACCAGTACTTCCCAGAATCTGTCCGCTCGACGGATTTCAAGCTGAAAAAGGTCAAAAGCCATATCGATATTTTACGTGGAAAAGCACGTTTTTGCCCCAAGGGGCCCTCCAAGTGTTTTTGGCAAACCAGATGCACAGACAACACCCACTGAAACACAGCCACCTCTGGGGAGGAGGGCAACAGCCAACCAGCGCAAAGCATGCGGCAAAACAGTGGAGAAAGGAGGCTCCTCTCTGGAGTGAATGGACGTAATCCTTAGCAGAGCAGACAGGCCTTCCTCAGAAATATCCACGCAGACAACCCGTAATTCGTGTCCTCTGAAAACAGGAAGCAGTTACTCATCTCCTGGATTTGGAACTGTGATTCTAGCTAGTCTTCAAGAGTAACCGCTTGGCCTACGACATCTGAGCTAGTAGGAAACTCAAAATCACAAACCTCCAACAAGTTTTGCTTCAGTTAGGGGCTGGTAGCAGCCTCACACTGGAATAAATAGGTCAGAAGCAGCTCCCCTCACTCCAACTGCACTCAGTATTACTCTCCTTAGAGCACTTAACATGGCAAAATTCGTTGGGTCTGACTCTCAATTCATGATTTCAAAGGAGTTCTGCTGGCCTATTCCAGCACAGGACCTCACCCCACAAACCTTTCTGTGTCCTCCCTTACTCAGCAACAACTCCTCTTCCAAGAAGATGCTGCTAAGCAAGTAAAGGCAGTCATGGGGACTGACTAGCATTCCAGCTGTAGACTTCCCATTCAGGAGAGAAATTCTGTTCATTGTTCCACGACTAAATCCGCAGTAGCTCCATTGCCTTTAACACTAGGCTAGCCTTACGTGCAGCTGAATGAAGGCAGAATTCGGTCCCAGAGCTGCAAGGTCTCAGCTACAAACGGCACCAGTGGGACTCCAAGCGCTGTTGATGTACATATGCTGATTGCCCCCCCCCCCCAACCTTGGGATGTGTAGCCATGCGTCTCCTGCCATGCAGGGATCCTGAGCAGATCTGATGCCCATTTTTCTAATGCTAGCAGTCTGTCTGGGGGAAGGAGGAGAATGTCTCAGGATAGAAGACAGAAAAGGGAGTGCCTGCTGAAATGCACAAAATGGTCCCACTACAGCCTGATTTTCAGAGCTGTACCTTCAGATGGCATCAGCTGTCCTGCCCATCCAGCCGCATGTTCTGAAACACAGTGATCGTAGGAGAAAGTCACACAGTGGATGATAGAAATGATCACTTTACGAGGGAAAGGGAAAACGGTGAAAAATACAGACACATCTAGACTGGGCACCCTATCTCAGCCCTGGTGCTGTAGAAAATTCTCAACATAGGAAAACGAGATGTGAGAAAGGAGATCAGACTGGGAGACTCCAAGGGGCAATGAGATTTAACTAGTAGAACAAAGGGGAGGTAAATGGCACAATTTCAAGATGAACTGTTTCCACAACAATGTTACAAGACAGGAAAAGTCTGTGCCTAGTAAAATTATCAGTGCTTATTGGAGACTAGCTTTATCATGGAGACTTTTGGTTCCTGGAATCAGGGACTCCAAGCTATGCTAATCCACAAGGCCTAAGAGGGGATGAAGCCTGAGCTCACAAATGAGCCCTCACACTGATGGCATACTTGCTTGTAGAAGCTTTCTTTATGTATAGAAAGGGCCAGAGAAGAACCTGGGGTCTTGTTTAACTCGGTATCTTCACAACTAACTGACATCCACTTCTGCTGAAATAAAGGCATAGAGAGACGCTTTGCAGAAGTGAGTTTTTGAGCTTCTGAGTAGGRCAGGCCTGATACTCTGAGGAGCATATATGCAGGGAAGCTTCACAAAAATGAGGATTGGTTTAGGTGATAAACACTCCTCCCCAAGAAAGAAAGGGGATGTAGTCTTGGGAGTCGCATTTCAATTAACAAGTCTCACTCTTCAGTCAGACTGAGAGCGCAAGAGAGGGAGAGTAAGAGAATTGAATGAGAGAGAAAACCTATTTAAGTCAGAACTTAGTCTTCCTGCTGCACAGCAGAACAAGATGAACAAACAAGGCAAGAACATCCTTTCACCTTGAAGTCATGTCTCAAGCATCATGAGCATTAGCAAAGCATCTGTCACCGCAGTAGTCAGGAAATCAGTAAAGTTCTAGTGCATAAAATCTCAGCCCACAGTGGCTTCAGTTCTGCTCTCAGTTATGTCCTTGCAGCACTCTGAACTGCAGACCCTAAGGACTCTGCCCTGCTGAGGTCAAAGCACTTGCATAGATATAGCCGACAGCAGAACACTGTGCAAGTTTCCGTGATATTCCTCCTTCTCTGCATCTGCTGTACCTGAGGAAGCCGATCCAGTGCTCTTCATCTACTGGAATGTACACCTGGTCTACGCTTTGCACCACTGCTCCGTCCTTGATCCACAACATCTCGGGATCTTCCATTCCCTCGAGGCTGCAATTTAGTTTCACGGGTTGACCCTGGGACACCTTTAATTTGATTGGAGATCCTGTAAATTTCATACCTAAAAAAAAGAAACACTACTCCGCCCCGCCCCCAGAAGAAGGGGGGTTGGAGTACAGCAAATTACTCTAGGTTGGTGGTTTGGAATCACATACCCTACCAGCGAACACTGCACAGGGGTCTGCTAGTCTCATCACTGCTCTACTGTGTTGATATGCAATAACCAAAGGCAAGCATTGAAATTGCAATTGCCAGAGAAAGGTGACGGCTCAGCCCATACCTGGGGCTTTTTCAACTCAGTGCTCRCTCACACAGCAGCAGGGTGAGCTTCCACAGAGAAGCGCCTAGGCAGAGCCAGACAGAAATGCTGGGAGCTTCGCTGTGCCAGCAATCCAGCAGCACTAACTGGGTCCTCTCAGTACAGTACCATACCTCCCTCTCCTCCTCCGGCTTGAATTTCATCTAGGGTGTTCCCGCGCTGCTAAGAAATCAACCTACTTGCTCTGTTGTGTGCATTTGTAAAGAGCTGGGATACAAGAAAGAATCAATTATGCCATGTTATTCAGCATACCCTGTTCCTCTGCATTACAGAAAGCTGCTCTGCAATTTGCTAAACCCACAAAAGCAAAGCATATTTTCCAGTACACCTCGCAGAGGAGCAAAGCTGTTTACAGAACACGTTGCTGTTGCCTGATGTGGGTGTAGGCTTGAACAAGCCTCCCTGACCCTTCAGTCCAGTCAGAGGGTTCAGAGTTACGTAGTTGYGACTGAAACAGCAGGGCTGGAGTCAGTGGAGCTGCTCAGATTTCCATTGACACAGAAGCGATCAGAATTTGGCCCAGAGCACTGTTGCATGTGTGGGTGGATGGGGAGTGTTTCCCTCAAGCAGAAGTGAATACATGGAACGCGTTACCATGAGAAAACACGGAAGCCAACTGTGTAAGTACGTTTAAGAAAGATGGGCATAYGAAGGAAGAACCAGAGGATCAAAGGAGACCGTGGGAAAGCAGGAAGGCAGAAAATAAATGTAAAGCTAGTTTTGTTAGAGAGAGCAGCTATTTCCTAYGCAGTGGCACAGACAGGACTGACAGACCAGAACAGGTCTAGTCTACTTCAATAATATGCCCTGGCAGTGGCCTCCACATCCTTTCTAAAAAGGCATTCCACGGCTTTTGTGCAACTGTGTATCATAGTACATTACAGCTTAAGGCAGCTCAGCAGCTCGTCAGCTCTCCAACAGGATGCCTTGCTAGCCTAYGAAACCAGATGGAAAAATGCCACTTGTGAAATCCAGAGCGCTGTGAAGTAAACAGCCCTGTCCTATCAAACTCTGTTACAGCCCGAACCGTGACCCAACGCAGAGACGTTCTGCTGTGCCACTTCCCTACCGCCAACGCGTCCCCTCCCGCCGGGCCTCGCAGGGTGCAGCGGCGGCCGAGCGCGCCCCCAGCTTACTGTAAGGCGGGCAGGAGGGAGAGCCCACGCTGTGTGCCCAGCTAGCGCTCTGCCTCCRGCAGCGAGCGCTCAGCGGCGCGCCAGGGGCCCCGGAGCGACCGCGGCACACCRGCAGAAGGACTTCACTCCTCCTTTTAACGAGTTCCCCCTGCCTGTTAACGGCTGGTTTCCAATACTCAGTCTTTTGCCCTTCTATCTGTTGTTATCGACTTAGCAAACTCACCAAAAGCGTGGAAAAACTGGGATGATCGCTTTAGTTTAGCTGCTGCAGCTCTTTTGCAGGGCTAAGGATTTAATCACCTTGGGTGAGGATGATCTAACCCTGCATTACTTAACTCCTCTGTAACACAAATTACATGTCCCAGTGCGTGCCAGAAAGCATCCTCCCTTTCCCCACTCACAATATTGGAAGCAAACATGAAAGCTTCATAGTAGCTCTTTCTGTATTACAGAAAACTAACATAGCCAGCTTGCTAAATGCACATACAAATTGACAGATACTTTAATTACAGGTGCTTTAATGGAACAGCAAAATAACTTTGCTTTCCTTAGACTGCTCTGCTGAAAGAGTTAACCACAAACTAAACAGTGAAGTGTCTTTAGAGACTCTTTATGGTTACAAATTAATGATGGAGGAAATAAAAATAGAGCACAAATGTACAGCCTAGGTTGTAATTCTCTAAAACATGCAAGTRTAATCCCTCCATCACGATCAACTGAAAGGAAGAAATCCTAATCAGGAAACTTTAATAGATGTCACRGGTTTTTTTAAAAAAGAAAGATCACTCCTAGCTGAAGCATGTCCTTCTGCAGGTAAAAGGTAGGAGAGCACAGGACATCAATATGGATTTTAATTTCCACTTTCCCTCCTTTGACTCTCCCACTCCTGATTTCTCATCTAATAACATTCGCACCAGTGCAAGAAATAATCTCATCCAAATAGGCTCCTCCAAGTCTGCCCGTAATAGCTGCAAAAGTTGAAATACAGTTGACTACTAGGAAATAAAATTGYATTAGATTTCTTATCAACTAGCTGTCAGACAAAACGGACAGCTTTGGAACACACTGGTTGTCAAAACAGGCAGCGCTTTTTTTTAATTTGCCACCTCTGAATATTTTGATTACAAGAACAGAGGTAGGGAGGTTTTGAAAGTTGTTTTTGGGGTGGTGAAAGGTCGATGTCTACCACCGCACACTCAGGGAAAGGTCCCGCGGTCTAGCGACCGGACTCGCAACGCGACCCCCCGAGGACAAGCACGGAGGGCAGCCCCCCAACCCCCCCGACGGCAGCCCTCCCAACCCCTCCGACGGCAGCCCCCCGCCGCTCCACGCGGGGGCTGAGCCGGGGCGCGCAGCCAAGTCGGCGGGGGGCTCCCGCACCGCGTCTTTCCGCGTCCACTCAGAGGCGAAACTCCGGAGCGTTAGTTAGGAAGGAAAACGCGACGAAAGCCGCTCGGGAGCGCGTTAGCACCCGGCTCCGCTCCGCTCCGCTCCGCGCCGACCCGAGCCGAGCAAGCCCCGGCACAGCGTCTCCGCGGACGGCCCGAACGGAGCGTTTGGACCGCTCCCCGCGGCGCGGCCACGCTGGCGGGTGCCGCCGCCGGCCGCTCTGCCGGGCGGTACGGCGGCGCGGGGC
>NW_028185062.1:2858732-2886437 GCF_003343005.1 Rhea americana | reverse complement strand
GCCGCCGGGACGTGGCGCGGAGCGGAGCGGAGCCGCCGCCGCGGGGGCCGGGGCGGGAGCGGGGCCCGCGTCCTCCGGGCCCGGCTCTCCTTTCCGCCGCGGGGAAGCAGGGGGAGCTCGGGGCTAGGAGACCTTTGCTTCCAGCATCTGTTGGGAAGGTGCCAGCACGGTGTGGAAAAAGTCGCTGACAGATCAAATACCCCCAGATCTCCTGGCACTGTCTTTTTCGTGGGACTTCTGGGGAGAAGCCCAGTTGAAAGACACCGTAAGGAGCAAGTATAGTTGTAACAGGATGCAGTTTCCAGGCCTGCAATAGCCGTCAGGGTGTCGCTCTCACCCGGTGGCTCCTGCAGCAATCGGGACACCTGGGTAAGCTGAGCAGCGTGCTGAAATAGTGTCAGCCCCATGAGATGGATGGAGAAACTGAGGCACAACAAGCTCRTGTAATTCCACCCCGAGTCCCGGGCTTTGATCGCTTTCTTTTTCTTTATTTTTTCTTTTCTTTTTCTTTCTTTTTTTTTTTTCTGAACAGCCATTTGCATTTCTGCTAGGAATTCCTAGGATTTTGGAGCAATGCCAAGGAAATTTCATGACTGGAATGGAAATGTCACTCCCTCTCCACTTCCTCAAGCTGCGGCAAAGAAGCCAGGAGGAGATGCTAACAGATCTCCCTCCCCTGAGAGCCTGCAGGAAGCCTCAGGGCCCTGGGGGACGGGAATCGTGACACACCTTCCACTGCGATCACGACGGTTCTCGGGCTGCAAGGCTCTGCGCATGTTTGCTAAGAGTTTAAAGCACACTCGCTGTCGTTGCTCTCTCCCTCTCCCCCGTGTATCCATATATACCCATTTATGTATGTATGCTGCGTCTTTCTGCACTTACTCATGTGGATAGCGGCTTCTGGAAAGAAGCTGTATTTTTAGATTTTATTTGTCTCATGAGAAAAGTAGTGGCCATTATAATAACACTGTGTTCACATGGCATTTTTCCTCTGAGGATTTCAAGCATCTTTACAGTAACRGAGGCCTAGCTTACTACACTGTACTGGCCCCGTGGGCTCAGGAAAAGCTCCGCTTCGCAAACAGGGAAGAGSAGGCACGCACAAGCGGTGTGACTTGACCGAGCCCATCCAGGGAGTCGGTGGCAGAGCGAGGCTCGATCCCACGCTGCCTGCCCGCGGCTTGCCTATACTTCAAGGAACATGTTAAGTTTCATCCAAATAACGTATATGACTACCCCAAAGGTAGGAAGGGAAGGGCAGGGCTTTGCAGTATTAGGGAATTAATCTCCATATAARCCTGTTTGGCTTTTCTACGGGAGACAGAGACTAAAGCACAGCCCAGAGGTGCTGCTTATCCTGTCCCCGAGTATCAGTTGTGAGTTTAATAAGTGATAAGCAAACTGCACAAATGTATGCAGGGCTCATGCTGAAATGCCATCCCTTTTTATGGCTATTTGAATAAGGAAAAGCTTTTTTTTTTTAACATTCTGTGATTTATTCTCTTTCCTTCACTTCAGTTTTTAGAAAGAAGATTTTCAGCCCAAATGTCGACAAATTTCTTAAGGCAGAGAATGTCCGTCAGAATCATTCCTCTCCTTTTGTCTGGCTTTAATTCTTCAGTGCCCCCACCCAAGTCCCAACCCAAATCAAAAAATCCTACACCAACAAGAGCTCATTTGTATGTGATAGGAAGTTTTTGTAGCATGACACAGGCCAGGCTCTGGACTGGTGTAAGTCAGCACAGCTTTGCTGGAAGCAGCAGAACAATGTGGATTTTCACTAGTAGGGATCTGTCTTCAGCTCTTCTGAGAAGGGCTTTATGTCAATAGYGATAGGCAGGAAGAACCACATGAAAATTGGACTGAAATCCTGTATGCACTGCCAGTTGGAGTGTAAACTGCTGTGAGAAAACTTACAGAGTGCGATATTACCATGCGGAAATCAAAGAAACTGGTAATTCTGAAATGCTTTTAGGAACTGAAGACAAATAAATTCTGGCCTCTAGTGTCACTGAATGAAGTAGCTCRGCTTTGTTCTCCCGACGGGCTACCAGTGACAGTGCTCCCTGCGCACAGTCGAAGGACATGGCACGGTGGCTCATAAATAAACTGGTTCCTCTCCGGACCTCTCCATACCTCTCCTGTTGCGACAGTGTGCTGTCATGTCTCACTGGACTTGTTGGGCAGTGTAGGCATGTCCTAGAAAATGCCTAAAGGGCTGTACAATAATCAGCAGTGAATTCTCAGTGATGGGAGATTTCTGAAGATGGAAAGAATGAAAAAAGAAGAAAGGGAAAGAGGAAGGGAGGAAGGGCAGGAGGAAGGGCAGAAGGGAAGGAGAGAGGTGCTTGCTGGACTTCCTCACCTTCCTCTGATTTTCAGCCTTTTCTAGTTATKGAGATCCTACAGGACAAGTGTGGGTTATCCACAGAAAGCGCCTCCAAGTGCCAGTGTTGTACGTTAGAAGACATAACCCTAGCAAAAGCTGCTGGCTGACACCCATCGCTCCATTGCTGAAGTAGTCTGTCTGCAATGGGATACAAAATCCCCTTGTTTTCTACAGGGTATTTTTCATAGAGCTGCCTTGTTTGCACGCTGATTTGAGAACCATGTCCTCTCCATTCTCTGATTCTGGATTCAAAAAACAGTACTAGTCCCTTCGTCATGAGAGGACAGATCTGTCATCCTGCATTCATAAGCTGAAGTAATGGCAAGAGGGACAATGAAGTGACATTCAAGAGTCACAGGAGTAGCTCTGCTCTGCTGTGTAGGAGACTCCGATGACTGCTCCGATGCCTCCTGAAGTGGTGATCTGTTGAAATCAGAATATTCAACCCCAGACCAGGATAGGAGCTGCTCCCAGCTTTCCAGTTGCTACCACTAGATGTTCCAAGGGACAGCAGGGAGCCTGGAGGCTATCCTGTTTGTGTCGGGGGCTTTTACAGCTTGGGGATGGCTTCTCAAACATATATCCCAAAGCCAGGTGAAAACAGAAGGAAAGAGGAAGCAGAAATCCTCTGGCTCTTCAAACCCTGCCGAGGACCCTTTGAGAGCTGCTGGATGCTACAGTGGCTTTGGGGGACAATGAAAAGGTTAAACTCACTGACCTGGCGATGAGCTTAAGACAATGAGGCTCGCGTACTCGGCCCAGCCCATCCTAACGATGGGATTGCTAGAGCTTGTTCACGTCAGATAATAACATTGTTTTAGTGCAGCTACTTCTATGGACCCACATATAACACAGTCTTGACATGCATACTGTCAAGGTCATGCAACCTGACCATACCAAACTTTGGACACAGTATTTCAAGTCACAGGTGGCTGCAGCAGCTACACAAGAGTTGAAACTCATCTTGCCTGTGCCTGGGGCTTGCCATAACTGAAGTGTGCTGCTTTTCTGAGAATTATCTTAGCTGTATCTGAACTCTGCTCTTTTTTAATTTATATTTTTCTACCRTGTTGTCCTTTCTCCTTTCTTCTTTGTCTTCCTCCCTACCACCTCCTTCCATAAGAAATGGTGTTGAAATATTCCAGCATCTCTGTTGCTTGAAGTTGCAGCCTCCTCCAGCTCTGAARCCTTCCATATGTGCTGGTTTTAACTTTCTGTGTGAGTGAGTGTAAAGATAGAGAACCATATTAAAGACCTGCACTTACTCCATTTCAAGAATAAAAGTAAATTAGAGGTGAGTTCTGAGCTTTGAGCTCAGATCTGATTACTTCCTCMTTCCCAGATTCTCTCAACTCTTCCTGGGGGCGGTAGGAGGCACAGTTTAGATGGGGGGGTCGGGATTGGTCATTGTAGGGTGGATTTAAGTTTGGATTTTTTTTCTAAGTTTGGCCTTTATCCAGTTTAGGCTTTTGGCCCCAGTCTAGCTGTAAACATTATCCCATGTCCAAATATGGCTCCTCCACACGTCTGAGAAGGTTATTCTTTTTTAGAGGTGATAAACTAACCCATCACGTGTTATCTATTTTTTGCAGTAAATGCCAAGTTGTCAGAATGAAAATGTCATGTAAATTCTGCATAAAGCATTTACAGTTAAAAAATTCAGCTAAGAAAAATGTAAACAACCTTTTTGATGATGCAGTCATTTGCAGCAGGTCAGCCAGGTATTGCCKCTGCTAAGGAATGTTTCTGTTCCTGAAGTTGGAATAAATACAGTACATCAAAACAGAGTCATCAAACCAAAACAAAATATATTTAACATGGTGCAACAGTCAATGCCATAAGAAATCACCATATAAATATGCACAGTTAGATATATAATCTACACATACTAATATGACTTTACAAATCTCATATTACATGTAGATACACACAAAACTGACTTGGGAGGAAGCATTTGTTGGCAGCCCCTCTGGGGACGAGGTGTCTTACCTATTTGCTGTAGGGAGTTATAACACTTTGTTTTGAAAGTTACTGTATTGCAATTGTATTGCATTCTCCTGCAAGTTGATAATAAGCTCCGCCATCCTCACAATGAAACTGCACAGAGCTTGCACTACCCCTCGCTGGATGCAGGTCCGGCAGGCTGCGAGGTCCCGAGTAGGTCCCAAGCATGGCCRTAAGCTCCTGGGTTGGTCCTTGGTGCCCAGAACGGGAAATATTCCTGCTACGCCACATTGCAAAGCCGGGAGGCAGGAGGCCCCCAAGAGAGCCCAGAGTGCTTGCCCTGCCAGCTAACACCCAGGCGGCTCTGCCAGCACCAGGCTTATTCTGGATTTCATATTGCTGAGACTAATGGACCAATCTAGCAGTTTATTGGCGGCTCTGCACCTCCTTCAAGGGCAGCCCTGCAGGGTTGGCAGGGTTGGCTCCTGGCTRTCCTCCCTGTCCCGGGGCAGCCACAGCCCAAGTGGGACAGCAGCAGCAGCAGCCAGCTCCACGCCAAAACTCCTTCCAAGGGCACAATGAAGCGGAAGGTAAAGTAGAGCAGTCCTGGGATTGCTCTCCTGTACACTCTGGGTGGAAGAGCTTCCTGACAACTGCAGACTGTCAGGGCGAACATTATGGTGGGTTAATACCATATTTACCTTTTCTTACCCTGCCTCTCTCCTCTCTTCCAGCCCCTGCAGCTCTGAGCAAGTGGTAGGAATGAAATAACCATGAACTAGGCCCATAGTCCTAAAAACAGTGGTGCTAACAGGGTACTGATCTACATTGTGACTCCTAACAATTGCTAAAACTGGTGGAGCAGAAGGAGGTTAACTACAGCTGGAAACGTTGCAGACTGTCTCCACTGCGGGCCAGGAAAGGCAAGGTTAGAAAAGGGCATGCTTTTTGCTTTATCAGTGCATTTTGTTATTCTGCAATGGGAGTCTTCAGAACTTCCCAGGGACATTTCCTGTGCTTGTGCCAGTGGCCAGTGAAATTTGTGCTGCAAATACCTTTTTTCTTGGCCAATGGAAGCCAATTATGCCCTGAAAAACACCCTCACTGGCAAAAACCCAGAAAGGTACTATGAAAAATTGGAAAGCAGAAGTGAGGAAAGCAAAAAAAGGAAGATGAGGGTAAAGAGAAGAGAGGAAAATGAGAGAAAAAAAGAAAGAATAAATGAGAAGATAAAAAAAGATTTGTGAACAGAGGGGGAAAAAAAAAGCCTAGTTTTGGGTTTACAGCAGGTGACTCAGATCCTGCAGATCTAAATTCTCCTTCTGACTCAACAGTAACTGGCTGTGTGTCTTTCAGCATTTCACTTGCCCTTGCTRTGCCTAAGTTTCTTACCTTGCAGGGCATCCAAGAGAGCAAACACACTGCAAAGCAAAGGCTTTAAAAATTCTCCAGTGGAAACAGCTGTCAAATACTCTGACTAAACTACAAGAAAAAGGTTGAGAGCAGGATGTGAGGAGAGGCAGAGAGCCAAGGAACAAAGAGGGATGAGTAACAGAATGAAAGGAAGAGGGAAGAGAATGAACAGGGAGATCACCTGAAGGAGGCAGAGACGCTTTTGGAAATGAAGTTAGCTATTTTTCAGCGTGAATATATCCTCTTGCAATGGCAGGGAGAAGAACTGAGATCAGAAACTTGTCCTGGAGCCCACTGTGGGATCTGAAGCTTATGGGCTCCTTGCCAGTGGCATCTCTACAGACCGTGGTGGAGCTGTCCCAGGTGGAGCTGTCCCAGGACAGGGGAACTAAGAAACTACGGAGACTCATCACAGCGACGTTTCTAGACAGGAAGAGCGTCTAATGTAGAAATGCCTTCTGTCATGCCCCTCAGGCCTGTGCACGATTAACACGGGGAAGAAGCGGGCGTCATGGTAGGTTGGAGGGTTTTCGTTGACAGCCAACTGGCTGGAGTAGGAGCAACACTGTTCATCATGGCAGCCCCGGTCAGCAATGCTGCTGCTGTGGCTTCTCCAGAGGCCTGTCCTGTGGGAGCCGTGGATGCGGCAGAGGGAGAAACGGCTGGTGTTGAGGGAGAGGCGGGAGTTGCCACTGCAGCTGTGGAAAGCGTGGCGTGAGAAGATGGACGAGGTGCTGGAGGCGCGGTTGCAGCGTTCACAGCCATGGGCTGCTTCACTGTACTGACACACCGTGTAGCTGTTGTATGCTGGGGAGTCYGTCAGATCCATGAGCATGGCCTCTGAGTAGCTGGGGATCAGCTGCCGGTTGGTGCAGATATGCCACTCCAGCTCAGTGCTGTCCTGAGTGGTGTCCCTGGGCATGCGGTACCTGTACAAGGGCTCCTCTGCTACAGCAGGTGCTGTGTACTCCAGGCCCAGCAATTTCTCCACGTGGTAGTGAACATAAGCTGTCCGATACTCTATGAGTACCCTCAGTGGCCATGAGATCATCAAGATAGCTGCCACCCAGAAAGCATAGTGGGACACGTACCACGGGAGGTGATCTGGGTCTCCATAGGCCATCATAAGTTCCTTAAAGTCCACGTTTTTGAGCTGCATGCCTTCCCTCACTTCCATGTAGTCATCCAACCCCTCAATCTCTGTGAAAAAATGAGCCCTCTGGGTCAAGTAAGAGTTCTCAGACTCAATGTTGGCAAAGCTGAAGCATTTTGTGAACCTCAGCTTGGTGGCTGTGTAGCTCTCCAGGCCCAGGAGCTCTTTAGAGATGTCCTTGTATCCACAGTGAGAGTAGTCGAATTCAGCTTCAGCCACATGGGTGTTGACCCTCTCATGGTAGACTTGCGTGGTGGTGTAGGCATCACCRTTGCGGTACCGGGTCACCTGCCGGGTACGCCGCACAAAATGGTAGCTGATGGCCTTCCACCAAATGCACGGGGTGGCTTGCTGCATACGGTTGATGCATTCGTAGACACTGTCCACATCAGCCTTGTACTGCAGCTCCCTCTTGACATGGCAGTGCCAGCACTCCACCAAGTATACCACGTACAGCATGGACAGAAAGGCTAACGGGATGTAGACGTAGCCATCTGAGCATGGGCTGTCGTGGTAGATCATGGACTTGCCCTTGAAGGAGCTATCAAATCTGAGCTTGGTGACCCGAGCCAGCTGACACCAGGCCACCGCACCCAGACAGCCGTACATGAGGATGGAGAGCAGGAGGCATTTCCAGTGGGACTCTCTGCACATGCAAGCACTCAGGGATTGCTTCACAGGGCGTTGCTTTGAATCACACCACCATGGAACCGGGAGAGAGAGAAACAGAGAGAGAAGAACCTGTCAGTCACACTATTTTACATAACAACTTTTGCTTTTTAGACTGTCTAGTTTTGCTTCCGATTGCCTGAGGACTAGGACACCACCCTGATTAATACAAATATGAATATATATATATATATCCTTCCCAGAAACACCGTGCCCTGGACAGAGCTCTCTGAACAAAAATTCCTTCCTGTTCCTCCTTGCTTCAGAGAGAGAAGTCACCTGAGYGGGAGGGAGCTGCTGCAGCTTATCACCCCGCGCGCCCCTGCTCCCTTTGGGCTGGCACTGCGGCACGGAGGTCCCTGGCGTAGCTGAGAAAGTGGCTGAGCGGCGTTCTGCCCGCTGCCGCCTTCCCCCTGCCTCAGCTGTGCTGGTGCCGGCAGGGCCCAGCAGCAGCTCTGCTGCCTGTGCCGGGGCTGAGTGTCCTCCTGGGGCAGGGCAGGGGACCAGTGCCATGTGGAGCTGGAGCTGCCACCTGACTGAGAGCTGACTCAGACCCAGCCCTCAAACCTACCAAGTGATAGGCACCGTTTCCCTGGAGGCTAGCCATCAGGAAAATTACTAGGTTCAAGCACATTTATTTAAAATGCGACGGGATTACAGCACAGCGCAGCAGAGCTTCAGGCTGGCTAGAAGACCAGCTCCTATCTAAAATACCTACAAAGTTTAACTGTTGAAGCTAGGGGTATGTGCGTGGATAATGAAAGTGTAGCACACCCCTTTCTTTCAACCTCAAAAGTCCGGCTGAGCAGCAGAGAGGGAGTTTGCGCTCCTGTCCTCCCGCTGCCTTCCCTGAGATGATGTTGCAGTCCTTACCCCCGTGATGTTGCAGTGAATCAGCTGCGTTGTCATGCTATGCTGGACTATCATAAAAAAGGCCAAATCGAGCCAAGCAGCTAGCAGAAACAGTCGCCCCTCTGCAAAGAGCAGCAGCAGCATGACTTACATTACTGGCTGGCAGCTGCCTATTTGTAGAAAGTCCGTGGAGCAAGACCCACTGCCCACCTGGCAGGTATCGCTGAAGGCRGTTTGCTTCCCGCTCGTCACTGCCAGCCTTTGCCTCCCCCTTACACTGAGAAAATGATAGCGAGGGTGCAGATACGCACTGATATTCATGTATTATCCCTCTGGCGAGCCCTATTCTGTGCAAAAATAGCAGCACACTGTTACTCCTTCTCCCAAGGGGCCGCCTCTAATGCACCAAACTACTCACTAGATGCCAACAGATGCTGGGTTTGGGAGTTGTTTTCCTTCTCTTTCTGCAAGGATAAAATTCTTTCCCAATATAGCTTATCTCAGACCCACACAAATAAAATTCAGTAAGTAAACTTAAGCCAGACAGAGGTATAAGGACTATGATCTTGTGAGCAGGAAATAAGAGCCCAGTGCCACTAGAAAGAAGAGTTTACTATTTTTTCAGTGAAGTGGAAGCATTGATTGGCTTCTGACCTTGCAGGGCTATAAGACTAGAATTTAATACCACTTTTTTTTTTTTTTTTTTTTTTTTTTCCCTGGGACAGAGAGCCACTTCTAAGTAACTGCAGATTACTTAGATGTAGATTTTTATGGTTCTCTCTGAAGCTGTCAAGCTAGACTTTATGGGGATAGGTTTTGATTTCATAGCTTCAAATCTGATACTGTAAGTGCATGACATGCATGTAAAATCATGACTGATTTTAGGGAGCTAAATCAGTATTTATCTACAGTAACTAAGGGCGGGATCTGGCTCTTGATGCTTCCAAAGGAATCTCTAGAGAATTTACATTCTTATCCCAAACATACTGTATATATTTATGTGTTGGAATGAAGAATAATTATGCTGGGCTGGGTTCTGTTTACTAAGGCCATTCACACTAACAGTGGCCAAAAGGGGTATAGACAAACTAAGCAGGTTTTAAAAGGCATGTTAAATACCTTTTTTTAGGGAGGATAGTGAAAGGATCTGAGTATGGGTAAGAACAAGGCTGTTTTCCATAGTCTTTTCCAGAAAACCTTGAGGAAAGCAGTACCACGGCTTCAGCCACCCCCCAAATCAGCRGAACAGTAACTGCGGGACTTCCGTGGGTGTAATCCTAAATTTACCTGCAGCCGCGAAGAGTTTCGTCTTGGGAAGCCGTCAACACCCGCTGCTCTGCCCATGTGCCGTTACTGCCCCGGTGCAGAACCCTGCCCAGGCCACACGCTGCCCCCAGCTCACAGCCCCAGGCTCTCCTGACGCCTGGGAGCTGCGCTAGGAATATCCACCTTTTGTYTTCTGTCTGGTCTTTGTACGGAGCTAGAGTTTTTCTATGCTGATGTCAAAATATACACTGTAGTGAAGAACTGCAAACATCCACCTTTTTTTTCCCCCTTGAAGGTTGTTTTTCTCATGTGAAGAAAGCTCTGAAACTGAGAATACCTTTACACTAATCATGAGGACCGTGCAGAAAAAACCCAGCTGGGCAATATTCTACCGAGGGAATTTAAGTCCAGAGTCATCAGGTTTGCATAGGTAAAATTGTCATGTAAAATTGTMCACGATTAATACTCTGAAGAACCGCCTTGGGCCCAGCTAAAGGGGTCTCACCTGAAGGGGTTTTAATGTAAAGTATGTGTTCTAATACTCCATGCACCTCTGGGAACCTCAACCTTTTCCTTGATGTATTCAAGGCGTTCTCAGCCCGGCACACGTCGGTGTGCGAGGGCTGCCCCGTGTTTGTTAAGGCAATATTTGCCAAAGGCACTGCAGCCCCCGCCTGTCCTTTATCTCGCTGGCCTTTGATGAACAACTTCTCTGCTCTCTGCAGCTATACCCAGCCCAAGGGCTGATTCAACCCACCCAGGGTTATCATGGACTGTACTGGAGCCTGAAAGCTGGCAAATGCCTCATGATGTGCTTCCTCCTGTGAAATGCCACCTCCTCTCTGCAGGGAAAGGTGGTTCCTGTCTCACCACACTGAGACCAGCACTGCCTGGGCTGGSAGCATCCCCGAGCCTTGCAAGCCTGGCATGACATTTCTGTGTGCATCTTCTGGAGACACCTCAAAAAATGGCAAGCAGCCCACAGAGCAGGAAAGGCTCGATCTTCCTGAGCCAGATTACCTTCACTGTTTTCACTGCAGCATACACAGAAACGCAGCTCTTCTCTTCCTGCATTAATGAAGACACGCAGCTGTAGTGCCCACCATCAGACTGCTCCAGGGAGGCCCCCCACTCACGCTGAAATCCACCTCAGCAGGGTCTTCATGATCAAAACGCTTTGGGGAAAACATGATGCTTTCCTTCTGGCCCTTCTGACCCACTATCTTATACTCTCCTTTTGTTCCTATCAGATCTCACTCTCTGCAGGTCCTCAGGCATAAAAGGGTCCCTCTTCTAGTGCCTTCCCCCGTAGTGTCCCTCTTACCTCAAATTCTGAATAGAGTCATCCAGCCTATATCCCCTTATTGCTCCTTYCTTCTGCTGAAATAATTATCTAAACCTGTTACACTGTTAGAAACACAGTAAAGTATTTTAACAGTGTTTGTAAGAAACACCTGAAATATAACAAATAATTACAATAAAAGCATCACAAATAATTATGATAAAAGCATCACATACATACCCATGAAATCTAATAAGGAAATGTATCTTTCCATCTTTCTCTGCACAACAAATTCATTAATATGTTAAACCAGTGTCTCTCAGGCTTTATTAATTAACATACCACCTTCCTGCAAGCATTATGTTTGCGGTACTATATGGAATTTTCTCCTTTCCATGCATAATATTTCAGCTCAAAACAGGGTCAGCTTGTATTTCTGGATGAATACAATAAATGTTTAAGGGAACTAATAATTTCCATGATAACTTGTGCTGGTCAGAGAACAAGAGTTGTGTTCAGTGAGGAACATTGTGGATTATGTGTTGTTTTGATGTGGAACAAAACCATAACCCTGGAAAATTTTAATAGGGAAACATAACTGAAGACAGCCAAGACAGAGAACCAGACAGAAAGTCAGCGCCAAACAGAAACTGTCCCAGAATAGACAAAAGCACAGTCGTCAGGCGTTTTGCCCGAGAGCTAGGACTTGCAGATTTGGGTCTCTAACCCCAAGCAAGTGAGGTGTCCTTCTGCTCCTGCTCTTTGGGGGCTTGGCTTTGAGCAGAGTCCAGCGCTGACCTGAGACGTCTCCTGACAAAAGTCTGAATGAGGCTGCATCATTTCTGTGATGGCTTTGGCAAATCAAATGTGTTATCCAAATGCTCCCACCCTGCTCTTGTAAGAATCTTTAGTTTTTAGATAGCATTTGGAAGAACTACAATCAAGCTGTCATTATTATTGTTTATGACTTTCAAAGCGGGTTAAAAATATGTGTTGCAAATAATGTCTTGCCACTCCTGTGGCATGCTGCCGAACAGCATTCAGAGGCTTGACTTACTACCTCTTCTAACCRGGTTTGAACTTCCTGCTAATTCTTACCCAAATTATCAGTAAACAAAACTTCATTCCACTTTTCCACAGCTAAAATTCAAGGAAAACTCCCAAATTGTTTAGCACTTCTCAGAGACGATAACGAAAACACCGCCGCAGGTGAGAGGGGCGGGCGAGCGCACGTCGGGGAGGGCTGTGGGTGCGCCTGCAGGTGCCGGCGGATGCGCGGGTGGCGCAGGGGCAAGGGGCGATGCGGCTGCAGGGCTCACAGAGTACGTGACGGCTGAAGGACTCCGGGCATTTGCACTGGGGTTTTTTGGACTGTCATTTCCCGAAAGCGCAGAGCTCAGGATCTGTCCGCCAGATCTGTTGTCTGGTGGTGTGGAGTCTTCCAAGACACGAAACGATAGACGCTTTTTAATTTGTTGCCACAGTTGCTGGGAAATAGTCTGGAAAACCCTAACTGCAGACGGAGAACTGGAATTTCATCTAAAACCTGTAGCAGACAGGAGTTTCCAGGCTGGCAACATTTAGATTTTTATTCTTTCAAGAAAGTTCAGTGTAAAACTTTGCTTGCAAATGACAAAATATCCAAATGGTGAGGAAAAGGGGAATTGCCTTTAAAGTCGCTCTAGGATGGCAGATGCCCAAGCTGAAAAGCAGGTACRCAGTGACCCACTGAAGAGCTCCTTCCCACAGGCACACTCACCTCTGCCCCTGTTTTGGGTGCTGGCTGCAGCAACAGTAATTAAAGAGAYTGTAAAGTACTTTGTGTTGCAACAGCAGGGAGTAAGATTTGGGCTGTTATTCTTGCACAGTGTAAAGGGGTGGAAAGAAAGCAGAGGGCAGAGCATAGCCAGGCCGCCGCTCTCTCCGTCTCAGAGGGAGGGTGCTCCTGAGGGCAGGGCAAGGTGCTGGTGGCCAGGAATTGGGTGCTCCCACTCGTCTCTGAGACTGACCAGCATTCAAACGCGGGCAGGTAAGTTGTAACTTGTCCTAACCATCCAAAGTGAGCTGACAAGCAACTGCATTGAGGTTGGCCAAAAACCCAAAATCCTACCCCCCCTCTCCCAAACTCTGATTTCTTTTTAAAAGACACCTTTGAAATGCAAGATTGAGGCTAGAGAACCAGAACAAATCAGGACTTGTGTCTCTAGGTCCCTTCCKCCTGACAGGTATGTAAGAACTAACGAACCTCCTCAGCACTCAGGCCTGGGCTGGCCGGCCGTCCTCRCTCCCCGCAGCAAACCGGGCGGCCGGCGACGGGAGGGAAGAGCCACGCTCTTGGAAGCCCTGACTGCCTTTACAAGCCCAAGTTTTTGAGTGCCTGCCTTGAAACTCTAGCTCTTCAGTTTTACATGGCTCAGTGCTTTTGCTGACTTCTGGCTGTGACTGTATCTGGTAGTAGGACTTGCCCACTAATCACGCGGCTGTTCCTGGATGATTAGCTGGGATCTTTATGATATAATAACGAGCTAAATGGTTCTTACGCACAGTCATAGGAATCWCTCCTATTGACTTTGCAAGGCTATTCTGGGTCAGGAAGGTTGATACTCTGTTAAAACACAAACTACTTTTAGATCTTAAGAGCAAGAGAGACTCTAGGCTCTCTCCCCTTACATCCTATACCTCACAGGCAATGCATTTGCACTATACTGTCCTAGATACAGCCCAGTAACCTGGTAACTTGGTACTTGGTAAAAGCTCATCTTCCAGAAAGATGTGCTACTTTTTTTTTGGTAGATAAAAGGAAACGATGAACCTGCCCATCCCCTTTGAAATTTGTTCTGGTGATGAAATTTTATTGGCATTGTAATTTTGTCTCACTTCCCAGTCATGGGAATGTGGATRTCCTTCATTTGAAGAAAGACTGRGTTCATACTACTGCTTTCTCTCTCYGAAGGWACTTTTCCATTAGAGGACACTCTCAGTTTTCCTTCTGACAAATTAAATGAGTCAAGGTCTGGAAATGCTTCATTGCAGAGCTCTTCTCCAGCTCTCAGATGGTTGCTTTGTGCTCTGTACTTCCTCCAGCACCTTGAGAGCCTCCTTCAATGTGTACATTGAAAATGGAGACAGGACTCAAAACTTAGTTCACTGGTATCAAATCAGAAAGGTAGAATCACCTCCCTGCTCTTTCCCATTCCCTCTTTTTTGTATTTCCAAGAGTTACATTAGCAGATTTTGGCCCAAATCTACCCAGCAGAGCATGTTAAGCTATTCATCCTCTTTGCTCCTAGGTATTTTTTGAGTCACTGTTCCTGAGGACAGCTACAGGGTTGGCTGCACTCTCCACTCTGACATGTACCCTCAGATTYGGCTTTGGGTTGAATAACGGAATTACCAAACAGAGCAGATCCCTCCGTCTGACTGCRCTCTCGTCTCATCACTACATACCAGCCTGATAATRTTTGTGCCAACATTAATGTTACCAKCAGTTATTTTATACTTAATTCCAGTGGATAGTGTCAAGCCTAGTAATAATTCCTGCAGAACCTCGCCAATGTAATGGCTAAGTAACCCATTAACTTGCACAACATAAATGTCTTCATAAAGCTAAGTGTGAGCCATAAAAACAAGGCTGTGGGTGTTCCGTGGACACTGAGGTGCTCCTCACACTTTCACTGCTCACCCCCAGGTGTCAGCACCTTATGCAGTCCCAGATACCACGCTATGCCACAGGCTCTCCCATAGCTTCATGGAATACAGTACTATCTAGTTTTCTGTCGCTGTGTGCTATTAATTAGTAGTTGCATTCTACTCCAAAAGTAGCTGTATGACACCGTGGGCTAGAAGCATTCCTTCTTTTTCCACCTGCCTTAGTACTGCTTATGGCATGAAAATGGTTAAGGTGATAATTCTAAACCTCATATTTTGTCCACTTTTAATTTTGACTGGCAAAAGAAATTCAAACTGAAAGCTGCCAAACTTACTCTGAGAGAGGGGGAGGAATATTCAGCAAAGTTCAAAGGAAACTGACTCAACGATGCTGGAGTTAAAGTCTTCCAAAATTTGATACGTAATTTTGCCTTCTGTTTACAATTTTCTGCAGCTCTCTATTGACGAAATGGCTTATTCCTCTTCTGCCAGATTTCATGCTTCAGTCTCCTTGAGAACTCCAGCATGCACTGTATAAGCAGAAAAATATGCTGCAATAGCATATATTTATTCTAATTTTTGTTTTGTGGACAGTTGAGGGCTCAAGTTCGACTGCCTACGTCTGGTTCCCCGCCAGATATCCGGGTTCCCCAAAAGCATCAGAAGCATTAAAATTCTCTTCAGGAATACCACGCCAGAAGCATTTCCCGTCCTTTTAAACCCCACGTGTAAATGTGTTCGCCCTTGGTGGCTGACCTCAAGAGCTGCAATTTTGCTGAAGCAAAATGCTATTGTGTCTAAAATGAAAGAATGAGAGAAAACAGAGGGTAACGAAGACGTGGCCCGAATGGAAATAGAAAAATGACAGGGAAACACAGGAGAAAGGAGGGGGAGGAAAGTGGCAGGGAGAAAAGGATAGCCCAGACATGCTCCAAATGCAAATGCCACCGAGGCAGGGAACGGTGCAGGCAGGCGAACAAGGACGGCAGCTAGCCTGCGCGAGAGCAGAGAAAGCCCAGAAATAGGACCCACGCAAGAATTAATGAGGGGCAGCATTGAGTTTGACAGCACCAAAGAGTCATATGAGCCAGCAGTGCCCTCAGCCTGTCTGCTAACCGAAAAGCAGCTGCTCCTGAACGGCTGCCTTTCCCACCGCTGGGAACTTCTCTAAAGAGAGAGGAAGAAACAAGATTTATCTCCATAAACTCCTCCCCATAGCCTGGAGTGGTGGGATAAGGTAGCGCTAAACGGGGGCAGCGACTCTCGCAGTGGTGACACTGCCCTGCGCTGCTGACACTGCAGCTGTGTCTCCGTGAGACTAGATGTGCGCAATGGCCTGGCATCAYAGCCTGTTCCTGCTCTCCCGAGACCTGACTTCGGGGCTTCAGGGTGACTTCATGGCTGTTCTCAACAACAAAACGACCCCACAGCTCAGGATTACTCRTGTGAGCAATGAGACTATCTCACCAGACTTTTTTTTTTTTTTTTTTTTTTTTTTTTTTTAAAGCAAGAATAACCTGTTAGTGTGAAGAAAAAAAAAAAGAAGAAAAAGAAAAAAGTGGGTCAGGATTGGAAGAAATGAAAATAGAGCAGCAAGAAGAAAAAACGATACATAAATTAATGCCAGTCGTTTGCCTGTCTGGATTTATGTTTGTGATAATGTGTCTCAATGAGATAAATGAAAGAAAAGGAATAATCAATAGCCACAAGTCATACATTTTAGCAGCTAGTGACCTGCCTGGATGAGAGTAGATTTATAGCTCTGAGATCTCTTCCATCATGATCAAGAGAGGACAGCAGAAAATATTCCACCTCCTGATAGACATGGCAGGACATAACACACATATGATCTGCAGGCCCCTGCCAGGCAAGCCCGGGGCTGTGCTAGTAACCATAGTTGAGGYGAGCTTGGACCTCAGGAGCATCTTCTGATGCGCTGGAAAAGGCTTCACTGTTCGTGCTGTTAAGATGGGGACTATGCAAAAAGAGCTCAGCAAGGAGATCTCTACCGCCTTTCCRCAAGCAGCTACAACAGGCGCGGGTGCAGACATCATTTTCCATGTCCTGGGGTGATCCTGGTGAAGAGTAGCCCAAGGAGGCTGGGATAACCAGGGAGAAGAGAACATATTATCAAGCATGTGGAGACAGAGTACAACCTCTCACTGCCTTCCAGYGCCAAATGAACTCCAACACCAGATAGTCATTAATATAGCAAGGAAGGAGCCTGCTAGGCTGTGCTCAACCATAGTGTTGGTGTGTGAGGGGCAGAAGTGCTCCTCCACCATGTGATCCCATCTGGGCACTGCAAGAGATGTTGATAAAAAGACCTGGTGGGGGAAAAAAAGAGATATCACAATAGTCACCTCATAAATCCGCTCCTGGAGACCCTGAAACACAACCTCTCCTTCCACCCATCTTGAACTGCAAGAAGCCTCATGCTGAGGCAATAGAAAGTGCTCTCAGCATGGCTGCCAGCACCAACAGAAAGGGAAATGTACGGGGCAGAACGTAATGGAAAGAGCCATTTAGTATCAAGGAGAATTTCTCTTCAGCTCCTGAACATACAGTGCATTTGTTTCTGCATATATGTTTTGAACACACCTTTTGCTCTTCTGCTATGAAGCTCCTGCCAGAATGAAAACTCCATGCTGCCAAGGGCTCTAATGTCAATGCCGAGCAGAAATGTTTTTTTATTTAGTTTAAAAAAGAGTAACCTGCATGCACTCCACCACTTTGTAGTGTCACCAGCATGGAGGCGTTTGCTTCTGCAGCAGCCCTCCTGCAGTGGACAGGGTTTGCTTGGTTTCTGATCATTTAAATCTCTGCAGAGCTTTCTGTCTTCCCTCTGTCAGACAGAGCTGTCAGAGGCAACGTCTCAGGGTGGAAAGGTGCACAAAATATAATTAAATGGCATTACATTCTCTCTCCAGCAGAGCCTCTCACAGGACAAGACAGACTGCAAAAAAAGGCACCTGATCTGCCTGAACTTCAGATGATAGGACCCTCCTGAAGTACCATACAAAGCCACGGTATCACTTCACACCATCCACCCTAATCAATTCAAGCATTCAAGCCTGCATATGGTGAAGAGAAAAGCAGAGGCTGGGACAGAAGGAGCCTCCAATCCTCTGTCAGCAGTAGCTCTTGCAGGGTACTTTTGAGTTCTTCAAACACAAATAAAGGAAATCACAGGGAAAAAAATGGCAGCACTGAGTTGGGTCCCAGCATATATGCAGCACATTATCAGCAGGATGGGAAAATTGCTCCCTAGAATACAAGGTTATGGATGTGAGTGGCAGGAGAATTTGGWTCTTGCCCCATCCACCAGAGATGCATGCAAACACTGCTGCGAGGAAAGCCATGCAGTTATACAGCTTCAGAGCAGATGAATCCTAGCAACAAAGTGGCTACCATTTGCAAAATAGAAAACTGGGCTATTTTGGTGGCAGCTTTTTACAAGCTCACAAAACACTACGCTAACAAAATTACCACTTTTCCCCAAAAGTGCTGATGTTGCTGCCACCGGCTTCCTGCTCAGCAGCAACACAAAGTGCATATTCTGGGCACAGAGGATTTTTCCCAGTAATCTCAATGCTGGGAATGAGTACATGAAGAATAAAAAGTCTGTGATTCAAGCTGACTTAGAGCAAGAGAATAGCTCCAAGAGCACTTCTTTTTTTCTACACTTCAAACCTACTCATGAGACTTAATTCACACGCCCCACTCCTCATCCTTAAACAYTGGTGGTTCCTAGTAGACACAGGATAAGCTTTACTAGTATAGCAATGTGGTTTACACCAATAGTTRTCATCAGTCAGCTGCTAAAAGCATCACACATCCTCAGGAAAGCTCCTGGGGTGAAGTTCCTGATGACTGCCAGAGGAGCAAGGCCAAGTGATTTTGCACTGGCAGGAGCCTTGGCTGTGCCTCCCAGTATTCTGCAGTTTGCACGATGCCTAGCCTGCTGCTTGCCTCCCACAGGGGCTGCTGGAGGCTGGCCCTGCTGCACGAGGAGTTTCAGGGCAAGAGTCTGGGGTCCTTCTGCACTGGCAGGCTCAGCTGCAGCTGCAGAGAGCACCTGAAGGGTGGGCAGCAGCTCTGAACCCCCATCCTGAGGCCGCAGAGCAGCCCAGATCCTCGCAGACTCTTGAACCACACTTTCTGGGTGATGCACACAGAGAAGAGAGCGTGGGCTTTGCAGCTGTAGGCTTCCTTGAGTGCACTTTTGCTGTGGCCAGAATGTGTATCACCACGTGCTACCTGCACATCACACAGGAGAAAGCGTGCTCCAGGCTGAGGCACATCCCCACGGACATGCTACTGCTGTCCATGCCAGCCCACCTGGGAAGGTGCTCAGGGCATGAATGCTGAATGGCTCCAGCCTGGCAAAGGCCAAGCAATCTAGCCTGCTTGTTTCTGGTGTGAGACCTGCAAGTGAGGTTGCTGGGCTACCCTCTTTGGCAACTCTGCTGCCTCCTGCTTGGCTTGGTGAAGCCATGAACARCTTGACCAATCACCCAGGTGACCCTGCAGTTACTGTCTTGGCAGCCAAAGTATGAGAGAAAATGAASGGGAGATGGTGACCCATAACAATCAGACTTGAGGCCACACCAAGAGGCACCTTCAGGATCCCATTTGCCTGCTCTATCATGCCARGTGTCCACAAAAGCAAGGGGCAGCAGACGGTGGCAGACTGAGGCCTATCAGTCAAGGGAAACAGGAGGGAGCGCTGGGATGCTTGGAAAGGGAGACTAGCTAACTGCTGAACTAYGTGTAGTAGACAAAGTCCTAGATGGTCTCAACAGCAGTCCTATAATGTCTGTTTGCACCCACCTTTGCTCACCAGATGTGGCTCTCTAAGGGGAGAGAAGAGASGTGAGTAGCCCTATGTCCCTAACTAGGGCCCTGGCATCCTCTAGGGCAGGACAGCTGTTTGCACAGCACTGAAGAAAATAAACCTGCAAGGCTGTGCGTATGATCTTGTTAGTTCCTCACTAGTTATTTGTAGTCCAGTCATTTAATACCTCCATTTAGACAGACTTTGCAAATGAGAAAAACAGTTCATTGTTATTAGTACGATTTAATCTTTGCTTAAAGGAACACCTTGCGATKTAAATAGGAAACAGAAAACATCTTTGAAATTCTCAGAAGAGATATCATGCAGAACCGATCCAAGTTCCAGTGATGTCAGTGGAAACCTTTCAAAGTGAGCTGTGAATCAAGCTTTGTCCAGAACCATGAAGACTCATTTTTATTTTCACTTTTTTGCAATGCCATCCTTTTACCTAAGCACACATCAGCACAACTAGAATAACGTGGCTCTCTGACTTGACTTCCCAATATCCTGCCTTCCCATCCCCTATATACCACCTGCCAAGTGAATGTCCTCCCAAAAAGACCTTGCAGCCAGACTGTGGCAAAGGACCTTTTTGCAGTGGGGTGTTTGCTTGCTGTGGCTCACACTGTAGCCACGCCAGGTCCCTCACGCTGTGAAGCAAAGCACCCCTCACAGTAACATCCAGCCACTGCTCAGGCTTCAGCCGCTCTGGTAGGGGCAGCTCAGCTCCAGGGAGTGTATTTCCCTGCTGCACCTTTTCCAACACAGCTGGGACCTCAGCACTGTGAGATKTTTTTACAGTGGTGCTCCTGTTAAGATGAGGTAGTATCCCAGCAGCTAGAGCTTCCCTGTGAGAAAAGAGAATTAATTATAAATACCACTTCTCTCTCACTTTTGCAATAACCTGCAACAACACAGCATGTGAAAACTTCACTAGAAGGCATTTAAACACCTAATGGTTAAAAAGGAGCCTGRGGCCCACCTGGATTTCATTTCCTGATCTGACTTTGACCCATGGCATGACTTCAGCAAGCCTTTCTATACCTCCTGAAAACATTGAAAAAATAGTTTTTGTAAAGTGGCTTCAAATGAGCATTGCAGCAGCACCCTTGGGGAAGACAGCTGATCTGCCTGGGAGCTGGCACAGCCTGTCACTCCGCGTGCAAGCCGGTGGGAGTCGCGGGATGTAACTCATGCCCTGGCCTGCTGAAAGGCAGCCCCCCTCTTGAAGAGCCTGGCTGAGCCAGTCACACGGCATGCTTCAGGCCTGGAGACAGACAGTCACTCTCATCGTCTCAGGACGTGCCCCCATTGCTCCCCGCTTCCCGGAGCTTCCCGCTGGCTGGACTCTACTGGTGGACGCTACTACCCCAGTTTCTGTGACGCTCTGTTCTCACTGTCCATTGCAGAACCAGGGATAAGGCACCGTTGGTGGCAGTGGCCACTCATGCTCTTGTAGCTCTTGGCCTCTAGGACAGGCTATGCTGCTTTGCGAGGGGTACTAAAAGGTGCCGAAGCCTCATGCTGAATCACTTTGTTACCAAACTAATCAAATGTTGTCCTCTGCAATTCTCAGTCCAGCTCCTAAGGGCAATCAACTGCACGGGTATGAAGAGGGCATCCTGCAAGCCTCCGGCCATAAATGCACGGCCGCAAATCACTGCTTTCCACAGCCAAACACACCGTAGGAGTCTCTGGCAGATTCCATCCCTCTTCCTGGTAAGGTCAGGCTATGCAGACTCCCAGTTTGCAGGTTACCCTGACTACCTGCCATCAGCTTCCCAGTCATCGGTGGGGCCCTTCGGGACCTGCTTCTGCCCTTTGCTGTCAGCTCCCACCCTGCCAGTCCCCTCTCTCACCAGCAAGCTCTTTCCACTGTCTCCCCTGGAGCCACGTATTACCAGTTTTTCCTTAATAAGGCCTCTGCTGGCTGGATGCCGAACCAGGATGTATAATATTGCCTGTATAAAAATGGTATACGTGAGAGGATTCATCTACTGTAAAGTCACAGAAACAGAAATGCCAAGCATTTCATGGGACACAGTCCCCTCCRTCTCCCCCTGGAGGCAGGTACGGCCCCACGAGAACGATGTACACCAGACCTCTCTTCACAGCCTTAACTCTGCTCCAGGAAGGCTGCCAGCCTGGTGGGGCTGCGAGCTCCCGGCACGGCGCGCAGCCTGGCTCCTCCGGCCTTCCCACTCACCATCTGCTCTGCTCATCCCTGGAACATCTCACTCGCTCGTGTTCGCAGCGAGGAGGGCTCGAAGCTGGTCTCCCTGGAGGGGCAGAGTTAAGGTTGCAATAGGTGTTCTCTGCAGCATATGGTAGTTGTTCCATGGCTGGTATTTGTGCGGGAAGAACAGAAAGTAGAAACTGTTACAGTTAGATTCAGACACCTTCATTCCCTGCTTTTGTGGCTTGGGATGAGATGTGCTGCGGCAGTATCCCAGGTATAGGAGCTGCTCGGCTGTTCTCTGCACTGCTGCACAAATAAAGTCACTCCATCTGACTTTCGGCTACCTAACAAAATCACTGTAAGAATTATGGCCTCAATAAAGTTTTACTAGGAGCTATTTTTAACTTTATAGTTCTTAAGCTCTGAGGAGCCTGAGGAATGATTATACTCTGAAAGTCAACAGTGAACTACATTTTCCTTGATTAGAAGTTAAAAAGCTAATTAACTACTTAACCATGCTTTTCCAAAAACTAGTACTGCTCTAAGTGAAAGATCAAACACAGCCTTATCTATAGTGTCATAACAGTGTCACTGTCACAACTTGAAGGGACCTTAYGGTGCTAATAGCTTGGCATCTAATATTTTCAGTCTTAACTCACTAACATGTTCTGGAACACACCCAGAAACCAGCCCAACCCCTTATGGCCTATCTGGGACATTTCATTCTTTTTAATCTCCTTTTCTGCAATGTCCCCAGCCCACTGGTAAAGACTTGAACTATTTTCTTTCGAGGCGCAGATAAAGATGAAAAGGTGACTTGCGCTCTGTTCCCAGGGCGAAGACACCTCCTACCTTAGTCTTGCAATGGCTTTTGCTGAGGTGAAAAGCTGCCTTGCTGTCCACTCTTCCCTTCTGCAGGGAGACTATCATCTGGGGTCTCTGACGTGAAAAAGGGAGAACAAGGGAAATATCTGGGACTTCAGAGCAGTGTGCAGACCTGTTGCTTTTCTCCTGGTATCAGCTGAGAGTCTGTCCCCCTGCAGGCAACACGTTAGAAGCCAGGTCTGGATGGGACCTATCATCTGATCACCTTGTCTCTCCTACTCCCATGAAGCAACATCTATGTCTTTAACAGCTCACTGCCTAAATAATCTTTAAAATACACAAAAAAATCCCCCAGTGATGGAGCTCCATACGCTCCCCAGTTGTTCTTGTCTAGCGGTCAGTTGAAAAAATTCTTTGCTGGAGAGAATTTGGAAATGCAGCTAGAAGGAATAATTAACTTTAGTCCAGAATAAGCCAAATTGAAGCAACAAGGAGTACTGCTTATTGTGGGGAGCACAATCTCAAGCGCTTGATTCTGCCTGCTTGTTTCCCAGGTCCATTTCCTGGAGGTACTTTCAGCAAAGCCCCACCGCAGAGATCCAGGCTGCCAGTATGCCGAGGCCATTGCTGCGAAGGAGCACATGYGTCAGAGAGGAGGGAGAACTTTGCCCTCAGAAGCCCATACGGCTGAAGTCCAGGCTGCCACTCAAAGCTCAGATGCATCCACTTGATGTTTTCTAACTATCTTTTATRAAATCTTTGCAGCTTTTAGTGCAAAGTGCAGAGAAGGGAGCCAACCTCAGGGCACCGAGGACAGACATGTGATCAGAAGATGAAGCAAGACAAAGGAAAGAACAAAAGCATAAAAAGATGTGATGTTCCAACATGGAATTTTTAAAGAGAGTATCCACAATGCAAATATTTCCTGGAAGCACGGGACTGTGAAACAAAGCTTTCCACTACCTGTGATGCCACTGCTGTGGACTTTTTCCTCTATCTTTAGGAGGGAGGCCATTTGTATCAAGAAACGAGCTACACTTCTTGGTTTGTTTGCTGAATGAACAGACGGGAAGGGGAGAAAGGRTCTTTTCCTCTTTGATCCTCATGCAAGAGAGTGATTATTGCACTGTATATAAAAAAACAACTGTATGGTCAATCCAGCTGACTTGGGACCGTGACAATCTTCCCCCACAAACACTCAGTAAAGCACCACGAGAGGACCCCATTTTGGAAATATCCTAGTAGAGAGCATCCAGGCTAAAAATCCATGCCCAGACCAAGCAATGGAGCACATTACATTAGAAGAGGGCTATAATAYAAAATAAAAGATGGTAATAATGCTGTAAAGGCACAAGTTAAGTTCCAACTATTATTCAGGGTGTTAYGGGAGCAGGTCTTTCACAAGAGCTGAGGGAAGGAAAACCGCTTTGCTAGGAACCATATTTTCTGCCCTCCTTTGGAACAGGAGCCGTCGGGTCACAGCTCTGCGCAGTTCTGTACGGAAGAGATTAACTAGGGACACAGCCCCGCGCTGCAGACTGGCACCCAGTGCTCCCTCCCGGGCTCCCGCTTAGAAGGTAGCTGGGGGCAACATCCACCCTCACCGGCCCCTGGGCCTGCTCTCCTTTCCGTCCCCTGCTGCTGCAGAGCACTGAAACCTTCATCGCTACAGGAAAAGGAGGCAGCCAAGCGGCAGCAGGGAGGAAACGTCTCTGGTGGACCTGCAAGAGGACGCTTTCACCGGAGGGGGGTGATCTGCTGGCTGAGGAAGCTGAGGCCCCTGCGAGGGTCACCTGCTTTCTCCCCGYACCTCCTTTCAGTCGCCTGCTAGCCCCCTCGACCTCCCTTCAGCCGTCCATGACTACGAYGCAGCCAGCACAGGGAGACCACTTAAAGGTACTGGGGCCAAGCTATGAAGGACTTTATGCATGATATTTCCAAAGCCATGACAAATATAACGAGTTTGAAAATTATATTAGGAAAAAAGGACAAAAAGCTGGAGAACTRAGCACAGTGAGTCCCAGGTAGCAGGTGTCTAGCCTGAGTGGCATGCTCACGAGGAAAGAGCCCAGCYGTCTTTTGACTCTGAGAGTCTGCAAACCTGTAGCCCACAAACAAGAAATATTTATCTTTTCTTAACTTATACCATCCCTTGGTGCTATTGTGACCACAAATAGTTCTTTCRAAACCATCTCGTGTCTCATTTTGCATTGGCAGCAAGCAGCAGCTTTAACAGGTCTCTTCTGTAACATCTCTACTGTATCACAGAGCCTGCCTACCATGGAGTCCAGGAACATCTGCCCATGGCTCCTTGTGGTTCTCTCTCTTTTATCTGGACAGCTTAACTGATTATAYCATGTCATGCCTAATTAAAGTTTTCAAATTTGGAAGACAAGTTAAAAGCAGCCACGGACAACTGCTGTTTAGATATGTCAATACAGACTAGACAAATAAATATTTCAACATGCCACGCAGCTGCGGCTTTCAGCTGTCTTTGGTGATGACTTCGTTTTGGTAGCAAATAAATGATGTTTGTATTCGCCAACTTTAATTTCCTGAGGGGAAAAAAAAGATCGGTGAAGTTTTAAAAACTGAAATACTTAAGATCATTTYCTGACTGAGATGTAAACTGGCAGAAATGCAGAAAAGTCACCGGCAAACCCTTCAGTGTAGGTGTAGCCTGTCACAGTAACAATTAAGACAAGAAAAATAGCCAGCCCACAGCTTAACCAGGACAGTGCAGAGCAGCAGGTTCTGCTAAATCAGGGAGGAAAGTAAAGGAAAACATGTCCAGAGAATCAACCTACAGTAGTAACTTCTGAAATGTTTGGAAAAATATGTCTCTGCCATTCCCTCTCCTCAGAGATCATCATTCTTTTGCAACAGCTGATAAACAATAAAATCCTAAAATGCCACCAAAACCATGACTGTTCCAGGTTATCCAGCTCTAGCAGTTGAAATCTCAAGAGAAAAAAAATACAAAATACCAGCAGGTGATCCAAGGGCTTGCTCTGGCACTCAGCAAAGTCAGCAGTAACCCTAAACAGCCTTTTGCAGAAGAGGACAAGGGCCAGGATGGGGAACAGCAGCCTCCTCCTCCTCGCTCCACAGCTGCATCTTCACTCAAGTTGTTTTTGAGGTGAACAACTTGCACTTCAAACACCTTCTCTGTTACTTGCTCAGGATTTTATTTCATATTGATTTCCAATAAAGGCAAATTTCAGTCATTGTTAAGATTTAATTCTATGCATTTGATCTAAGCGAAATCCATAAATGACAAGAACGAAAGGGAAACCCATGAAATGTGCATTTAATACTGGATATTTAAGTGTCACTGCAGGCCCAGCACAGAAAGATTATTTAGATGGAGATGGAAAAAGCAAGAAGAAAAGACAAATGATGTAGGACCGCAATATTAAGACATCATTGTTACAGGCATTTGAGATAAAGACTCATATGTGAAAATGTTTGTATTGGAACAGAAGAAAAAGCTGAGAATAGAATGAGTGAGGCAAGATAAAATGTGCTTAGCAGAGAGATCAAGTGCTCTCATGCCTAGAAATGGCTTAGACATTTTTATGGTAGGCTTAATATATTGGAAAGCCTTCTGTAGCTCATGGTCATGGACCAGATAAATCAAAAAAACCCCTTCCAGCATTAACCATCTATTGATCTTCTGCAGGGCTGTAATTACATTGGGGAGTTCTACTGTTACTGGCGTTGGCGGCTGTATCCTGAATCTAGCCACAGCTCTTAATGGTGAATGGTGTTGCAGGTGTTTAAAAAGCAATTGGACAGAAGACGACCCTAATTTTCAACCACCGAGGATAGTTCTTTCCGCYCAAGCTGAACAGTCTAATTTCTATCATAGGTACTTTAAAAAGCGATGTTTGGTTTTAATCTAACTATGCTACAGCTTCATGTGGGCTTTCTTGAGGCTTCTGCATTTTGGCTACAGGACCTTGAGACGGTTGATGAGCCATGGGGCCCATTAAGAAAAGAATTAGGCAGACAAACTGCAAGCAGAAACACTCCAAGGCTGCTTTCATTTCTGGTTTTGGTTCTCTCCAGTTACTTTAAGGCTGCTCTCCGCATCCCTGGCAGCATTTGTATTTTAATTCCATTATATTTGTTTTGTAATTCCATATTGTGAAGAAAGTTCCGTCGCTTCCATGATTTACATATGGATTAGAAAACATAAGTGGCAGACCTCTCAAAACAGTTGGGAGCTAASGCTGCATTAGGTGTAGAAGAAAATCTCAGGCATTCCTAATGCACGACASTTTGCTGTCCTGAACACACAGGAATGCAA
Source organism: Rhea americana (assembly GCF_003343005.1). Taxonomy (NCBI): domain Eukaryota; kingdom Metazoa; phylum Chordata; class Aves; order Rheiformes; family Rheidae; genus Rhea; species Rhea americana. The sequence continues at coordinate 2,859,668 of NW_028185062.1, read as the reverse complement.
ACATGTTGTCATTTACTACCAGAGCCCTGTAGTTCTGTCTAGCCAGTGCCTTGTGGCTCGATATTTTTTGTGTCAACACTCAGACACATCAGTCATTTCCTGTCTATGATCTGCAAGGCTGCCGGTAAGCGTTCGCAGCTGATCCGCAGAACCGTATTAAGCCATGTTCTCAACAGGGTCTTCTACTGCAGGTTAGGCACAGGAGGGCCTGGATCCCAAGGGAAAATGGGAAGGATGACCTCGCTCCGCAGGCCCCAAACATTTGGAAGCCGCTGAGCGCCCGGATACAAACCCGTTCCCATGCCCGCCATGCCTCTCCGCACAGGTCRCACCAGCGGCTCCGACGGTGGCATTCGACCATTTCGAAACCCCCCACGCAGCAGTAGGCTTGCCCGGGCCAAATCCTGAGGTGTTAATTTAGACAAACTTCCACTGGACAGGCCCCATTACTGCATCATTTCATTGCAGAGCCGCTCGCCGAGGCTGCACGCTGCACCCAGCGCGGCGCGCAGCCTGCCTGCACCAGGCAAGGACGGSCCAGGGGCGAGGACGGGCCAGGGGCGAGGACGGTCGCCCGCGGCTCTCCCCGGGGCTCTCGCAGGCCCAGGCCGTGCCAGGCGGTACCTGCCACCGGCTGCACAGAAGAGGACCCCAGCAGCGACACAAGGCAGGGGCCGGCCCGCCTGCGCGGAGCCGCCGCCTCTCCTTGCGCAGCGCCTGGGCACGCCTGGCAGCGGAGCCCCGTCGGGGAAAGCCAGAGCGCCCCGCTCCGCWCCGCACCGCTCCGCACCGCACCGCWCCGCTCCGCGGCGGCACCGCGGCGGCGGCGGGGCAGCGCGTAGCCCCGCGCGGCTGCAGCGCTGCTGCTTGCCGGCCGCTTTCTTCCCCTCCGCGGGTGAAACCGCCGCGCCTCCGCGCCGCGGCTGCCGGGGCACC
>NW_028185062.1:2829183-2857802 GCF_003343005.1 Rhea americana | reverse complement strand
CGGCCGGCGCCGTCGGGGCCGCGCCGCGGGCAGCAGCCGGCCCAGCCCCGCCCGGGCGGCGGGGGTGTTCGCAGGGAGCTGGCGGAGGAAATGGAGGCGCCCTGCTCCTGCGCGTCCCTTCCTCYGCTCCCCGCTGCCTTAGCCGCTCTTACGGTTTTTGCCTGTCTCCAGCACCAGTGCCCCATCCCCCGCTGCACAACTGCAGCCTCCTGCAAACTCCTCGCCCTGCCGATATTTCCTCCTCCCGCCTGCATCCTGAGCTCAGCGCATCCAGGCATTAGCTGCTCTCCCGCTGACCGGGGCTGGTGTACTGCACCATCTTATCTCTGCATGTTTGCTTCATGTTTCATTACACTCTTTGCCTTGTGAGGCTCATCTCATTTGATCTGTTTCTCTCTCTGTATGCCCTGGAGGAGTATATATTTTAAATGCTTCGTAAAATCCTGCAAACAGGCAAGCGAGCACACTTGAAGTATCAACCTTAGCTTTAATATTCGCACTCATCTCCTGCCACACGTGTGCTGCTTCTCAGGCATACTGCTCTGCAAAACTCCACTGCAGTTTAAAGGCACTCAGGCTGAGGAAGAGTTTGGTCAAGAGGACTGTAGAGCAGGGAATGGTGATGGGTATGTATGCTCATATACAACAAAAACGGTCCCAAAGCCAGGATTTTCTAGAAATGTTGGGGTCTGCTGAAGCTGATTTTTCAGGACGTTCATCGATTGGATAAGTCTTAGCTGATCCAAGATGGGAAAACTCAGCTACTTTGGAGCCGAAGGAAGCCCGTGAGAGGCAACGGACAAACTCCCTTTGGCTTCCATGGCTTTGGATCACGTTGCTGTGCACACACCGGAACTGCACTACAAGCACTGTACTACACTAACTATAACCACAAACTACACTATAACCATTATAACTTCAGTCTTAGGTGCCTTTTCTTTTCCTGGTTACATCTGCTCCTGGCAGGGATGGCTTTTTTGCTTGTATCCGATAGATACGTGCAAAGTGGTCTGGCTTCTGGTCCTGTCAGCCCTGCAGAGGAGCTGCAGGCAGCACATGGTGGAAGACTGTACAGTGCAGGCTTAGAAAACACATGAAAATACACATTTAAAATACCCTGCATCCTTCRTGTAAGTGGCACAATGGGAAATGGTCTCTTGGGGACAGGTTAGCAGGAAGATGTGCCGGGACCAGATCACACCTGGGACACAGGAGGKAGCAGTAAAGAGGGCACAAGGAGTGCCTGTGGCTTCCCCACAAAGATCTACAGGGGAAGGGAGAAATTAAAACCTTGTTCTGCTCGGTTAGCCTGTGTCTGTTCGCCTAGATGGTTTCAGCGAGTCTATACGTACGCCGTAGAAACGGGGCCTGTGGAAGTGCTGGGACGTGATGGAGCGCTGTGGTCAGGTAAACATGCCGAGCCAGAGAACCGCACACTGAGAAATCTGGAATGAAGAAATCAGAATGTTACACTAATGCCAAATTTTTCTTGTAGGGACTATTAAAAAACAACAGTTAAAGGCATCAGTGGCAATGAAGGGAGGCAGAAGAAACGGGTTTCATGTGCCATGAAGCAGCTGTGAATAAGTGTCCCCCCCCCAGTTTGGTAAGGCAGAAAGGGTTCACAGCTTTCTCCGGCAGGGGAGCGCATTTCTACAGACAGACAGCAGGGAGAAGCTGTGCAGCTGGAAAGGTGTCAACCAGGCAAGCCAGGCAGCCCAGGAGAAAGGGCATCAAATTTAAAAGCTGAGTCAGAGAAGGCTGGAAAAGAAAGACCTGGCTGAGCTCAGCCTGTCATCCCATACTGAACAGGCATCTCTATTTAATAAATACATCTAATACCCTCTGGGCTTTGGGGCAACCTGAACAGCTTCATGAAGGTTACTTTAATTTCCACAGACTCTCCACTTCCGATATTGAATAACCTGTGGTTTTTTTAATCTAAACCAATCCGGACCGCTGCTTGGATTGTGGCTGTAAGCAGTCTCAAGAACTGGTTAATTGGCCCTTCCATCTTTAAGGGATGATGTTTTCTCTTGGGGGATGTAGTCCCCAGTTGTGCTTGGGTTTTTGATCAGAAAGGCATAGGATCGCACATCTTCCTACCTGGTATTCTGGTGATTCCTGAAACCAAAATACAGAAAAAACTGAGAGATGAAAGAGATCTGCAGGAGAGAAAATGCAGGTTGCTGTTGGTTGAAGGTTGCCCTGAGATTTAAGGTTTGGAAATGTCATATCTCACTTGGTACCTTTATTTCCGCCTCTCTAGCTCCAGATTCAATGCATCAATCTCTGTTATCAAGGTTGCCTTCACAACCTGAAGGAGCAGGAAAAAAAAAAAGAAAGAAAAAGAAAAGGAAGATGGAATTCTAGAAGGTACTGCAAAATCTGTGCAGAGAAGCTCATTTTTTAATTTTGGAAATGCAGAGGATCAGTGTCACTGGTGTAAGCTGCCTGAAGGGACTATTTTTGTTCTTTAGAAGCTTTTCCCTCTATTCTAACACACATTAATTATGAATATTTATGTATATAGCACCAAAAATGCGATAAGCAGTTTGCAGGCTGGCTTGCGGAACATGTACACCAGATTGTAAAAATTAKCTCTCTCTTCTGGGCTTTGTGCCTGGTCACTCACTCTTTCTAAATGGCTAGCAAAGAACAGAGACAATACGCATTTGTAGTACTGCCTCCTCTATTCAGAGCAACAAGAAACTGGTGCAGTCAGGAATTGCAGTTTGTTTTAGCTTAAAAGAAGCTCTCTGCCGCTCAGAGCATGCCTCCCTTAAAATGTTGATAATCCTTTCTCTAAGCTTGGCTGGGTCATTCTACCGATTTACGAGGCAGAGTTTTGTTCTATTCTTTAGTAAGAGCATTTGGGGCAAATTTACAAAGATGTGATACTGTTTCAAGCATGCAGTTTTTTGTCTGTCTTTCAGCTGAGACAGCTATCAGATCCTGACTGTTTATGGCCATCGAAACTTGCAGAGCACCTTACTGAAAGAGAAACAYCAAGCCCTCTGTCCAGGGGCGACTCCTACTAGGAAAAATACAATATTACAACTGCAAATTACTTCYCTGCTGCTCCAAAAAATAGTGTGAATTGATATACGTTGTGAAAGAACTGCCACAGGCTGCCCCAAAGCGAAGAGTAATGGACAGAGTATTTCCAGGTTTGTAAGCTTACTTATGCAAATAGACATACTGGAAGAGAGAAGCTAAGTACGCAGTAAGTCRTACTGTCCTATGACTTGTGTTAGCTGCTAAAGGACTATACAGTCTATCTATCAAGTATATATCCAGTCGTCTTAACAGGCATTTGATCAGGTCCTTTATATATATATTTTAAAATGTATTTCTAGTTAATCACAAGCTCTTTCTTCTTTTAATTACATATTCAGACATCTATTTGGGTCACAAGTGTCATTTCCTTCACTGGATTTGTTTATGAGTATAATCCAAAAAATGTCTATTATCTTTTGCAAAGCTTGTAAAAGGAGAACACTGCATTGCTTCAATATAAGAGCTTGGTGCAATATTTGTGAATTAAATTGTGGATATAGCAAAAAAGAATCTGTCTGGACCATTCACAAAATGAGCTTTGATATCCTTTTAGTAAATAAAAAGCTGAAGGGAGACATCAATAATTTATTAGCACTTGGATTACATCCTCTGCTGCTTGTAGTCTGCTGCCTCTTGGAGCAAAAGAGGACAAAGGCAATATTCTCTTGCTTTGTAAAGTCTTTGCATACTTCAACATGTTGCTGCTGACAAAAGATGCCTCATTTTGGAGATATGCTAACTCAAATAATGCAAATAAGTCTCAGAGTCATGGTCATAGTTGCAGAGACTGCAGTGGGGTAATGTTCCCACTTCTTCTCTACCCCTCCGGTGCCTGCCTTTCAAAACTTGGCCTCAGTCTCCTATTTCTGTCTTTCCCTTATCTTGCTCCTTTTGACATGCTACTTCCAATACCTGAACATTCACCATCACCCACAACTTCTTTCCCTGCTTTTTCAGTCTTCAAGTCCGGAGAAACCTTTCCCAGCTCTGTCCTAATCACTCCACTGAGAGCTACATCACTGAGCAGCATTTAGAAATAAACAAAGGCTGTTCCTCTGGTAACTGTACTGCAACAGCCTCCAACCTCTCTCCTTCCTGCTCCTTCAGACTGTTGCTCTTCTTCTTTGGCACTGCTGGGGAGGGAGGACATCTCCAATTTCCAAAGACAGAGACAGAGCAGAGACTGTCCTCTCAGCCCTAGGTAGGTGTAAGAAGCCGTGGGGGGCAGCATGGAAGACCCCTCTCTGTGCACAGGGGTTTTGTTTTCTGCAGCTGTTGACATTTCCTACCCCATGAATGCTGAACATACCTGCATAAAACCAGACAGATGCTCTGAGGGTCATGCAGGGGCAGAACGGCACGCCCACAGCAGTCCTCTGAGGCCAACGACCTTGTTAGAGTTGTGTCCAGCCTAAGCTGATACACCTTAATTTTCAGTGGGGCTAGGTAGCTCAGCTTAGCACTACACAGATCTTGTTTGCATAATGTTTTGAAGCAAATGAGGACAAAAGCTCTTTTACAGATATTGTAAGGACACCAAGTTTCAATGGGCTGCTGCAGATAATTAAGGGGAATCTTATTCCCCGGATTATCTCAGCTCAGCACTGAAGGGCTTTGTTGATCAAAGGGCAGCAATGGAAGAAGAGAGAGGAAACAGAATTTGCTCACCTGTGTTCACAACATTTTATTACCTTAGGTAGGAAAGAAAGCTCTTCAGACACAGTGACTGACCAGAGAAACCAACCTTGGCCAGCAATTCACCAGTGGCCCCAGGCACAAAATAAGGCACGTCCCACTAGAGCAAAAGCAAACACAAATCTCTCGTCCTTAGCAGGAAATGCCTATTATGTGGCTTAGCCAAATTCTTTCCAAAGTTAAAACCATCAGCCCACATCCATCCATTGACCTTCGTGGCTCAAGGTTTCTGATGCAAAAACAGCCATCTGGGCAGTGCCATTCTAGAGCCAAGCAGATAATCTGGACAGTTCCCAACATTGTCCTATAGGAAGAAAGCTAGGCAGTTGCTGCTGCTGCTGGACATCTCCAGAAGGCAGCCTGCCAATGCTCAAAGCTGTTGTCCACTGCCAAACAGATTTTTTAAACAGCATGGCCCTTGGTAACAAACCAAAATTAAAAGGTGCATGCATGCATCTGAGCAATCAATGCTCCTACATGGTGACATCAAGTAACTGTTGGTGTAATCTTTGCTGTTTTACCTGTAACTGTGTTACTGAAGAGAAGGTTTGAAAACGTTGATGTAGTTGACTTATTTGGTTAATTCTCCTGACATTTTGCACCAGCACCCTATTTAGATACCCTGCATATTGAGGAGAAATGCACCCCACCAGCACAATCCTCTGGGAACCCATAGCATTTCACACCATCCCTGAGGAGACAGGAAACCAGCTCAGGCCTAATATAGCTCCATAGAAAAGTACTCATGAAGTCAAGACACAACTGCCCACTCCAGCCCTGTAAGTTTTCAAAGAGGAAAGCAAAAACTCAACTCTGTGCAACTGCAGCTAGTCTGGCCAGAACACTTAAATTACCAAGACACCATTATTATCACTGTTAAAAACTCTTGGCAGATCTAGCAGCATTAGCATAACCATTTTGATTTAAGTACTAAGTACTTAAGACTCAGGCCTGCTGGTAATACGAGCTGGCTGCTACGCAGGGATGTACACCAAATCCTGAGCTCCCAAGCCTGAGTGCACGGCAAAGGCCATACTTTCTGCTCCCTGTGTAAAAGAGCTGCAGCCTAGGAGAAGGTTCTAGGCACTCCTTCTGGTGTATATTCTGGCTAGTACAGATGGGATTTGGATAAAGCCTGTATGCATCACTCTCATCCTGCTCAGATGGAGACAGATAAGGTTCTCCTCCATGATACAACAGGCAATAATTTGAAGAGAAGAACCAAACACATTCTGACATACTGGCAAAACAACCAGTTCTTCAGGAGATTTTCCACCGAGGATAATCATCTGAGCACATCCAGTGCTTTAAACTGTCTTAAATTGTGTGAAACATCAGGCTTAGGCTCTTTGACAGGCTTCCTTTAAAATCTACCTTAGTAGACTTGACTGCATCCATTGCATTGCTCAGATTTTGACAGACAGGTCCAGCAGCAGCAGCCAAGAGGGACACTTTCCTCAGCCCAAAGAAGCTGAATTCCAGAAATTTTGCTTTTCTCTGGGGTATTTTAGGCAGTGGGCACTGCCAGGCAGAGTCAGCTCAGAAATTATTGTCACTTAAGCCTCCCGTGAACCAGTGAATGTCAATGACAGGGCATTCACCATTCACGCAAACAGTGATTTTCATCTGCAGTACTCTTCGTATGTAGTGTCCGAATGACCTGACTTGAGGAAAACATTTGCTTGATTGCATTGTCTGATTTCCAAAGAGGTCCTCTGGAGTCTTAGCTGTATGTCAGCTCATTTGTAGCTGGATTTTATTTTGAGGTATTAATGAGGTGAGGAAAACCCAGTGAGATAGGGATACATTACATAGGCTGAGTAAGAAATATCTTTATCTGCTGAAGACGTGTATTATTTCAGGATATTTTCATTTAATCTGATAAAAATGGCATTTCTATAGAAACAACTGATAAAACAAACAACACAGAGGAAATCGCATGCTAACTCTCAAGAGCCAACATAATTTTTGGCAGATAAATTTCTAGAGATGAGCAAATATTCTGCTGTTGTTGGATTTTTTTATATCCACAACCTTTTCCCCTCACTTTCATGGTTAATTCACACTGAGTATGGATGCATGCTTTTTATTAGAGAGCAAGTAAAACTTTGATTTATTTAAAATATCCCTAGTTCACACGGGTCTAGGAATCCACAGCAGCCTTTCCTCAGTGGGGTGTTGCAACTGCTGCTGCTGCTGCAGAATTGCAGGGTTTCACCCCAAAAGTAGGCCAGAGAGCTGCAAAAAAGCCATCCAAAGCTCTGTGCATTGCCCTCTGAGGATATGTGCACATACATACCCTCTCTGCTTGTCTATTATGTCCTCCTGCCAGCAAGAAAGCTGCCACTGATTACTCACAATCCAGTTATGCTTTCACACACGCACATTTCTTTAAGAACACATGTAATTTCTTTGATAGCAAAAAGACTCCTCCTATACTTTGCATTACACCACTATGTGTATTTCCCTGCTTTGTTGTTGGTTCAGAGCTCTCACTCTTCCAGCTGGATCCATGTAGAGCTTGTTGACATCCAGCGTGACCACTCCTTTGAGCACAATGCATTACTGTTCTGTCCAAGTTTCAGGCTCAGTTCCTTGCAGAGTTGTCCTACACCACAGGTGACAACTTACAACTGAACATTTTGTCATGTCTTTTTTATAAGAGAGCATATATAAGGACTTCTATCTTGGACCAGTCCCACGTTACCATCTGTTCTCCACTCCTAACCAAACCTGCGTGTTGCCTACAATCCTGCTCTCTAGTTGCTATGTTTTCTACTTCAGTTTCTGTCTTCCAGCAACAAACCACTAAGATTATCTGCCTCCTTGGCCATCTGTTTCTTAGATAACTCTTCCTATTATTTATCATCTCTGCAACACAGATAATATTGGTGCCTTTACAGATTTACCCTTTCTAATCTCACTAAGGCCATTGCCATGATGTCTCTGTTGTTCTTATCTCTTCCATTTTACAATCCAGTGAGAAAGAATTTGGTCTTAGGCTGTCATGTTCAACTCTGCTTTGGAAGACCAATAACACCTACCAGAAAGGTATGTGAAACTAGGGGCTGGGGACCAGTTAGAAAAAGGGGGTAAGGGAGATTACCAGGGCTTGTGATGAGACTGAAGAGCTCTTAAAATCTTTAAGATAGCTCTCTTTAAGTGAGGAATGTTTGAGTTCACCTCCAATGACTCTTACACATGCTCTAGTGGGAATTCCTTTGCTAGATTAGCTTAGAAGTTCTACATAAGTGTGTTGGTACTTGCAGTTTATAGGATATTTATAGGAAGATGCACAAGCATGATTTATTGATAGAGCATAAGCTATATATAGTGTCTTTGACTGTATTATTAAAACTGAAGGTAAATAATTAATAGAGTGAAAAGAAGGATGAATACAACTGGCAGTTTTGATAGGAAGTATTCTTGTCTGGGGTAATCAAAATTGAATATATTCTGAGTATATTTTTATATCTTTCTGATGAAAAAGATTACTTGTCCACCTGAAACRTATACTAACAGTCACTCTGTATGGCTATAGAACTTGGCTGTAATCAGTGTAGCAGAAATTAGAGAAGAAAAATGCTTAGGGTTGTTAGGTTTGAAAACCACCCTGCTCTTAGGATAAGGTTACTCTCTGCAGATATCGACCAGTTACGCTTTGTTGAATCTCAGATTAGTTTCAGATTAGTTACAACTCAAGTAACATTTGTTACTTTTGCGAGGTTCAATTCCGGCCATTCTCATGAGAAGTATTACAGAAAGGTACAGGCTTACTTCAGCAGAAAGCAAGAGACAATGTTAACAGTTTTTATGATTAGAATCAGATAAATGCTTGGGTAAAGCAAAACTTTGCTAACAATTGGTTATGTATCTCATGAACTCATCTCCTGGCTCCAAGAGGAAAAGATGAATAGCAGCCCACTCCAAAGAATCATAACTCASCCATGCCCTTTTATGACCCAAGCTATTTTATTTATGTATTCAGTTAAAGATACATAGGGTCAAATATCCTATAACATGTTTAGAGTGGTTTTTTTTTCCACCAAATGAATAGTAATTCATTTACATCATTTCCATACTAACAACATTAGTAAGGTCAACGTGATGTTACGAAYAGTTACTGAATTCCTTAGAGCCCAGCTAAGCCACATAAACTTGTAAACGGTCTCAAAATTTAATCCAAACATATTTCAGTACAATCAGTTAACATACACCAAAGCTTCCCTGCCTTATTATCCAAGTAACACAACCCAAATGTCTTTATCAGTCAAAGGCAAATTGTTCTTAAGTTCCCCGCTAGCAAAGCCTCAGAGGGCCAAAGGTCTTATACCCACACCACTAACTGCCACTTTTGAAGATCAATGGTGCTGTCTTGCGTAGTCTAAAGATAAAYTGCAATAAACTAAAACCCCAATTTTACTTCTTGCCTGAAGCAGAGGCATAATCCACTTATTCCAACAGATTTTAGAGCAGTCCTACACAACCTTTGCTGACTCACAAGCAACAACGCACTGAAGCTAGTAAGCACCAAAAGGACTGTTAAACTTCTCACTTCTAGTCAGCCAGGGCTGTGGGAGCAAGAGTCCTCAGCCACCAGCAATSTTAGATGGTCTCATGGACAAAGGACTAGAAACTACGGCTTTTGAGGTTTAACTACAAGCAACTTGAGCAATTATTTCAAATGGTCTCTTCCATCCTAAAACAGAATATCCCAGTAGAAATGAAGACAGAAAAGCTATGTGGCAGATGGCGATGGTAACAGCTGATTTCAGGGAAATGGAGATTTAGGCAGTACATWTATCAGCAGTTACTACTATCCCTGAACTAGGTTCGCCTTTAATTTGATTCCAGCTCCTTTAGGGAAGCAGAGCTTTGTCAGTGGATGAACTGCATTCTAGCAGGGCAGCCTCAGAGAAGTTGCCCTGAGAGTCTCTTTCCTCTTCTGGGAATCTACAGAAGTAATTAAGAGCAACTCCATTTATCCCTCCTGCTAGGGCTACCTGTAGCTAGCAGACGTAACCGCAGTAACTACTCAAATTGCCAGGCCCAGCAGCTACAATGTTCTTGTAGCACATAAGAAATACACATTAGATGGTAGAAAAAAAGTCCAATCATGCAGTGAGACTCAGGGTCACTCTTGSCTATTTAGTCAGTAGGTCTAATCGAGCATCTTCACATTATTTTGGTGGTCCTACTTTCTAATAAATGCTCAAAGACCTAAAATAGGGCAATCTTCAACTTCACCATCTTAGGAACAGTATTGTTCACAGGACTTCCAGCCAAGCGAGATGTTTTTGGACTAGCATTTTCAATGTGAAAAAGAATTTCCATTTTGTACAAATTCACTGTRACCCAGGTTCACTAACATTGTGATTAAGATTGTCTGTCTGTTGACAGACTGAAGGCTCATCTTCATTTCTATATAGACATAAGTGCTTTAAATAACTGTAATAAATAAAATCAGAATCTGTCTGTAATTTTACTGTAATATTGCACTTTTCTGAAGGGATTGAAACAGTAAAACCCAGKAGATAAGAATGTGCTATATTCCTTACAGTATTATGGCACTTGTRATGAGTCCTTCCCAGTCAAACCGTAGCCTGATCTTGTCTAAACCTTTTGGTCTGTATAATCAGGCCCACAAATGTCATCTTCCAGGTAAAAAAGGTGACTGAAAAGTCACTGAAAGGTGACTAAGCACTGTAACAACTATTACTCCTTTTGCAAGCTATGGCAGTATTCCTACCAGTTTTATTACTTGACATATATGAATAAGCCATGAATAATCAGATCTGAATAATGAACTACAGCTATGTTTATGCAGTTTTAAGTATCTATTCTCCTGAAATACGTCTGGTCTCAGGCACACCAACATCCTCTAATAATAAAATGCAACAGATTGTATGCTTACRTAAATATATTTCAGTATGGGCAGGCACATGCTATTTGGGGCAGGTGCCCCATATTTATGGCTAAGAAAAGCTTCTGGGAGAATCTAAATTTAGGTAGTCTAACTCAAGAGTGGATTCGGGGAAACGCTTTAGTGGCAGGACTGCTCTTCAACAAGCACCAAGCCAGGAGCATCAGGCAGTCCCCCACACCTTCCCGCGGCCGCACGGGTGCCGGGCAGGCTGCCAGCCCTGTCGCCACGGGGGGCGGCACATCCGCTGCCGGCCACACGCCCTGTGGGGAGAGAAAATGGCGCCAACTCGCCCCGGCCCGCCCCGGCGGCGGGGAGCGGCCGGCCGGAGGCGGGCGGAAGTGACGTTCTTGCCGGGCGGAAGGAGCCGCCGCGGGGCAGAGCGGAAGTGCTGGCGGCGGGCGCGGTGGGCCGCGTGCAGGTGAGTGGCGGCGCGGGCCGTTCCCTGGCAACGGGGCCTCCGCGGCGAGCGGGCGGCCGGGCCGCTGGGGGCCGCCGCGGCCCCGAGCCCCGGCCCCGGCGCCCCTTCACGCGGATGGCTCCATAACGGCGTTCAGAGGCGCCCGGGCCGGTGTTGTGGGGCTCGGGGCCTGCTGCCGGGCCCTGTTCCGCGGGGTCCCCCCGGCGGGCGCGGGCCGCTGTAACGGTCCGTCGGCGCTTCAGGGAGAGGCCCGGCCCGGCCCGGCCCGGCCCGGCCCGCCTGCGCGTGTGTTACCAGCGCATTTAGCCTGCGAGCGCTGTGGCTGCTTCGGGACAACTCGGTTCTTTAATTTGTTAATAGCAGCTTGTTGCTTTTAACTTTATTTTTGTGCTGTGTAGGGACTCTTTTTCTACTCTTTTTCTACTACTCTTTTTCTTTTTTTKATCAGCCAAGTTGAGCCTCTTTGAGGAGATGCTTTTGTAGCATTTGACCTGAGTTTTCTTTCTGGGAAAAGCGTCTCTGCAGATACCTGCCCTCTCCATAGCAGATTAAAGCTGCTGCCCCCCCTTTTTTTTGTCTAGATATTTTAGACTGCCAGTTATTAAACTATTGAGTGCAGAACACATTTTTTTGTGACAGAGCAGAATGCAAGTATTAGGCTTACCATTTTACAAAGCAGCTAAGAATGCTGGATGACCCTTTTCTGCCCTTCTGATCCTGTATATGCGTTTCTAGGCCGACATCCTCAGCAAGTTATGTATGTTGGCTAGATGGTGGTTCCTACGTACATAAAGCAAAAGTGTGCAGTTGAGCTTTTAAGTGGCCAGTTGCGAGATTGGAGATAAAAAGACCATAGGATGCTGGAGACAGTGTTGATGATCAGTAGTGTGTTATGTTTCTTAAATGTTTTCTCTGAGCACTGGTGGATAAGAATTACGGTTAGTGATGGCCAGGTAAGTAATGTGCTTAGAAAGTTTACTTCCTAAATGTGCCTTTCTCCATGTCCACTGGAGGCTGTTTTCACTGTGTTCTGTCTGTCTGCAAGTAACCATACATATTTAATCAATTTTTAGCTCTTTGAGGTGCAGAAGGACTAAGTCAGAGGCCTTGATTATGCAGCTTCTAGACACAGAACACGGCAAGAGCACATTTAAGGCTTTTATGTCTGTGCACCAAACTAATGGCCATCTCTGTATTGCCATGCTATAACTCTGTGTTCGGATAGCCTTTATATCCGCATGGTGACCTTGAGAACGTGGTTCCTAGAACAACATCTGACTTCTTTAGACAGCGACTGTGTGGCTGGCTTCTTGTGCCTGACAATTCTCCAGACAAATGAAAGTAGTTTCAAGGCCCTGTCTATTTTCTAAGGGATGTAAGTAATACATAGAGTCTGATGAGTGTGTGGGCTTTCATGTGTTGAAGAGTTTTATTACAGAAAGATTAGTGACATGCTTTCCTTATAACCCGGTGGTTTGCCTCTGGTAGGTCCAGCTCCATCCTCATCTGGGCTTTGAAGCCTTGATGATGGGGCATGAAACACTTGGCTTATGAGGTGTGTGGTGTGGCTTCTGCATATCAAAGGGGGACTCCTCAAGCGACSTGTGATTATTGGAGTCTGTGTTGTGGCAGAAACTGCCATAAATAAAGAACTTGTAGATGTGCTTAAGATGGGGGTGCACAAACAAGGAGCTGTCTGCAAAAGTTGCATTTTTTGCTGTGCAGTTGGAAGGCAAATGGGCTGCAGGGATGTGTTCTACCTTCTCTTCAACATGTGATGCTGGCATCAGAAGAAATCAGATGTGGTACTGGAATCAGAGGACTGTTTTAGCAATCCTAAGGTGCTGAAGTGAATCGAATCCCTGGAAACCTCAAACTCTCTGAAAATCCACTTTGATTTGATACACAGCACTTAAATCTGAGGTTTTTTGTCCGCTTTTTGCACAAAATGAGTGGCAGGAAAAAGTATTTCATCAGCGTTCATGTGACAAGTCATTTTACACTAAGCCCTTGGTTTAAGGAAAAAAAAAGTACTGTGACACTGCCTGGATCTCTTTTTAATTTAGCGCTCTTGGAATGATTGGCAAAATAAGATCGCTAAAGATGGTATAAATATCCCAAGTGTAGGTCATAAATACTGCRTGAAGTAATTCATGGTGTATTAGCATCCTTCCCACAAGGAGAGGATGCTAATAGACTCATGAATTACCTCATATTCCCCAAATATTTTACAAAAAGAGTAAGAATAGCGTAAGAAAGAAACAAAGCATTGGTTTCAGGGCAGTGGCTGTGCTTGCACAGCGATTGAATGCTGTTTTGGTCTGAGATCAAGCCAGATTCACTTCCAAGCTTTGTATTTTATCTTGTAAATAGCCTACCCCTATGGTAGGTAATCTTAGTTTTAAAAATCTGTGTCTGCTTCCCTTTCCAACTTCTCAGTAAATAGTTACTGAGTTCTCTTGATGTTCTTTCAAAAGTAGAAGAGATAAAATATGTACAAAATATTTCAAAATACAAAGTGGGGAAGCATGTCAAGTCTGTAGCAGTAATGTTGATCAGTCATTCAATTAGTGTGAAATCTATTTGCAAACACTGAGAAATGAATGGATGATCCCAGGCACTGGGAATTAGGGGTGAGGAGTGGTATTCACAAATATTTTCATGCCCGGAAGATGGGAGGTGAAATAGTTGCCTCTGTAGTAGATGCATATGCATATGCAGTGAGGTAAAAGCATTTACGAATACCGCCCTTAACTTTCAACCCAGAACTGTCCTGAGTGTTCAGTGAAAATGCTTTGGAATAGCATAACCTTTGCCAGTAAGATGCCGGTGAGAGAGAATGAAAGCAGGACAACTAGGTAAGGAAGAAAACCCTTTTTTCACTTGGGAGATCTGAGTGCAAAGGAGATTATAAACAGTGATCAAGTGAGCATGTTGCCCATGTCTATGTGACAGGCTTTGCATTGTAATAGAGATGCTAATGCTAAGATCTTGAGAAGACAGTGTAGTGGAGGGAGGAGGTTTGCATGAGACTCTGCCTCTGACCTTCTTGTTTGGTGCTGATGTTGGAGTAAGTCAAGCCTATTGTCCTGGACCAGATGCTTCTGTGGCTTTGCAAATCCAAGGCTGTGTTGTTGGATTTCTGGCAGCGATATGCATGTTGGCTGACTTTTTGCTGGCTAGATACCATTCTGTTCCCAACTGGTTAGTAGACCAGGTGTTGGCTTGTCTGGTGGCACGCTTCTTGGCAACAAGAAATGAGGTAAACAGTTTGGGGCTCTGGTGCAATCAGTTGTGTCCTGGAGTGACCCTGAAGTTGGGCTGCTGCAGTATGTACAGGAGCAGTGGAGTGGGACAAAAATGAATGACTTTCCCCTGCTGAACCCATCATCTCCCCAGGAAATCCAGTTCGGTACCCAGTTTTCCATGTGTTCAGTAGGTTCCATGTGAAAGCACGCTGGGTCAGGTCGCAAGAACAAGAAGGCAGGATGTTGTCGAGACCAAAACCTGGGGAGTCTGAGGCAGACCTGCTTCACTTCCAAAACCAGTTCCTGGCAGCCAGAGCATCGCCTGCAGTGAAGATCGTGAAGAAAGCAGACAAGAGGAAGGGGGAGGAAGGGAGCAGAGATGCTGAGAGGCTGCCGCTGCAAGACAGCAAGGATGTGGTCATGCTGGATGGTAATTACCTTTGTGAGGGGTTCTTTGAATTACTAGGCTTCTCTGCCCCCTCACTGCTTTCACCATTCCTCATTCCTCAGCACTTTTCCCCTTCGCCTCATTCTGTCTCAACCCACTTTTGCTTTTGCCCTGCATTTGTGTCCTCCTTGCAGTATTCTTTGTTCTTAGCCCTGTTGGAAAATGCTCTTGTCCAATTTTACCAGCACGTGACAGAGTTGCCGTTACAACACACGTAGCCTTTCTCTATATTTATCACCTCCCTGTGGTGCTTTGCCAGCCTCTATGCAAGACATGTTTGTTGTGACTTTCATCCATTGGATTATCTCATCCCTGCCTCAGTGCTTGTTTTGCCCTCTGTCCAGAGCCTGTTCTCAATGTGTGTGAGCTGTAGCTCTGGTAATAGTCCCAGCTTTCAGTCAGCGGATCAGGAGTCCCCTTTTTTGACACCAACAGTAACTGTAATGCTTCTTCCATGTGTTTAATAGTCTCAAAAGCTTAAGGTGCTTTCTTAAAAGCAACAACTTAAACCTTACAACGCTTGATTACAGGTAAGGAAATATGTTCCCAGTTTATAGATGGTGAAAAGGAGGCCTTAACTTGCTCGTGGTTATACAAGTCACTTGCTGTCAGAGCTAGCAGTAGAAACGTGCTTTTCTGTGCCTGAGCACAATCTACAAGGACGCTATCTAGTTTCTGTACAGCCTTGTTTCTTCCCTTCATGCTTGCAGTCAGGCCTCAGTACCATTCCCTTTGGTACTCTTTGAAAAGACCTTGATGCTAATGCATAGATAATAAAATTCTTGAACATGTTGCTCTCCATTATCCAATGCAAGTCAGATACAGAGGACTGTCATTGTCTTATTGCTTCCTCATCTTGTTTGTTGCTCATCAGAGAAATAATAGGTGCCATTAGGAGGCCCTTGGTTTGATACTTATTGCATAGTAGTTACACATGAACAGCTTGACTGCTTCTTTTTACTTCCCCTCCCTAGATTTTCCTGACGTTCCCCCRACTCTAACTCCGGCTCCTCCAAAAAAGTCCAAGACCAAAAGTGCCTGTGTCCGCTTTGAGGATGAAGATCCAGAGGAAAGACTGGAGAGTCACGATCAGCACATCACAGCAGTCTTCAGCAAAATTATAGTATGTCTGTTTTTTATGTGATTGTCTGGTGTTTTAGAATGCTATGAACTGAGCAAGGGATAAGGATGAAGGATTTTGTTGCTGCTATTTCTTTTTACAATGTGTTGAAGCAGTTGCAGCACTGTAAACCAGTGTCCTGGAGCACCATGAAAGAAAGAGCTTTCAGGGAATATTTTTACTGTCAGTTAAACATGGGCCTGAATCTCTTTTCCAGACTAGGCTGCCTACTGGTTACACTGTTTGCATGCAGGCATGTGCTCTAGTGTGGATTTGGGTGAAATTCTGGACTTTGAAGGGGATGTTTTCGCTGCTGTGCCCTGGCCCAAGTTTTCCTTTATCTGATTCATTAAGTACTCTGTGGAGCTTGACAGCCCAGCCTTTTGGAAAATATCCTTACTTTGGCTCTAAGTAAGCAGAAGGTAAGCCTGACAGCCAAGTAGACAGACAAGCCTGTGGCTTGCAGAGCTTTCAGTCCCCTCTTAGGTAGGTGATATTAAACTTGTTTGGCTATAGTGATGTCTGTAGGGTTTGGGCTTTCATCTGCAGGAACGAGACACAAGTGCAGTAGCAGTGACCATTCCAGTGCCAACTGGAGATCCGTTTCCCAGAACATTTCATCGCTCTGAGATAAAAAGTGAGGTAAGAGTGTGGGTGGCTCTTTTACACTACTTCCATTAGCTATTAAAACTTCTCCACAACAAAGCCTAATGCATAGTGAGTGGTAGGGCTCTAAATAAGTAGCTGGCATGCTGGAAATTAGGAGCTGGCTCGACCCATCTCTGGCATTGCCTTCTCATTGCAGGAGAAAGTTTTCCTACCAAACTGCCATCAAGTAAGCAAGTCCCTATCCTGCAGTTAAATAATGTTGGAATCCTCTCAGCCTAGGAAGAAAAGCAATGCCTTCAGCTAACTTTGGTGAGGGAGATCAAATCTGCCATCTTGTAATAGAACTGATTTTGTTYTGTCTTATTTTTTTACTGAGGAGCAATCTGTACTAATTAGCCCATGAGGCTTGAGTAAGSTTATGCTTACTCAAGTTGTACCTGATTCCTACTGGAAGGACATTTGAGTGCAGTTGCACCAATACTCTTACTTCCTGGGTTTTGAAACGTTAATCATGGCTGCTCTCATCAGTCTAGTTCCCGGAGTAGCACGAGCTACTAGCTCAGTTTGAGTCAGGTGCTGGGAAATGGTATGTGATTGATAGTGTGGTTGCTGTGAAGTGGTAGCTTATTCTGAAGGACAGCTTTTTTTTGAAAGAAARAGTAATACTTTTTTAAATCACTAGTTCTATTTATGTGATGCAGGAGTGCACAAAGCAGCTAGTAAATGTTCAGGTTGCCTTTCAGGCTTCTTCTCTGGACTGGGGACATGCAGGAGTCTTTTTGCTTAGTTTGCTTTGGATTCCCTGTGCATCAAGAGCTGTTCACAGCTTTGTCCTTTCATACTTAGGCAAGCAGCAGAGTAATTTAGTCAGGATTATTTTAGCATCACTTGCCCATTTCTTACTGTGTAAATCTCTTCACCCTGCTGCAGTCTAATCACCTTATAAGAAGCCTGTTCCAAGCATGTGGTGAGTGTAGTATAGCCCCATTTATCCTCAGAAATGCGAAGTATTCAGCTGTGCAGGGTTTCCAACCTACAGGAAAGCTAGAATTTTTGTGTTTGATGATACTTCAGGTGTATTTGCCGAGCCTGAGTTCACTTGTAATTAACCATCTTTCTTTAGGCACCAAAAAATTTATTTTTCTTTTTGTCTTGCTATCCTAGCATTAAACCGTACACTAAAAGGGAATAGCACATGCACAGAAAAGGGCAGTTGGCTGCCAGCAATTTCTCTTTTGTCATGTCTGAAAGTCTGACTTGAGAATGTCTTTTGGATCAGATTTATACAATTGTTAGTGACATATTTCCAAGGGAGTCTGGAGAGGAGAGTGGTGACATGCATTTTCCCTGTTTGCAGGTGAAGGTGGGATCTGGAAGAAAAAGCATCTTTGCACAAAAGATTGCAGCAAGAAGAGCTGCTGAAAAGGCAGCGACAGCTCCCTCTGCTGCTGAGCATGTGCAAATAGGATCAGCTACTGTGGGTGCCCTGGGTCCTGAGGGATCAATAGGAGAGGCACCCCTCCCCAGCCTCCAGGATGGTAAGTGGAGGAGGTTCTACTTATCCAGCCTACCATATTTGCATATCCTTAGTCACCACAAGTTTTATGTGTCTTTTCTTTAAATTAGAGAAGCATTATTGTCCTCAGTTTAGAGATCACAAGATCATTCGGAATGTCCATGGTGTGACAGGGATTTGAAACTGAGACCCAAATCAGTGCTCTGAAAACTGGGTGAAACAGAAGTATAAACTAGTGAAAAAATGTTTTTTTTCCTTCAAATTCTTGTCTTTCTTGTCCCATTTGATTGCCACATGCAAAGCTTTTCTTGTTTCCTCAGTGATTTCCCTGGTTCTAGGAGAGGTATTTTTTTTCCCTTGTGCCTGATGAAGAAGGCACAGGATATGGGATATAGGTTCATATTTCTACCTAGAAGCTGAAAGCTGAATCTTCCATCACTGCATCCTCTGCAATGAGCCCGTGTCTTTGCTCTGTAAGGAATGCTGTGAGGCAGTACTGATGAGTCAGTGCCGCCTCCAGCAGTTATTTGTCTGACAGCAAYGTGACAAGGAAAGATGAAACCAATTCAACTGGTACCACCATCTCCACTATCTCTGTCCTGGGCGGTCTTATCTGCTTAGGATCACTGTGTGTCTGGGTTTTTCCCCAACATCGTCTTTTACACATTGAAATGGAAGCCAGGTGGCATTTGAGAATTTTTGCCGTTTGTCTAAGGTTTCTGTGAGCCCTGATCCCTGTCAGAGCAGAAAACCCCCAGCAGACCATGCTGTGCCTACACAAATTCACTGTCCAGATCAATTACTGCCTGTCTGACATTACTTACTGTGTATCCTGGCACAATAGTGCCTGTATACCTCTGTATGAGATATCCCAAAGGGAAACACTGCAACTCTGTAGCTGTGATCCTCTTGAAGGAGGAGAACACTTTTAAAACCCAGAGGGATCAGAAAATGGCTTGGCCTCCTCTGCCAAATTTATGGGGCAGAGAATTTTCAGAGGGATTGCCAGAAGCAAGGGAAGTAGTTCCATCTCTTGTAGTAACAAAGTATTTGTCTGGTAACTCCCATCTCGGTTGTTGGCAGTGGGAAGCGTGGTGAATCCAGGCCACTGTGTCCCCTTACCTCTTCCTGCTCAATACACAAGACTTGTCTGATGCTGTTTTCACGGCAGTTACTATTGATGTTGCCATGAGTGTGGTCACTGCTGTTTGAACAGAGGTTTGGTATTTTCAGGACTGACTGGTCTGTGGTCCTTGGGATTCTCCATATCACTGTATGGAACTATGTGGGGGGTAGAAATGATAATAAAAATGTGAAATCAGGTCCTTTTATAGTGAGCTACAGGCCAGCTGGAAGGTCTCACTCTGATAAAAGCAGCGCCTTGTCCTGCTGCTGGAGTTAAATGGAATGAGCCCTTAAGAAAGGATTTAGATCAGATGATAAAGGAGATTTGTTTTTGCTCAGGGTAGTAAAAATGCCCCCTGCTGGAACCTGAACCTGTAATGTGTTCAGCTCTTAAAGGTGAATGCAGGACATTTAGAGGCAAACATGCCTGAGTAGCAGAATTTATCTCTTAGCTCCTGATGCTTTCTGTTCATTGGTGTGCATTTTAAGCTGTGGCTTCTGGAATATCTGAATGTTTTATAGAGTAGAGAGAATGGATCCAGTATCACAACAGAAATGAGATTACAGAATAATTTTCCTTCTCTGGCTCAGCAAATATTTACTAGGTCATGGTTCAGCTGATGTTAAAGATGTGGTCAGGTTTCCATGGCAGAGAGAGAATCTATAGATTCTCTATCAGAAGAATGCCCTGACCCACCTGCTATGAATTATGCTTAAGCTTACCCTTTCTTTCTATTGCTTTGCTTTAAAGAAACAAAATACTTTTCCCCCACCCCACCTATACCTACAGAAATAATAGCATTCTGGAAATGGTGTTTTGTTGTGGCATGGGATGAAAGCCCCAATATTTTAATTTTCAAGTTCAAGCTAAACTAAGCTGCTTTACCTCTATTTTAACTCAACTAATAAGATGAGAAAATGAAGTTGCTTGGACCTGATGATGACAAAATCCAGAAGAGTTGGTAAGGCTGTAGACACTTAAATCACTAACCACTTTAATTGCTGGATCTTCTAGATAAAACTGTTGACTTCTTGACCTCTCGGCGGCCTTGTATTATAACGGGAGAGGGTCTTGGAAGCAAAAAGAGTGAGCAGGAAGTTCAGGCTATTCACAAGGAGAACTTGGAGAAGCTGCAGTCCATGTCGCAGGAAGAGATCCTACAGGAGCAAGAGAGGCTTCTGGCTCAGTTGGGTATGTTTCTTGGGATGAATCCTCCTAGAGGCATGGAAGTTTAAAACTGAACATGTAGGTGCTCTGAAATCTCACCAAATTCTTAGGTCAAAGATGAGAGCTTAGGATCCCCACACATTGCACATCGAGCTCTTCTAGTTTCTTTATCGTGTCAGTAGCTTGAGCTATGAATTAAGTGTGAACAAATTTAATAAAGCTTAAGCCCCAAAGAGAGACGGCTTAGTCTAAGGCCATGCCTTGTCTCCCCTTCACTGTGGGATAAGTTTGTCTATCCATTCCCTTACTTCACACACCTGATACCTGGTTACATGCACATATATTGTCATCCTAATATAATGACATGGATCAGATAWAAAAGCAAAGCTGTCCTTAAGATGGCTACAGCAATGCTGAAGTGTGAAAGAGTCTTCACATCTTTCCTTACAAAGTACTTAAAACTTGGGCCAGAACTGTCAGTACTACCAGTAGTTGGGCCAGACTGCCAGAAAACTGTCAGTTTTCAAGGGAAATGTGGCTTACTGGAGATTTCTGTTCAAATCTGTATTGGACAGGATGAAAATCTTAAAACTAGCCTTGTGCTGCTTCAGTAAGTGTCCTAATCCTTTGCCTGTTGGGTGCAGGTATTCTAGCTAGGGTCTAGTCTCTAGTTTGAAGTCCTGTCTGCATAGCGCTTTGGGAATGCCTGTCAGTGAGGGATGAAGAAAGGATGGAGGAGAACATTGGGTATAGCATGTTTGATAGGATTCTGCCTGTTCTAGGAACTTGTAAAGCTTCCTGGCGTTGGTTTCAGTGATCTTTGCATACTCAAGAAAAGCAGGCACTTACARATTTAGGTGACAGACAAATGATTTTGAAATTCTCATCCTTTCAGGTACTCTAGCATCAAATTCAGGCATGAATGGCATTTCAGGGCATAAGTCCCTTGTGGATTTAGCTTACAGGTGATATTAATTATCTTGACCTCATTGTTGGTTCTTCTGTTTGCCTATAAGGAGAGTGTGCAGCAATTACTAGTGTGGGATAGATCCATGCATCCTCTTTAAACTGTTTCAGACATGCATGTCATTTCCTCTTGGAGTGACTTCTCTCAGGTACTCAGATTCTTTGTCCTCTAAAGAATAAATAACCAATATAGTTATTAATTCTAATTGTTATTTTTCACATCTCTGACATAGTTTGTCAGGGAATCTCTGTACACTTTAGACACAATGCACAGGCTCTTCCTGTTCATCTCTGGCATAAACATCCCAACACTGTCTTCTAGATGGAGACTGCAAAGAGAAAATATGCTTTGCCAGAAAAAACATGAGATATCTTTGGTAGATCTGAAAGTAAGATTATAATGTTCTGACACTGTTCTATTTTAAAGTCACAGGAATATTATCTGTCCTCCAAATACCTTCACCTTCTAAACATTCCCCTTATCCTCCAAAATGAACRGTCACTTATGTTTTCTGGATGTTGTCAGTCCATAATTAACTGTCAGGATGGGGAGTTAGTTCAGAAGGGACAAGAAATTTCCCCCTCCGAAGCTAATATCTAGACCATAGACTGCAGCTGTGGTGCAGTATACCAGAGTAGGTAATTCTTTTTGTGGTGCCTTTCTGTGTATTCTTGTGGCCTTCACATTGATGTCTCTGAGCGATTAGCAGGCAGGGTAAGCAGACTGTCAGACCTGGGTTTGGCCTATAAATCACAGACCAGAATTCTCACTRCGATGAATAGTGTGCTATGGATGTACCTTTTCAGTAGCAGTGAGGAGAATGAAACAATTTTGTTTCCATTTGTAAGTCAGGAGAATAAATAGAACTTTTGTCATTGCTTTACCTTGAAAGACTTTATAAGCTCTTTTTGTGGTGTCATTTTACCGGTCAATTGTCCCCAGCTTATGTGATCAAGAGGTCAGAAAGAATTTAAGTGCCTCAGTTTGAAAAGAAGTGACAGTTAGCACAGAAGAGAGGGTATGTGGAATGGGAGTGAAAAGGCTAAGACATAAATAGCAGGAGCTGGGTGCATGAAGTATTTTGAGATTTCCTGTCACTTACTTGTCTGTATTTTTGTCAATGCTTGCAGATTCCAGTTTAATTGCTTTCTTAAAGTCACGACGTGATGCTAATGAAGGCCAGAAAAAGGAATTAAAAAAGGAACAGGAGAGACCAGAGGAGTCTTTGGAAAATGCACCCATGCCTCAACACAATGTAGGAGCATCTCCTTCTATACAGGGATCAGACACAGAGGAATCCCTAATGAAGGAAGAAAATACGAAAGTAGAAATCGCAGGTAAAAAGACAAAGTGCATGTTGTTAATGCTTTGAATATAAATAAGGTTTGTGTGGTGCTTGAATCATTCCAGACTGGAGTTCTGTGGCCCTTCATTAATTATCTAAATCAGTTTTGTCACAATATCAAAAAAAAATCATATTTTGGGTCCAAGTGAGAACATCCATGTTATTTTTAGTTGAGCTCTGTGGATAAGAAGAGTGATACTCTATGTAACAGGTGATCTGTGCGGTGGGAGATCTCACTTTACTTCTAAGATTCATTCTGAGATCCCTGGAGGGAAAATGTTTTACACGATAAGCACTGTTGCATTTCCATTCTGTCATGTAAGCAGGGAAGCAGAAGAGTGTGATGGTGAGATGGAGCTGCTGCTTGAATAGTTCCTTTTAACTGGGGACTTCTTGGAGACAAGAGGGTGTTGAATAGCTCCCCCTAAAAAAGTTGCTGGTTTGTTCACAGGATAGCATGGAGATGCCAGTCAATCTTGTTTCAGTGAATTCGCTCATAYAGCGCATATATGTCCTGTTGCGAGTTTGTTCTTGATGACCCCACTGTATGGCTTGTATCTCAGCCTATGCARTGATTTCCAAAGGATACAGTTCTTGTCCTTGTATGCTATGGGAGAAGAGAATTACAGAGGCGCAGGATGTTTTTCTCCTTTGAAAGAGTTGTGCAGAGAAGTTGCCTTTTACAACAGAACACTGTGTTACGCAATTCTGCTGTTTATTCCTACAGCTTGCATCTTTTGATGCTTCAAGGGAGTGACTGAGTGTATAAAAGAATAGAAATGTGGAAGCTTGGTGGTAGAAGTCTTTATCTTAGCCTTCCAGCTGGCTACTGTGTCTATGCTCTGTGGCTACTGTGTGCCCATTCGCTCTGGACATTTTCTGTCTTTCTGTCTGAAAGCTATGTTCAAGGTGACTCTGATTTCTTGTATTTGCTTGCAGTCTCCAGACGTAGATCCCAAGCCGGTCGGCTTTGTGAGCAAAGTTGCATTCTGTAGCACGATTGCAGTGAATTGGCTGCCCTTGTAGTGAGTATCTGCTTAGGAAACCTAGCGTGCCCTGAAACTGCTGTCCTTGCCATGTGTGTGCTGGGCAGCTTCCTGAAAGTTCTGGACTCAACGTGCTTGAGCTACAAAGCACATGAAAAGTCAGGACATGCACACAGCAATCCTAAATGCTCTGAAAGTGCATGACAGATGTCCTATGTCGTTTCAGTATTGTATCATTTTTCAGCCCTTCACAAATACTCCACATCTTCCTTTCTTCTGTCTTCTCCTTCTAAAAAGCCTTTAACCTGGAGCTTATGAGCTCCCTCTGTCAAAACTTGTTTTCCTTTGTCTTTCTGAAGGCAGGGCAAAAAGTATCCTTTTGCTGCCCGTTCCTTGGGGAATTGAGATAGGAAAGCCAAGAGCAGGAGTAATTCCCCACTCCTTTAGGAGGAGCTGTGAAKAATTGGTCTTCAGAGCTCATAAAATTTGATTTTGCCTCTTTCTGGGTAGAAGGCAAGGTTAGCAGTATCACCAGTACAAAAGAGGGATGTTGGTCTCCTCCTTAAAAAAAAGGAAAAAGGAAATAGGTAGAGGGCTGAACTGTCATGTGGTTACTGGATCCACTGAGATTGCCTGCCTGGATATCTCTGCATATTATTCTCATCTCTCATTTCCCCTTTTAAGTGACTTGAGGGGTGTTTGCTCGGTTATTCTTTGGGAAGGCTTCCCTCTCTCTTAATTACCAACATGTAAGTGCCAGTCATGCTAAGGAAGTAGCCACTGAAACTGCCTGCGCTGATCCTGCTGTTCTTGTACTCACAGGAGAAAGCTGCTTTATCCCAGGCAGTTAGCACAACTCTTTCCTTCTCATGGTCGTTTCTTAGAGAACAGAATTTTATTTCCAATAAGCTTCTGCTCTCATTGTTGCTTCCCCTCCTGCAGTTTTCTTTTTAAGCCATTTTTTTTCTCTGTCATGACGGTAAGCTCCCGTTCTCATCTTTCCCCACCCTTTCTTCCTTTTCTGTAATATGTGTCTGTCTCTCAATAGACTGCTTCTCCCACATTTTCCTGTTGATCTCTGGCTGTCTTTGTCTCTTGATCCTCACTTCTGATGCAGTCTTTGTGTCCCAGTGCACCATGCAGGCTGACTAGAGAGGCCTCTGAATCACTCCTGAATTTCAGCTTGGTATTTGTGAGAGATAACAACCGTTTACCACTTCCTTGATGAGGAGTGTGTGTGTGTGTGTGTGTGTGTGTGTACACAGGCAGGGGAAGGAAAGCTGATTAGCCTCTTTCTGAAGAAAACACCTCACTTAACAGTTGTTTTACTGTTTCTTCAAAAGTTTTACTTTTCCCAGAATCTATCCTAATCAAAAGGACAGAACAATTGAGTGCAGAAGTAACACCAGATTAAGTGACAATCTTTTACTTACACGGGAGCAGTAGAAGTGGGTTGTTCGGTCTGTAAAGACTGAACGAGATTGTAGTGATGCCCTTGGAAATAGCTCAGTGTTCAGAATGCTGTGTGCTGACAGCATCTTTTACTTCCCGTGGAAGACTGCACAGGAAAAGAAAAGGGGAATTTTCCCAGAAGATTTCAAATAGCAAAGAAAGGATGAGGTAAAACAGTTACAAAACCAACAGAAGCCTTCCTAGCACCTGAGTTTGTGCCTGTAGCCCATCTTGGGCAGCAGGAGATGTAAAATRTTAATTTTACATTAGCACTTAGTGTTGGGATTTTGCATCTGTTAGTGCTCAGGAGTAAACTCACCATGAATAACTCAGCAGAAATGGTCGTCGTGAATTTCCCCAGGGAGAGATGATGACATGAAGTAACAGGACTGCTCAAAAGTCAAACCTGCCTCTCTAATGAGATAAGACTGCTGTTTCTAATAAACAAGATACTGAAGCCTTTGTCCAGGAACTGTAATCTTACAAATGGAAAAGTAAATCTTGGTATTGGGCCAAAAAAGAAAGCAGAACAGAGAGGAAAGAGGTTAGTTAGTAGCCTTTAATGTAATGCAAGTCTGGAAAAGTTGAGTACAAATGTTACTGACTACCAGGTTGCCTTTCTGTAACGGGATTTCTCAGTAACTGAACAATCTGCTACTGCCTTGGAACATGTGTCTGTCTCTTCTTGTTGACTATATCGTAATGCTAGAGGCTGATGGTAATATGTGTAATCCTATTCATAGAATGATTAACTCAACCCTGTCAATTTAGTGATTAATGGAGAAGGAGCAAACAATCTGTTGAATTACAAATGTCAATAGATTTCATTTTTCTGCTGATCTTATTTCCTGTGGTTTTGTACCAACTGCCCACAAACATTCCAGTTTCTTACATTTCAGATGCTTTTTGTCCTCTCTTCAATTAAAATGTGTGCCGAGCCTTTGGCTGAAATTCTGTGGAACAGCTTTCTGGCTGGGGAAGATAACTCTGTGCTTGGTKTCTCGCCTGACTGAATGCCACATTGATTGTAAGGGTGAAGTAGGCCTTCCTGAAAATTTATCTGCTAATTGGAGGAAAGTAAAAGGCTGGGTTACAGGCCAGTTGTCCACAGGAAAAGATATGATGAATGAAGAGCATCCCCATGGGACACTCCTTGCTCCTTGCAAGAGAAGACTAGAGCACTAGAATTAAGAGCTGCAATGCAAATGAATTCTGTGCTTGTTTTACTCGGTAGAGCCTTTGCTATTGTTTAGATAGTTTCCAGTTAAATCTCAATTCACCCTTCTCTTGTGAGATTCTTCCACAAGCTGATCTTTCTCTTTCCTAGGGCATTTCTCACAATGTCAGTCATAAATGTCTCGCTTCTCAAATTCTTCTAGTCAGAGCTCTATTATGCTCAATCAGTAATCTTTTCCCTTAGTGCTCACACCTTTCAAATTCTTGTTCAACTGTCGAGCTTCCCCACYGAGCTTTTTCTCAGGCAAGCTGCATGTATTTTTAGCTGCTTTGATCCTTTCCTCATAAGCTGGTCTCCTCAAGCCTTTAGAGAGACCCATAATGAAGAGCAATCTTGCAAGTGCCATGGAAGTCCACTCTCTCCAATATATCTAGATTGAAATTGTACTGGCTTGTTTAAAATTGTACTTCATTGTAGGCTAATAATTTACTCTAATCTCTCTGCATTGCTGCTACTTTTGAATTGTTTTTCATTCCCTCACTCCCTCTTGCTTGGTTGGTATTCATTTRCTTTTCCCAGAAGTAGGGCTCATATTTTCTGCCCAGGTTCTGATCTCTTTGCTTTATTTGTCTCCTGACTTCTGTTCAWCTTCTCCCAAATTAGACCTGTCTGTGAATTTCATTACAGTACTGTTTACTTCCTCTTTCAGCTCTTTTGAAAAATTAAAACGGCTTTAAATCTTTGATGTTTATGCATCAGCCAACAGTCAATTTGAAAGTTGTTTTCTTCTTACTTTACGTGAATCCTATATTTATGCAGTCTTGAAGCCAAGTAGATTAACAAAGGGGTAACAGTATTTTCTTAATTTCTGCCTTGGAAGGTAAGGCCACATTTTTTTTTTCTTCCCCAAATAAGACAATCTGCCTGTGAAGCCCAAGAAGGAATGGATCCACATGGACAATGTGGAGTTTGAGAAGTTGGAATGGATGAAAGATTTGCCTCCACCCTGTCAGAAGAAAACCAGAAAGGTTTGAAAGCAGAAACTGATTTTTCAGGTTGTTCGTGGGATGTGTGGTTCATGTTTCCCAGCAGTAAGTTTTTAAGGCTTCTTAAACAAGTCTTCTGATTCCTCAGCCTGTGAATTTTATCAGGTTGAGAGATTCCATAGTTTTTTCCACATGGTGGGACATAGTCAGTCTTGTCTCTTGTTCCTAAGAGCTCTAGGAAGGAGGAGTCTGGCAAGTGTAATCTGTGAGGAACAGGTCTGAAAGCTAAGGGAAAAAAAAAACATATTTCAAAGATTTTGAGGCCTGATCTGGGGAGTTTTTGAGCTGCCAGCTTCCAGCAGTTGATTTAAGCAGTGTTGTTTTAAGTGCTGGTTGGAGCAGAAGGCGAAAGAAGTAACCTTTTTCTCCTTCCACCCCTTTTATTGTAGGGAATGCAAGCTCGATTCAGTTTGAAAGGAGAACTCATTCCTGCAAATGCTGATTTACCTACTCATCTAGGCTTGCATCACCATGGAGAGGAGGCAGAGGTAGGTGTAAAAGTAGAAGGGAAAGAGTACTCCTSTTTCTGTTTTCTGTGTTTAATTAAACAGGCCCTTTTGTGTCAAGGCTTTTTAGTGATAGAAACCTTAGGATAGTGTGGGCAGATTGTTTCCTTTTGAAACAGGCTCTTGAAGAGAAGTGGGTCTGCATGCATTAACTGCTTTGTCTGCTCCAGAAAACTCCATTAATGCTGTCTCTTTAGCCATTTAGGCTCTGTGGTGTTGGAAGAAGATGCAWGTGCATCCTTTTCTTAAGAAGTTCAGTTTTCGCCTGTCAAATTGCTAACTAGAATCTCTTTGGCATTTGATACAAAGCAGCAAACAACATTGCGTTGCAGTTTATCTGCTGTTATGCAGYGTTTTACAGCTGGTCTTATTTTAAGGGGCCTGGTTTTATCTATAGCTCTTTTTAGTTGGTCTTTTGGTCTTTTTTTTTTTTTCTCCCTTCTCCATTTAGAGGGCTGGTTATTCTCTCCAAGAGCTCTTTCATTTGTCTCGCAGCCAAGTTATTCAACAGAGGACCCTGGCTCTACAGGTGTTGGGTCGTATTGTTCAAAAGGTAAATGGCTTTCCATGGAATTCTTTCCCATAATTGAAGCTCCTGGTGGATCAGGGCCCAGATTCTTTGGTACTAGTTTGCTTGTGGCTATTCAGTCAACATGAGCAAAATCACCAACAGGGTATTCTTTTTACAATCTCTGCACCGTTAGAGACAGTGTTGGGACATTAAAAAAAAAGTCTCAGCTTTTTTTTGGAGGGAGGTACTTCCAAATATTGTTCTGCTGCAGTACTGCAGCCTTCATTCCATTATTT
>NW_028185062.1:2766694-2829144 GCF_003343005.1 Rhea americana | reverse complement strand
TGGCAAATGTATCCTTGGCAATGACCCTTCCAGTCCTGTTGCCTGAACCAGCCTCATGATGTGCTTGTTCTGTAGGAGGATGAGACTGAACCAGCCTACTCTTAGAGCAAAGTGCCAACATCATAAGGCAAAATGAATATTTACCTCTAGGTACCTTTACACTTAGCTCTCAGGCAAAGTGCTAACCTTCCCTCTAACAGCAAGGGAAGTAGAGAAGAAGAAACAGAGTGATCTTGAGGAGAAAAATGGGGCAGAATGTAGGGTAAAGTCAGAAGGTGAGTCCCGACTTCGAGAGAAAAGTCTTTTGTAGTATGGACTGGAGTTGTCTGTCTCTAGAATGAAGAGAAGAGGAAATTATTAATTTTCTTATTCCTTTTATATGGGAAATAGCTAATAACCCCATATTCCCTCCCCGAATCAATGCAAAAATGATTATGATGATTATTATTATTATAGTGGGATGGTTGTGGATTAGTCAGAGCCTGATTGATCTAAGCAGAAAAGAAGTTCTCATCCCTTAAACCAGGTGTGAAGTATAGCACAAACTTGCTGAAATGTCATTGGAACATGGAAGTTATTTTTAGAACTTTTTTCCTGGGTTGCCCTTGAGTCACCGAATTTTAAGTGAAGAGAGATGTTTATAGCATACAGAGCAGGGTGAATGTTCTGGCTGGCTTCCAGACTGTGTGCATTGTAACTGCTCTTGAAGCATGTGCATGACCCTCCCTCTTCCTATATAGAGAGGAAGAGTAAGCACATAATACAGGAACAAGGGCCTTGCATTAATAGATAACGTTCCTTAGAAAGCCTGTCTCTTCTGGCATACAGATTTATGAGGGCTCAGCAATTTGTGATGCATGCCATGTGGGGCAATCCTGGAATGTGGATGGTCTGGATCAGTCAGTGGTCAGAGATYTAGCATGGAAGACTAACTGCAATGAAAACAGCAAGTGTTCAGAATGTGGCTCAGGTGTTCAGTTTGATSGTAACTAAGTGGATTTTACTACATTGTTTCCAGGGCCTCTGAAATCACAAAGCATTTCTTTTGCCCTTTCATATCCCTGCTTTTGACTGACTGATACAAAAATGTCCTGCGCCCATAGATAATGTTGCAGTCTCCCTTGGGAAACAGCTTTTACCTAGCAGAGCAACATGTTATGCTGACAGTACACAGTTTAGGTGCTTTACAATTAAAATGGGAAGTGGCCAACACACAGAGTGTTGATACATACATGATTGATATAAGACTGCTTTAACACTGGCTCTGTATGGCATGCGTTTCAGTCCAGGGCTGGGGAGTTCGCTTCCTCCTTGAAGGGCAGTGTTCTGCGTCTGCTCCTTGATGCTGGGTTTCTCTTCTTGCTGCGCTTCTCACTGGACGATGCAGTGGAAAATGTCATGGCAGCATCTGTTGCTGCTCTCCGGGCTCTGCTGGTGTCTCTCGATGATGAGGTGAGAGAATCATTAAGTGCCCAGGTTTGATTTCATACCAAACTGGTTACAGGAACCAGAAGGAAAAGGTGAGGTAAGTAGCTCAAACAAAGACTTGTTGAACAGATTAGCTTAGTGGTCAATAGAACACTATTGCAGCACCTTGAGGCAGGTGTTATCCAAGTTGGAGAGATTCAGAATTCTGTTCTCCTATTTGAATTGGCTCTGCCCAAGGTTAAATTCAGTGCAGGCTGCTGAGATTCTCTCCCGTCGGAGCTTTTTATGATCAATATCATGTCACCACTAATGTAAGTGTAGTACTTAATTCTTTTAATATGACTTTTTATGTTGTTGGCTTCTTGCTTTGCAGTTTTCCTGCTTCTGAACAGATCAGCGACTAAATAGTCTCCCTGTTTCCCCGCGTGCTTAATGCTGATACTGTTCTCTTCCTCTCACTGTCCATTTCTTATTGCTCTTTAATGCTTTTTCTTATGTTAATAAATACCTCCTTTCCCTTCTCACATGTCTGTTTTCTCCCTGATGATTTTTCCCTGTCAAAAGGCTGAAGCTCTTTTGGATGTTCAGAGGTACCGAATAACTTTGAGTGGCAAGATCCATGCATCTTTCTGGTTGGGCAGAAGCAGACCGTTACGGGCAAAGCAAGCTGTAGCCTGTTTCYCATTCCTTCCATGAGAGCTTCTCGTGTGTCAGGCTGCAAAGGGGCTGCTAGCAAGGGAGAGTGTGGGCAGATTTCAAGAAGTTTCATGCAGCTTCTCTGAGGCTACCAGTACTATCCCTAGTGGGAAGACAAGGGAAATGAAGGACTGGGAAGCTTCCCCTACATCTTACTCCTTTTCTAAGCAACATGCCTAATAGTGTACTCCAAGATGAGTCTTGCCCTCAACGTGCGTTTTTTCCCTTCTGATATTACTTTAATTTGCATCTGTCTGCCCTGCTCTATTCACAGCCAAAAGCTTGTGGCGCAGTGTCGTATATAAGAAGAGATTGCTGACTTTCTATATGCCAAAAGCGGCACTGAGTACCGTGTCAGTGTATTTTATCATTTTGGATTGTCCTTCCTATAGTCTCCTGCTGTTGAGTTTCAGAAGGTATCTATCTGTGAGGAATGGGCAGGGCTGAACGTTTGGCATTCTTCCTCTGGCTTTTGTAAGACAAACAGGGTTTAGCCTTCCTATATACACAGAAGATCAACACACATGAAAAATGCAGCCTGAATTTTTCCTTTAGTCGCTAGTGGCTACGAGAAACCTTTCTCTTTGTGTTTCCTTTGAAGACCTGGATACTATCTTGAGCTTTTCCTCCCCTAGTAGAATGAAGATTATAATCTCAAACTTGGTATTTTAGATGGACTCCTAGCCTCATCCCCTACTGTCCAGACTGTTCTGACTATGCTGCTCACTTGCTTTTCAACTTATTTTTCTCTCTCTCTCTTTTTTTTTTTTTTAAAGTTGAATAGCTTGCAACTACCTGGCATCTTTCATTTGTTTCAAGAACATCTCAAACTTTAGCTGAAGTCTACCACTTTTTTTTCTGTATAATGGGGTGGTTATTTGTGATTACCAGATCAAGAATTTTAAAGCAGCTATTAAGTAGCAAAAGCATTGAATTAGAATTTGTAAACAAATTATCTTTTACATTCTAAAATATTTTAGGGAAAGTAAGTCTGGTTTGGGCACAATCCCTTTTCTGAAGAGTTGAAAGCTCATTTATTGCAGTGCTGCCCCAGAACAAATACATTAAATAGTGTTTATTTTAATGTGAGAAATTTAACGTGACCATTCGGCATTATCTGTGACCCACGCACAGTTCTGCACAGGGCCAGACACAGGAGCAGGGCCAATGAATGCCTAGTTTAACCTCTACAGCCCTTGAGTTCTCTTTTTTCATTTTATTTATTTATTTTTTTATCTTCAACATTTTCCAGATAAGATGCATGTCTGTTTCCTGTCTAGTGAATTTAATTCACCTCACAATACAGTTGCTTTTCTTAATTGTTTCTCATGGGTTCCCAAGTGTCTGTGGATCGTAGGTTAGAATGACTACCCTTAAAAAACATTGCATCCTACTTGTACACGTTTAGAATATCCTTTATTGTTTTCTGCTTTCCTGAGGGTAAGTGGGAATCAGTAAAGCATGCTGTAATCAAAAGCATTATTGAAAAWTTTTTTTCTTCCATAATTTCTTTGTGAAAATTGCTCTTCTCCTTACAGAAATACCTTGATTTGACTTTCTCGTGGTATCAAGGAATGGCTGCATTCCCTTTCCTCCCCAACAAGGAGGAGGAGGAGGAAGATGAGGAGGATGAAATAACTGGAACTGAGAAGTCTGAAGACAAAAAATTAAAAGATGAAAACAAGCCAGATCCAGATGTGGCCAGATATGATGTTATAAAAGTAAGCACGGAGCAAGGCCTGAAATTTTATTAAGAAAATACACTCTGCACAATGTCTTTGTGTGTTGTTGAAATGAGTACCTTCCTATGGACATTATTAGAGCAGTCTGAACGAGCATTAGAACTCTCTCCTTGCTGTTGGGTATAATRTTGCTGTCATATATTACCAAAAGGGTAATTTTATTGACTTCTAAAATTGGTGAGATTTGTTGCTGACCTGTGGCTTTGATATCACTAAGTGTCTCTGAGTTCCTTTAGGGAAATCAGCAACAAGCACACTGATGACCTTGAG
Source organism: Rhea americana (assembly GCF_003343005.1). Classification (NCBI taxonomy): domain Eukaryota; kingdom Metazoa; phylum Chordata; class Aves; order Rheiformes; family Rheidae; genus Rhea; species Rhea americana. Next base: position 2,825,008 of record NW_028185062.1, on the reverse strand, counting down.
ATAGATACACTTTTTTTTTTTCCAGATTTGCTGAAACATTGCATATAGATATGATTTTCAAGCTCACTTTCTTTGAAAATATTTCAGTCACTATTAAAATGTCTGCAGTATTGCAAAGTTTAGAATGGGCATTAAACCTAGATAGCTCTGAACTAGCTGGACTTGAACACTGATGCTCCCTTTTCTATTTGGCATAAGGCAGCAACTTTCCCCCTTCGTATCTGCATCCTTCTTCATATTTCCATCATTCAGATAAAAAACCTATAACCTTTAGAAGGAATTCCTCATATATTTTAGCCTAATTCCACATTCTTGATATGAGAACTGAAAATAGTTGTCTTTGTCCTCTCAAACCCAACCTTGTGGGTGATGCTGAGGCAACTGCTTTTGTCTGCTGCAATCACAAAAGTCTGTGATCACATCACTTATCCTCAAGTGCTTGAGCCTGTATTCAAATGGCGCTTGGTTACAGACTTCACTGGGCAGGTGCAGTAATTTATCTGGGTGTCTGGTCTCATTTAGTGGCTTCATGATTTTAGATTTGTTCTACTCGGTGACACTGGCAGTGTTTTAAAAGAAATAACAGCAGAGATATGGATCGAAGAGATGAAATCAGTCTGTGGTTCTGGAAATAGTTGTGTGATTCAGCATGATGAATTTTAACTTGTTCTAAGTAGCCTGGGCTCAGAAGAGWTTTGGGATAAAATTCTCCACTCTTCCAGTTCTTGTAAACTTCTGTTTTACACCTTTCTATTGGCTGGTACAACCCAATTACTCCAGATAGTTGGAAGAGGAATGTTTAAACAGTAGTTGAACTCAGAGGCCTAGAACTACAACCTTACCCAACTGCAACTTTTAGAAAGTATCTGTGCTATGAACCCTGGTGTTGTGGAATTGCCTTTTCCCAGAACTAGGAATATGTAACACTATCACTTAAATTGAATATTGGTTTTGTAGTGCTGTCACCAGTCATGGTCTTYTGCCAGGAAAAATCACATCATTTTTCTGTATCTCTCTTTTTCAACTGCAAAATAGGAATAAATGTCTGTTCTTTGCTTCTGTCAGCTTTCTGTAAGTTAACAGGTACTGTCAGCATTACAGACAGAGTGCTGAATTAGGTGGATGTGATAGGCAGGACAAAAAAAGAGCAAGAGTACCTTTTCCAGTAATACTAGGTTTTAGTAGTCTTTTATAAGGAAGCTTCTCTTCCTGTTCCCGATCACTTACTCATGATTTCATTCTCTGAAAAACAAAAGTATCTAAACCCTACCAGTGGTCTGATCCGGAACAAAAGTTCAGGTGTTCCTGCTCATTTGCTTGCATACTGGTAAATCTGCAGAAACTTACCTCTTTGTTTCCCTAGTGGTGATTTAAAAACCTTCTATCTGGAGAAGAGTTGAGTCTGCTTTTCCCTTCCAGCAGGTGCAGTGTAGAGAGCAAGCATTAGGAGCATAATGATTTTTTTTCCCCTCCTAGGGACTTTTGAAGACACGAATTCAGCACCGGCTGAGGTACATCCTTGAGGTGGTACAACCTGTTCCAGCTGTGGTCCTGGATATCCTGCACATCCTCACCCACATAGCAAGGCACTCCTCTGAAGCATGCAACCAGGTAAATCTCCTGTTGTACTCATAAGGAGCTCAGGAGTTGGGGGGAAAAAGGTTTGAGAAAAGGAGGAGAGGAACAGATGGAGGTATGGTAAGGGAATTAGGTAAACTGACATTTTGCTGTTGCTGCTAATATTGCTCCTCTGTAATTATTTGTGCTGCCTTCTGTTCCTCTGCAGCTGCTTGACTGTCCTCGGTTGATTGAGACCGTTGTCAGGGAATTTCTCCCTACACAGTGGGATCCCCGAGTGGCTGAACCAGGGTGTTTACTCACAAGTGTTCATGGAGTTCCTTGTGCCAGTGCTATGAAGTTCATCAGAGTGTTGGCATCTGGAGGCCGAAATGCAACAGCCCGAATGGTGAGTGATTTCTGGAAGAGCTTTTATGATGGCAAAGGCCTTTGTTCTGTGTCTTGCTCTCTACATAAATAATTAACTGGAGGTGACTCTGAGCTGAAGGGCTTGATTCAGACGTGACCATTGCTCATGGAACTGGGAGCGATTGGGTCAGGATTCTGACTGCAGTCCCATTCTGGAGCAAAGTGATGCAGTAAGGTCAACAAAATGATTAAGAGATTGGAGCATCTGACATATGAGGAAAGGCTGAGAGAGGTGGGATTGTTTAGCTTCAAGAAGAAAAAGCTCAGGGGAGAGAATCTTACCAGTGTATTTAAATACCTGAGGGGAGGGAGTAAAGAAGACAGAGGCAGGATCTTCTTAGTGGTGTCCAGTGAAAGGACAAAGAGCAATGTCACAAATTGAAATACAGAAAATTCCACTTGAGCATAAGAAAAACCCTTTAGTGTCAAACTGCTACAGGTTGCACAGGGAGATTGTGGGCTTCCCATCCATGAAGGTATTCACAACCCGACTGGATACAGCTCTGAGCAACCTGGTCAGGTTGGCCTTTCTTTAAGCAGAGGAGCTGGACTTGATGATCTCCAGAGATCTCTTCCAACTTCATCTGTTCTGTGACCTTATTATCAATAGGCTTGCAAATGGTTTAAGCATAGTGTAGGTCCTAGCCCCACAGTCTCTGCATCCCATAGCTGTTTTCTGCTAGTTGCAGACAAACTTTTAAAAAATCATTTGGAAGACGGAATGGGAAGGGGAGTAAAGAAACTAAAATAGCTTTTGTGGGGAGGGTGCATATGTGTGTTTTGAAGAGATTGCTGGCAGTATCACAGTAGTGTTGCCTTCTGCCGTTGTACCGGTAGAAAAATTGGCTCAAGCTTTTCAATATTTTTTGTTCGTTATAATGCAGCTGCACAACATTGTGTAGCACCATGTAGCTCGGTGATACTGGCAAATAGTAGATGCTTAGAGCATGTTTTCAGGTGTATTACTCTTTATTCTTCCATGTTCTACTGAGCTACAGCTTAGGACTTTTTAAACCAGGGGTTATACAGTTTTATCTTTGTGTTTTACAGCCCTAGTTGAACTTCCCTGTCATGAATTTGTCTTAATAATTTTGAAGTCATTTATCAGTATTTCCAACACATCTTATCCATTTCTGGACAGATTTTCCATTTCAGAGATAATTGTATTCACTCATATAGGTTGCCGCATTGGTGCTATAAATGCGGAACATCTACCAATAGCAGCACCCATTACAGTGCAGTGGGCTGTCTTAGGGTTTTCAGTTTGGTATTGTTAACAGCATCTAATAAATTGCCATGCAGGAAATTGCTAACATCAGCAGGAGAACACCCATTTGTGCTATAAAATGCATAGATTAATGTGCTGATAATGGATAGCAAGATATTTAAAGGCTGTAAGTGGCTCCAGGGACATAATAAAAAAAAAACTTTGTATTTTACTCTACTTCAGTAGAGTACTTGCATACTCCAGGTTTTTCAAGGTGTGCAAAAATTGCATWCAAGGTTCCTGCCACTCAGGCTTTGGTTCTGTTTTGCTCTGGCATAGCTTGTGGCAGGCACTTAAACATGAGATTGGAAGGTAATCAAAAACTAAACTAAAATCAGCAGTGTGGGAATGTTCTAAGATTTATTTTACTTAACAAAATTTCTCTATCTTCCTCCTCTAGAGATAAATTTGACTTTGCCCTCTGTTCTGTAGGAGGAGTGTCAGAATTCATAGCTTGATTTATCAGTTCCTTTGCTTTCTTGCTGCTGTGCATTGATTTCCCATACAAGATTATTCTAAAGAGTTGGATTTTTAATTGTCTATAATACATCTATGTGTTGTGAAAAAGAATTTGTCAACTCATTTGCTTAGGCAGAGCTCACATAAGCTTTTGTATGTGTGGGGGAGGGAGAGAGAAGCTCTCTTGCTTATGGTTAAGCAAAAATATCCTGTTGTTGGGGAGGATAAAAATTATTTCTAGAGAACTGTAAATGAGTCACATCATGATTAGTTCGAAACTAAAATAACCTCAGAGCACTTCCAAACATCAAAATCCTATAATCGTACAAAATTAATAGTCAGAATGTACCCTTTTTGTAAAATAAACACGGAATTATAGAAAGATTTAGGTTGGAGGATCTCTGAAAGCCATCTAGTGTGGCCTCCTAAAAAGCAGATCAGTATCCATTCAGTATTTTTGTATACACTGTTTGGTGTAAGATATGTCTTTACATGTACACTTGAATAATAAATTTTTGTTTGTGACTAGTTAAAGAAAGGTAACTATATATTTAAAATATCAGCTAAATGCTGTAGAGAGCCTTCAAAACAAGAGTGTCTGTGAGCTAGACAAACAACTATCAGGAATGATTTAGATGTAGTTGATTTGTGTTGAGAAAGGATTAGGTAACACAGGCATCCCTTCCAGGGATGCTTCCTTTGTAATAGCAGTTAACCATTTGTTAACCCTTTGTAGCAGGCACCTTAAGATTATACAAGTTGAAAACAGATTTGAGCAGTGCAAGGGGAGTTTAGAATAGGCTGAATTTAAATCTGCAGCTTTTTTGGTGTGTGAGACTATCTGAGGCATGGAGTGATGCTTCTTATCTCTTTGTCTATTTTTGTTTGGTTGMTTTTGTTTTACAGCTCAACAAATTTGAAATGAAGAGTCGGTTAAGTCGATTTATTGCTGAAGACCCACTGGATCTGCTCCTGCCAAGGGAAGAAGCCATCAGGCTAAGCACTGAAGCCTTTCGGCTGTGGGCTGTGGCTGCTGGCTATGGTCAGGCCTGTGATCTTTACAGGTACAGCACAAAGCTGGAGAGATGAGGATGGTGGATGTAGGGGATGCAATAGAGAAAATGGACATCCTGTTCTAGAGCAGCAAATATAGCGGTCTCCAGGATCAGGCTCAACTCCCTTTCCTCAGCTTCCTACAGTAAAAGTTCATGCTGAGTTCCTTTTTCTGCTTTTCTTTTCTCTCCTGTGCTTAAATGCTGTTATTTGTGTTGTTTTTTCTCTGTACTAAGGGAGGTCACTAGCTTTTTAGGACTGTGTCTTCTTCCCCTAAAAGCACAAATAACCTATCCTTGTGTGACCGCAAGACACTTTGATCATAATACATGTAGGAGTTGAATCTGACTCAAAGGAGGTCTGGAGAGCAGTCACCAACATTCAAGCTAYGTAAGGCATGTTGAAGCAGATAGACTGCTTTTTGCATATGCTCTCAGTTCAGTACAAAAATCAAAGTTCTTGTACTTGACCTTCATTAGGTCAAGTCTGACTTATCTCAGAAACTGAATCTTTTCCCTGTATTTGCACTGACTTGGAATCATTAAGGTGGCTTTAGGGTTGCCCAAAGAGAAGTAAAAGGAAGGCCTGTATTAAATTTCAGAAGGGAGGTTCTCTCTTCACAACAGTATTTTCAGTTTTCCAGCTCAATCAGGGAGTAAAAATTATATAAAATATTTAAAAATCCTAAATAATGCTTAGAAGGAAAAAAAAGGCAAAAAAAAGTTAAATTTGCATGGTTATAACATGTGGTTACTTTGGGCAAGAACTTCAGAACTAGGGAAGCAGGAAAAAGTGAAAATAATTATTTCAAAGGATTATTTGTCTCAGAATACTTGGAGGCAGAGTACTAGGTAGGTCCCATTCAGCTGTTGTTTGCAATGACGATATTCTCTCTTTGCCATCTTTTTTCCATGACTGTCTATTTGTGTTTTTTTGAGGGTGGGGGTGTTATGGTTCACTCTCCCATCCATACTGCAGGGATCTCTACCCTGTGCTGGTGAGGATTCTGCAGTCCCTGCCTGACTTGCTTGGCAGTTGCCGTGAGAAGAGCCCTGTGCTTGAGCTGTCTGTCCAGCGAGCCACGGCGGTGGTTACTCTCCTGACACGTGTGACGCAAACAGCAGGTTGCACAGCAGAACTGCAGGCCCAGCAGAACAGGTAGGTCCTCTTTCTGTCACCTCCTGTCTTGTCTTTATCTGAGAGGCTGGAGTCCTGTCCACGGGACCAGTATTAAGAGAAGTGGGCTGCAGGTTTGTTGTCTTTGTAAGGGTCTGAGAATTGCCTGTGGGCCGACAGACTTAGGAAACAGATAATCTCTTCTGACCTAAAAAGACTTTTTTAGTGATTGCCCTTGCAGGGGTACCCTTGTGTACTAGACAGAATCCCTGTCCCAGGACTGTGTGACTGAGAGCATGCTAAAGGCAGAGTGAGGAATTTGTGTCCATCCCTGCAAAGAGACTAGCCTGAAAACATATGCAGTATGAGAGGGAAGGCAGCAGGGAGATGTGATTGACAGGGGATGTGTTAAGAGCCTGAGAACAGAGTTAGTATCTCTACTCCTTTCACTTTTTAAACAGTAAGCATTTAAGGCTTTGGACATAAATGGTGGATGATAAAAGCAGCTTCTCAGGAGTGATAGTGTTCTCTGGGAAGGGCCTGTTTTATTGTCCCTAGCAATATCCTCATCAATTAATAGCGAAGGCAACGTGAAGTTTACCTGTGCCAAAAATGCTTCTGCCACAGGAAATTTGTAAGTTAAAAAGGTGATGCCACCAATGGGAAATAGAACAGTCCTTGCCCCTTCATAAAATCTCAGAGAACTGAGCCTACTTCTGTAGAGCTGGACAGTTTAGTTGTTTGTCTTTTTTTAAGGCTTTTTTGGCTTTATGTGGTGTTACTTTAAAGACAAAGCCCCTCTATATTTGTGAAAGAGCTCTTTTGCTGTTGTGCCTGGAATGGTAGAGAACTGGCTAAGGTCCCGTTCAATCCTCTGCTCCTTGATGTGAAAGCCATTCATATGAAGGTGAAAAAGAGCAAAAGTGAAGCTCTCCTGCTTTGTTTCCTTTATTATGCTGGATATGGTATAGCAGRTAGGATCTAGTGGGGAGAAGCAAAGTGGCTTGCAAAAGATCCTTACCTATCAGGATCTTCTGAGTTTGAAAGGGGATGCATCATAAATCTGAACTCCCAAGGAAAATTGCTTCTTAATTGGGCATCTTCATTTCAAAATAGGACTACCTATTGTTTTATTGGCTAAAAGATACTTAACAGTAGGGTAAGCTATGGATGCATGAGCTATATCTGTCATTACTTTCCACTCTGCTATGGTTCACCAATCCTACCTAGTATTTCTCCATAAATAATTTTGTGAATCAGGGCTACTCCTCTCTCCTGTGGAGCTTTTACTGATCAAGCTGCTTTTAGTGAATCCCACGTTCTTACTGCTTTCATTCTCTACTCTCCTATAAAGCAGTGTGGCTCTCAAAGCTCCACGGTCACAATGGACCCCAGCTGGTATTGGGTTCMCCCAGGAACCAGTATTGAGGCCAATGTCTTAGTATTGATTACTTYGTAGAAGATAAACATCAAAGCATTAGAATTTGCTGAAGATACAGGTACTTTTTCTGGTGAAATGTGRGAAACTCTTGACTAATCTAAACAAAGCTAGAGGCCGGGGTAGCATGATAGGTAAAACTAGAAAATTGCTTAAGGACAGAGTAATGCAAGTAAAGAAATTTTAGTTTGCAAAAAAATTTTAGTAGCTTATACACTGGATTTTTCTACCTGAAGTAGTTGGGCTGGTTGTAGGAAAGTGCAAAGGTTTCCCCCCTTCCCCTCCTCGGCCTCCCCCATCCTGGGGCTGCCATTAGGTATCTGTCTTCTAGATTACCTGTGACTGGAAGGGTTGCTATTAAATGTGATGATTTAGACACATTGCTTCTGAGATATCCTCATTATTCTGTGTCGTTTTCCCATTGTGTTTCAGTAAGGGCTCAGAAGATAATGAACAGGTTCCTCTTCCACCAGTAACATGGAATCAAGTGTCAAACTTACGGCCCTTCCTTGAGACCAGTCTGAAAAGAATCCTCCAGGAGATATCCCACACAGAAACTTGGCAAGCTCTCCAGCCTCTAACCACAACTTACATGATCTACTTGGGAGTTTATTATAGTGCTTGCGGCCAACAGGTACAGCCTGAAAGTATGGGGTTTCTCTTCATCTCACCACCATCAGCTTGTTTATTGTCTCTGAAACATCTGAACTTAAAAGCAACACTGAAAACAAGAAAAGGGAATTGAGGAATCTAGCTGAGGACTAGATTTTGTTTTCCACACCTCATGTCTAGGCTGGGTGGCATTTAGGGTCAGATAAGTTTGCTGGCCCTTCATATTAGYGATGCTAAAAATTACTGTCTTCCTTTCTCCCTTATGGCTTAGAGTCTCAATCAGGTTATGTAGTAGTGCTGTGAGTGCTCTGATTTACTACAGAGGCCCATAGTATGTAGCAAATATTGCCTAATTTAGTTTGACAATCCGTTCTCTTTGTGGGCTGAATAAAGTTGCACTTTTTTTTTTGCATTTGTTGTAGGCTGAGAGCTTGGAGCGCTCTCAGAGTAGAGGCTGAGAGTTAGGCTGCAGTAGTCTGATTGTAAGATTGAGCTTTGAGGGTCAAGCCGTATGAACTTGGAATAGGAAGCAATAAATACAGATTTATTTGCTGCCCCACTGATGTTCAAGCTCAAATTCTATAACCTGGTTACTGTTGTGGTATGTGATCATCTTTTAAAGTGAATTTTCTGAAGATAATACACATCGATTTGATACTGTTGAAGAATGCTATCTTACACTTTAGCTACCATAAAGATTCATGTTTGAAGATTAAATGGAAATTTTCCCTTTACTGCCCAACTACCATGTCTGAATCCTGACATGGAAGAGCTGTCTTCAAAGTGTGTGGATGATTTAATGCCTGTAATTATTCAGACCTCTGCACTGCCTGCAAAACTTCTCCAAAACAAATGAGTTTATTAAGAATTGCCGTGGTGAAAAACACTATCTTTCAAAGATATCTTCAATACCTGATAGGTTGGTTGTAGTTTTCACCTGCTTTCGACTGCTGAGCTTTAGAGAACTAGGGTCACCATTTAAACAATTTAGTATTCCTGATTAACTTTTATAGACAGCCCACAAGAGTGGCTAACAAACATGATTTCTTAGGTCCTTATGACTCAAGAATTTTTATTTCCACATTTAAGAAAAAAAAAGAATAAATTATCTAACTGATTAGGTGAGCTGATTTTTTTAAAAAAATGCACGTAGCACACTTAAATAGAATAGTGCAAAAAGTCAACTGGTAGAGTAACTAGAGAATAGTGGATATTTGGGCCTTCTTGGGAAACTTCTGTTAGTCTACTCAGAACTAAGGTTAACATCTTGTAGCTTTTGCTGACTGCTTTTTGGAGAGGGATTTCACCTGGGGAGCCAAACTGGATTTTATTCTTTATAGTTATGGCAATGAGTATTTTTGTATCCTAACACAGCATTCTAATGAAGAGTAAAAAGTAAAACAATTGCCAGCATGTTCCTTCAACATGGAATATTGCTTACTAGGGGCAGAAGAATTGGGATGGTTCTCTAAAAGCTACAGATCCTCCTCTATGCAGTGTTCTTCCACAGTCATACCTTGGTGAATAGGTCAGTCTCATTTTACACCGCTGATATTTTTTGGAGATACTGATATTTTTTGGTGCTACTCTGCTTTCCTAAGGTGGTTCTGATCACTTCTGTGTTGTTTTCAAGTTAAATGGGAAGATCAGCACATAGATGGGGAAGGAAAGGGGTTTTAGTCAGTTAGGGAAGTTTTCATTTAGGGAATTTTGCTCGTGCCTTACTTCCAGCTGATTAAGGATTCTCTATGATGTACTTTAATACTTGGGTGGGAGGACACCTTGGGGCACCAGCTCTCAGCTTCCAGGCTGCTGTCAGCAGTGAGACTAGCTCTAACCTGTTGCTGTATCACTGTGTAGAAGGTGTGGGTTCGCAAAGAGGTGTTAAACAAAAGAGAAAATAATYAGATCAACCTGCTTTTGTCCCTCATTGAAATGCCTTCATTCACCATCTTTTCCCCTCCTTTCTTGTGTTTTCTGCAGCCATCAGTCAATCCAATTGACTGCTTAGAGGAACTGGAACACTTGACATTTGAGGTGCTGCTGCCCCTTCTCAGCCAGCCAGCYGTGCACAACATGTGGGATTTGCTCAGGTAAAATCATTTCATTACTAAGATGCTGTTGCCAGAAGCTAAGGAAGGAAGGCTCTCTTCTATGCTATACTGTGTGGTCAGGAATGTAGAAAGTGGAGTGGTTCAGGGACTGGGGGACCTGCTCGTAGAAAAGAAATTGCCTAGTATTAGCCTAGAAAATATATCAAAGAACAGTTCGGCTTCAGGCGGTTCCTCCCTCTCCCATTTCCTCCTGGTGTGTGTGTGTGTGTGTGTGTGTGTGTGTATGTATATATATATATATATATATACACACATATATATATGTGCCCCATATGTGTGATACTGAAAGTAGGATGAATTAGTGTGTTACGGTTCTGTCTATACCTTGCTTGTTGACTGTCCCCTCAAAGCAAAAAGCAGGGTGGCTGCAGAGGTTCTTCAGTTCTTCCTTCCCTCCTGATGCTGCTGCAGCATCTGCATCTCTGCAGAAACTGCCCTCCCATGCAGTTGTTTCAGGTCAATTCCAAATTGAACATTAGTCACTCTTGGCTTTGATTCTTTTCGATCTCAGTGGCAAAAATGAAAAAAATGAAAGATTAATTTGGATGCYTCTCATGTCAGAGGAGGTGCATGTACCATTCACACGATCTGTATGATGCTGCTTTCATAAAAAGATTTAAATTACACTGTTTTCTAAGCTCCTGCAGAGTTCCACAAAGGCTCTGCAAGTCCCTGCAGGAAAGAGGAAGGCCAAGTACCAAACTGTCTTTTCAGACTTTTGGATAACATGAGCATTATCTTGGACTCTGGTAGAATGAAGAGTTAGCTAATCTGCACCTTAAGGTTTTGACAGTCTTATCTGAATATTCTGGGTAGATTATGGCCAGTTTCCTCTAAGTGTAGGGAGCTTTTGTGTGTTCCAGGCATACAGAGTGGCAGAAACTACCTTCAAAGAGCAGAGTCCTTTTAGTAATGGCAGTGGAAGAGCAATGCATTTAAAGAATAAATAGTTACCTGACACAGAAAAAACGTGTGAATCTTTGACAGAATTTGCCATATGGATGGCATCTGGATGGCATCTCCAGACATATGGAGGAAAAGAAGGTGATCAGGAGTAGCCAGCATGGATTCACCAAGGGGAAAATCCCACTTAACCAATCTGAGAGCCTTCTACGAYGGAATGACTGGCTGGGTAGATGAGGGGAGAGCAGTGGACATTGTGTACCTTGACTTCAGCAAGGCTTTTGACACTGTCTCCCATAACATCCTCCTAGATAAGCTCAGAAGCGTGGGTTAGATGAGTGGACAGTGAGGTGGACTGAGAACTGGCTGAAAGGCAGAGCTCAGAGGGTCGTCATCAGTGGCGTGGAGTCCAGTTGGAGGCCTGTGGCTAATGGCGTCCCCCAGGGCTCAGTACTGGGTCCCATCCTGTTCACCTCTTTCATCAATGACCAGGATGAGGGGACASAGTGYCTCCTCAGCAAGTTTGCTGATGCTACCAAGCTGGGAGGAGTGGCTGAGACACCTGAGGGCTGTGCTGCCATTCAGAGAGACCTGGACAGGCTGGAGAGCTGGGCAGAGGGGAACATCCTGAGGTTCAACAAGGGCAAGTGCAGAGTCCTGCACCTAGGGAGGAATAATCCTAGGAACCAGTACAAACTGGGGGCTGACCTGCTAGAGAGCAGCTCTGCAGAGAAGGACCTGGGAGTGCTGGTGGATGACAAATTGGTTATGAGCCAGCAATGTGCCCCTGTGGCCAAGGCAGCCACAGGTATCCTGGGGTGCATTAGGAAGAGTGTTGCCAGCAGGTCAAGGGAGGTGATCCTGCCCCTCTGCTCAGCCCTGGTGAGGCCTCATCTTGAGTRCTGTGTCCAGTTGTGGGCTCCCCAGTACAAGAGAGACATGGAGCTACTGGAGAGAGTCCAGCGTAGGGCTATGAGGATGATCAGAGGGCTGGAGCAYCTGYCCTATGAGGAAYGGCTGTGAGAGCTGGGCCTSTTYAGCCTGGGGAAGAGAAGACGGAGGGGGGATCTTATCAATGTGTATAAGTATCCAAAGGGAGGGTGTCAAGGGGATGGGGACAAACTCTTTTCAGTTGYCCCATGTGACAGGACAAGAGGCAATGGGCAGAAATTGAAGCACAGGAAGTTCYGCCTGACCGTGAGGGGGAATTTCTTCCCTGTGGGAGTGACGGAGCACTGGACCAGGTTGCCCCGAGAGGTTGTGGAGTCTCCTTCTCTGGAGATCTTCAAGGCCCGCCTGGATGCAACCCTGTCTACCATGCTGTAGGTGACCCTGCTTGAGCAGGGAGGTTGGACTAGATGATCTCCAGAGGTCCCTTCCAACCTTACTGATTCTATGATTCTGTATTTCCCCATTACTGTTCAGCAACATGGTACAGTCTGTAGTGGTCTTGCCTRCACAGACATGGTATGCCAGGTGTGGACCCTGTAAGTAGTGCTGATGTGTGATGTTCTAGGTAAAAGCTGGCCTTTTGGTTTTGCCTGCTGGTTTATTTTTGAAATGTCCTGAGTAGGCGAGCAGCCTAATTAGCTTGGATTACATGTGCATATGGGAAAAYGTGTGGGTTTTCTGTTTGTCTTTTTTAATCAAGGGTCCAGTGCTTTCAAATGTTTGACATCAGAGATGCATCAGTATTTTTGCATGTCAGGAAKATTTTAGCTTAAGATTAGAGTTCATCAGAGCTCACTGGCATAAGTTTGTATGGCAGTAGTATTTATCTGACTGACTATGATACTAGTTTTTCTCATGTGCAGTTGCTGGGGCTTCCATTTGACTGCAGTGTGTGRCAAGGTACAGAGAGTAACGTTCTTGCAAGAGAAACTTTCAGTGGGATGAGTGCTCTTTGACCTGATCTCTCTCTTTCTCTATTCACACAGGCCATGTTCTGCTTTGTGCAATCCTCTATCCTGTGCCCCAGCACCGGAGTCTGTCTCCAGCATTGTGTCTTTGAGTTGTACTGGAGGCAAGCCTCCCCTGAGCCTAGTTGGCTCCAAGTCACCTTTCCCCTTCCTCACTGCCCTCCTATTTCTCATCAGCAGCATCACTCACATTCACAAAGGGCTAATCAGCAAGGTGAGAGTTGACTTTTTCACTAGAAGTTCAGTGTGAATGAGGATACGCTTAGGAGGGAAGTTAGTACTTGTATCTTCCCAGGCTTAAGAGYGTTTTTAATAGGACTAAGGCAGAAGTGTTGTGTGGGGTGGGTTTTTTTATTTTCTTTTGCTTTTTTTTTAAATTCAGAATGATCAAAGTGCAAGAGAGAAGTACTTCCCATCTTCGGAACAAGCGGAACTAGGACCCGAAAAGTTTTTGTCTTTATATTTCAATATCCAGTTGACAGTGGGAAGCTGCAATTATTTCAGAGCAGGATAGTGAAGAACAATAATGTGCAAAGGATGGATTTGTAAAGAATGTTGAGATATCTTAAATAACTGGGTTTTGGCCTCAGCCAAAAAAATAAAAATAAATAATAACAAAATAATGTCAGGGGTGAAGGGGAGGGTGTTGAAGACAATATAACAAAGAAGAATGGAATAAAATTAAACCAGAGAATAAGTACTATAGTAGCTGAAGAGGTTTCTTTCTGCCTCTAGTTGCCCTGAATTTTCGGAGTAATAATGTGCAAACTCTGGAGAAGAAATGACAGAACACCCTAGAGGAACAGAGTGCCTGGCATAAACTTTCTCAAAGCCTTCCTCTGTGATCTGATGTTGAATTAGCTGATCAGTCACTAATAAAGTCACCTTACTAGATAAGAGAAAAAACGCTTAAGCCACTGCCCTGACTTCTGCCAAGCACTATGGAAAATGTAGACAGCAAGTGCTGGTTACTTAAGGAAGGGATGGTCATGACGGATATGGGCAAGCCGTGAGGCAGAAAAGGGGATATTTATCAAGCTACTTCCTTTTGGAGTAGCTGATAGGTGTTCCTACGGGAGAGGATAGGGGGCAGACCTTGGAGAGGACTAAGGTTTATTTTCTTCCAAGCAGGGACTGTTATTAGTATTTATCTCCACTTCTGATTCCTGTGTAGTACAGCTCTGTGCTGGGCTTCAAGGGCTTGAAGGATTATCTGCATATGAGCTGGCAGACTGGACCTCCCTCTGTAACACCTTCATCTGCGTGGATACTGCGCCATGAATATCATCTACAGTACTTCGTGTTAACGTTGGCTCGGAGAATGGTATTCTTGTTAGTCCTTTCATTTCTTTCATCTGGTAATTCACTTTGCCCTCGCCTCTCCAAAGGGTTAATGCGTCAAACTGACGACTGGTCCTTGCCTCCATGTTCTTTCTCATACCAGAAGTCTGGTGACTCTCCAGCTGTCTGACTATTCTGCCCCTATCAGCAAGTAATATCTTCACTTTATGGTTACTGATGTGGGGACTTAAATCCAAAATACTTCAGATGGCAAAATTATATTTTTGCCTGGATATGGGCTTGAGTGAGAATAACATTTTTAGCAGTACGCTGAAGAACTGTGCCTGACTGTCTAGGACATTCAGGGGAAGGAGAAAGATCTCCATATGCATGCTAGACAGTCTTGCAGTCTGCCTCAGACTCTCACTTCCCAGTGAGATACATGTCTTGACTGACTCTCCTCTCCTTGTGATTGCCTTGTTAACAAATGGCTTGTTGCTTTTATCTGTTGTTTGGTTTTGTTTCCTGTACAGGCAGGCACTTGTCCAGATTATGCCCAGCATGCCTCACTCCATCACTGCATTGCCATGGCATTGCTAAGCCGTCTGTTGCCGGGGAGTGAACATCTGGCTCATGAGGTCCTATTGGATCTTGCCTTTAATCCAGAGTTTTTTCCGTAAGCTTTGCATTTTTTCCTTTTGTGGTCTTGGATATAGGAAGACTTGGGAAAGATTAAAAAAAATGGCATTACAACGTTGTAAAAGTTTTTGGCCTTTCACAGGGCCTCTATTGAAATCTGAGATACTCCACAACATATTCTCCAGTCACAGAGCCTTCTGGKTGGACTAGCATTGCGGTTGCACCTTTATCTCCAGCGTAACAATATTGAGAAATGCAACCRATATCTTTTGATCTCCTCTGTCGCAAGAGTCCTATGACCCCTGATAAAACTGATGCTTACCAAGGCYCAGCATCCACTGTCCTGAGACTAGTGAATACCAAACTGAGTCTAGGAAGCAGGTGAAAACCTGACCTACTCTGAAGTTTACTAAATCTTCCTCTCATCCTTAATATACAAGTACATGCACACATTGTTTTGCTGTTTGTTTTGACAACAGCTGTGTTTTCCACCTTGACCTGAAGGAAATCACAGGCATCTCAAATGTGAAATCTCGCATACTTGGCTGAGATGATGATAGTGGTTTATTTTATTTGTCACAGTCTTCTTGAAACTTGTCGTGATACATCCTCTAGGAGGCTGGACAAAGGCCCTGCAGGGAGATRTTAGACTACTTCAGAAGATTTTCCTGTTTCAAGGGAAAGTGCTTTTTGCAAAACAAAGAAAAAACTCTTTACCACTGTAGACCTACTATTTTGTAAGAATTTGGCAAGTAGTCTGTGACTGTGGTCAGTCTCTGATCTGAGATTGTGGCATATGGGTTTGACYTTCCCCTCTAAATTCTGGTTACCAGTCTGTATTGTTTCCCTACCCTTGCCAGTACCAGCTGCAGAGCTACTGTTGTGAGAGTTGTCTTATTGATGCATACAGGCCTTTTATGATACGCAGTATTTCACCTCAGTACCCTGACAGCTACGTTGGTAAGTAGGCTGTTGCCCTGGACAGGGGATTGCAGYCTCCAGACCAGACTGCTGGCATTGTGTGGAGGTTTTTTTTGTGGCAAGGGCTAAATATTGATAACTCCAAATGTAGTTCTGTGAATTTCCTGTGGATACCAACAGAGCTGATGCTTTACAGCAACTCGGTATTATCCCAACTGAATGCTGTAGAAACTGTTGGGATTTCTATTCATACTACTGTCCTTGATCCAGGGAGATGATAGTGAGGAATKTGGTGGTGGTGGTGATTTTTTGTTTGTTTGTTTTTAAAGGACTGATGTTTATCTTGCAGTGAAGGGAAGGCTGGAGGGCCAGAAGCAGCTGACTTCTCTGATATCCTGCACCTGGGTACTAGTGCCAAACTGGCGCAGCCTGGCTCTGCAGCAGCGTTTTTTTCCAAGCCTACRCGTGGTGTCCTGCTGAGAGAATCATACCAGAATCTGCGTTTCATCCGCTCCTGCTACCTTTCTCATTTTGTTCACTTACAGCCTACCCTTGTGCGTTCCCAGGCATCCTACCAAGGACAGAATTACCTCATCCAGTCAATGCTGCTTCCTGAGGTCAGAGGGCCTATCCTGCCTTCAGACTGGCCTTTCTTCCCCCTCATCAACCTCTACAATAAAGTGACTAATGCAGAAACACGGGGAGCTGTGCTGAACTCTCTCCCRCTTGATCTAGTCAACACTGTGACCTGGAACTTGCAATGGGTCTTGTTATTGGAAACCTGGCGTGCTAAAACCCTTCAGAGCATCCCCACTGCTGCCAAACTTGCACGGCTTATGTGCGTCTTTCTCACAGGAGGTGACCTCTTTCTAGAAGCACCAATCCATTGCTACACAGCTGCTCTTCTCTCTCTCTATTGCCAACCCAAAGCACTGGACTCCCTGAACTTAGATGCTCCTCTCCCTGGTTTGGCTTCGTTCCATGATCTGTACACAAGTCTCCTAGAGCAGTTTGAAGGTGTCTCCTTTGGAGATCCACTCTTTGGAGCCTTCGTTCTTCTACCTCTGCAGAAGCGTTTCAGYGTTCATCTGCGGCTCTCTGTCTTTGGGGAGCACACAAGTATCCTGAGGGCACTGGGAGTGCCACTTCAGCAGGTAACCCTGGTTTAGAACAGTTAGCTGGCACTTCTCATCCATGGGATACTGTACTCTTGACTGTGTTTCTCCAATCTTGATTTTGACATCCTCCTAGCAATAATTCTCCTTCCTTATCCCTCATTATCCAGTAGAATAATCATGATTGATTTATTTTTACAATGTTCTTATTGTTCCTGAAGAATGTAAAATGAAACAGTGATGGAAAGTAATGTTCTTTTGATTTAGGGCTATGACAGCAGTTGCTGGTACTTCCACATAATTTTTGTTGTTCTTTTTATTTTAAAGTAGCATGATGAATTGTAACCCTGGAAAACAGAAGTCCAGTCCACAAAGGTGCAGGCCCCCTATCACATAATCCTTTTCAGAATCCTGTTGAACTTTGTTTTGAGAGCAGATAGTGTGTATATGTGGAGGGAGTGAGCTGCAAAATTGTTTGCAGCTTCCAGTGGAAACTATCCTACATCCTGCTTGATCTAATGGCTGACAGCCACCTTCTAATATATATATGAAGGGCCATTTTGCACTTGTTTTTCTTCCTGCAATGATCTCTCGCTTAAGTATGTCTTCTGTCTCCCTGATATTAACCTTTCTCTTGCCTGATGCATGGACAGTAATTTTCCCTCTCTGACCATTTGTACAGTTGGTTATTCTGGAGTGCTTTACTGGGTCACTCAGCAAGAAAATTTGATCTGACAAGGGCAGGACTACACTTCTTTTGAATGAACAGAGCACAAGAGACTGAATTTAGCTGGCTTTAAGCTCTGTATCAGTTTCAAAATGACAAAATAGCTGATCTAGCCTGAAGTTTGCTAATGGAAAGTTAACCTTTCAAAACTTTTTTTCCAACAATTGTGAACCAGCMGGATGAGTCTAGGTGAAATCAGTACTGTGCCTCACCTGGTTGCAGTGTTTTTGTTAGGCCAGTTTTACTATCTGGCCGGATGAGCCTTTGTTTCTTAAGCTATAGAAGTCAAGATCTTCTGGCTGCCTTCTTACGATAAGCTCTCTGTTCTCTTGATGATCCCGGTAGACCCTCCCTGTTTTGCTTCTCCTTGTTCAGCAGCCCTGCTCTACTTCCACCAGTACGGAGAGGAGCAGGGCTAAATGCCACCTTCCGGATGAAAGTCTTGATTCTAGATCAGGTATTTCATCCTTCGACTTCAGACCTGTGATATATGTTACAAGGGAGAAAGCTTCACAACTCGTTTTTTATGCCTTGTTTTACAGATTTCCCCCACCCCCCCCCCCCCACACTTTTTTAAAATGCCAGATACTTTGGACAGTGTTTTCATCACTTTGTTCCTTGAAAACAAATTATGTTTTGGAAAATTTGAGCAAGATCACCTTTCTGCTTTTATTTTTTATTCCTTTGTTTTGTTTTAAGTCAAGTTAAGGATGCATTATTAGGCAAGAAATATTTCAGTAATATTTTTTGGTAACCAAAGACTGAAATTTGGTATAGAGGCCATTTTATCATTGAAGACTACTTTTGAATTGAGTAAAATCAGTAATTGTTTTTGATCTCAGAAAGAAGATGCTCTAAAGAGAAATACATAGTTTTAACTCTAGAGAGCTTGTCTGAAAACTGAGAATAAAAATTGTACTGCTGGAGAGGGGAGAAACAAATAAAAACAAGTTGATGCTAAAAGCTTTTCTAWTCTAATAATCTAATAATTTTTTTAAAGCTGAACAGTGAAGTCAGAAAATGTCGGACACTTCAGTTAGCGGCAGCATTAACTCTGGCATATTGAACATAGATCTGCTCTCCCTTTCTGGCTAAACACAAAGGTCAACGTAAGCCTATCTGACATGTTATCAGGATACAGTGRTGTTGAAGTTGCTGTCTCCTCACTTTGAAAGCACTGTTATTACTTGTGCCAAAAGCAACTGCAGTCATGTATCCTGTAAAGCATCTCTCCATAAAGCTGAAGAGGTCTTGAGAATGTTTTGTCCAGAGCATGTCACATCAGTCAGCATGGACAGTAACAGCCCTGCTGCTAATAGAGGTTGTGCCACCAAGGTGCGCTATGTTGTATAGCAGCACACACTGAAACAGTTGAGGAGGGGGACGCTAAAGACATGAACTTTCCTTCACACAAACTAATTTTGTCACTGGGTGCTTTTTTTGCAGTTCCCTGTGCCTCTTGAGCGATATACTTTGCCTCCTGAGGATAACCTGAACCTCCTGCGACTCTACTTCCGAACACTGGTTACTGGAGCACTGCGCCRCACCTGGTGCCCTGTTCTTTATGTGGTGGCTGTGGCTCACGTGAACAGCTTTATTTTCTCCCAAGACAATACAACACAAGTAGGTAACGGATAGCAGAGCCTCTGGGCTAGAAGCTTTGGGTTTTGCACTTTGTTTTCTCAAGTGTCCAGTGTGGCTTGTTGTGAGTCACTGACCCCTGGGCACCTTTTGCTTGCAAACAAAGATTATAAGTGTGTTTTGAGGACAGTGAAGGTGTTTGAGATCTGCAGGTGGAATCTACCTATGAGAAAGATAGCAGCTCTTGTTCAGTATACCCTAAAAGGCATACATTAATGAGAACTGATCCTCCATAACCTTTCAGGGTCAGCAACCTTTTGAGCTATTGTACAAAAGGGAGGAATGAGGCACAAAGAACGAGGAAGCTCATGACAGACTTGAGTGTCCCAAGCACAGGCTAAGGTGTGGGGTGCTGTCTTCTATCACCTTCTTGCTCACATGACTTACTCCCTGCAGGAGTTAACCAAGCAGGAGCCTTCCCATGGCTTTGGGCCACAGCACTGCTTCCTTGCACTAACACTTCACTCTTGTTTGATGCACAGTTCTATGTGATAGTTGAGATGTGAGGTGAGTTTCAGTGATGGCAATGTAAGAACAACTCTACTGACTTCAGTGCCTCATAAGGCTGCTAGTCTGGGAAGAGAGGAGAGAGGTGGAGGATCTAAGTGATAGCCATCTCAGCCCCTTATGGTGGAACAAGCTGTTATTTGGAGTATCGTCATAATGAGCAGAGCATCATCCTAGAGCGCTGCGTGGCTCACAGGCAAAGCTAGCGTTGTGCTACGTTAACCAATGTGTGTGTTTTGTTCCTAGGAGGTTGACACTGCTCGGAAAAGCATGCTGCGGAAGACGTGGCTCTTGGTAGATGAGGTAGGCTCTGCAAAGACCAATTTGTGCCACTGAGACTTTAGTTCTACAAGCATGGTACTGTTAAAGATTTAGCTTTGGCTTTTGAAATTTGCTTTTATCTACATTGCTAACTTGAGAGTGAGAGGAGATTAGTGGCAGGATTTCGACCTGTAATGGCTAAAACTACCATTGTCTAGTTCTTGTTGCAATTTAACTCAGTATTTAGAGCCTGATGACACTGAAATGAATCTCTTGTTCTCTGTATCTGTGCCTCTTGCCTGAGCGCTATGTGGATAGTGAGAGATCCTAAAGGTGATTCTATTGCAACTATGAACAGGAGGCCAGCAAGGATCTCCCTTCTCTCATAATTGGATGCTCTCTTGCAAAAGAACAAAACAGATTAAGTTTCTCCTCATTTGTATCCTGCCTTATCATGACTTGGAGATTATCAAAGTCTATGTAAAAGTGCTGAGTCACTTGGCTCTTGATGTCTAGTGTCTGCAGTACGTTTCTAGATCCCAGTCAGAACCCAATTTGGACTTCTGACAAGAAATCAGTGTGAGGAGCTGTTGAGACACCAGAGTTGTATTCAAAAGGGGAAATCTCATGCAAAAAAAGTGACTTTTTTTTTTCTTGAAAAAAACTCACCTTTTACAGTTCTACTGAGGATGATGCAATTAAACATGCTAGGCACGGTGGAGCTGTAGTATTTGGTGTTTTGTAATGTTGTGTGGGAGATGGAGAGAAAACATTAGATACCCACCTTTCAGACATGTCTTATGGCTGCTGTTTCTTTCTTCAGACCTTGAAGAAGCACCTTCTCTACTACAAAATGCTGAATGCAGAGAGCCCTTTGGGGTTTGATCTTTATGAGCAACTCCCTCCTATGCGACTGAAGTACCTGCAGATGGTGACGCAGAAAGAAAATAAGGAGAAGGCATCAGTGCTAGTCTCATAGCAAAGCACTTATATAAAAGCAGGGCCAAGGGTAAGAATGGAAAAGCTCAGTTCATGCTTCAGTGATGAAAAAAAAATACGCTTCGTCAGGTAACAGTGTTTTGCTTGGATGCTCTTGGCATCTGTGTAAATGAAGACCTAATAGARTGCTACCAGCCTTGCAGAGCAATACAAGTCTTCTCAAGATATGACAAGATGTGTGTCGTCTCTCCATTCTTAAAGCTGGGACACGTTCTTCCATTATCCTTCAGGTTCTTTTGCTTCTTCCTGGAGGAGGTGAGAAATATGTGCCTGGAAGGCATTGGACTGAATAAAATGAAAGACGTGAAAAAGCTGTTTGGTTCGTTAAAGCTGGAAGTTGTGGGTTCTCTAGAAGATGTCAGTCTTCATCTGTTTTCTAAATGTAGGTCTTTCCCTTGCTTCTTTATGTCCTGAGCTTTGTTTGAATAGTCCCCTCACAAACAGAATGACAACACAAGAGAAGCTGATCCTATGAGTGACCTTTTTTTTTTTTTTTTAACAGGTAGTTTCTGTAGGGCAGTGTTATGTGTATGCCATCAGTCACACAGATGTACTACATCAGATCTCTAAGGATGCAATAGAAAYAGTAGTTTGCAATGCAGTGGTAGATACAATGGTGCATTCTCCCTTGGCTGTCTTTTGGACAGTCTCAAACCTGCTTGCTTTTCTCTTGTAATTTAGTTACGTCTGTAACAAGATTAAAAAATAATTTCTTTGCAGGATGCTTGGCAGTAACCACGCCGCATTAGGAGGGAAAAAACCCAAGTATCTRCTTGTTTAACTAGAGTGTGCATTGATTGTCTTTTCAAAAGAGAGGAACATAATTTAAATTTTAAAGTGGAAGTTCCTAAGTTTAAACTTATATTTAAAAATTRCTAATTTGACCCCACTTCTACATCTTAATTCTGTATTGCAGCCTCAACCACAAGGGCTGCAAGTGTATTGCCCTGAAAAGTTCATCATGAGTGCCAGCTCAAGCTCAATATACTGCTAAGTGCAGTCCCACTGAGGCCAATGTTTCACTTATATCCAATAGTTTTCCCAAAATTAAGGGGAATATCTGGCAGGCTTTTTTTGGGGGTAGGAGAGTTACTTTTTTGARCAGAACTTGCTAAAGTTGATTTGTTCTGTTCTTGTGAATAAACTGTCTTGGAAGGTACAGTGTGATGCTTAGCCTGAAGATTTAAGCTAAGCTCCTCTCTTTATCTACTGCGCAGGCCAAGCCAGCCTCCCTCTGAAGAGTCCGTTCCTGTGTCAGCCTTGCTCCAGTGAACAAATTTAAGCTAGYAACTCCCATGGTTGTACTTGCTGTCTTTGCACGAGCAGTCCTCTAAGTGTTCCAGCCCCCTTTGGGTTGCCAGAAGACAGTGTTTCTGGTTTSTCTGCAGCCTGTTCCACCTCTTTTCCTCCGTGTTTCAAACAGGACATAGGCAGAACTTGTGTTTCATTCTAATCTCGTTTTTCCTATTGCAGCTTTTGATCTGCAATATCTCGCAGTTGCAGATCAATATCGCAAAAGCACAAAAGTAACAAAAGCGCAGAGTGGTCAACATTGATTTTCTTAATTATTTTAAAAGTACTTGATGTGATTAAAAGTTCTATTGAAGGCACTCAAGTTTTTGCTTTGTCTGGATGATAACCTCAGCAGTAGTCTTTCAAGACCAATGAATAGAGAGATTTAATGACTCCTGGCTGCCCAGATTTTAGAACAGCCTTCATTAAGGGTTTTGCCATATCCTCTTCTGACCTCTGGTTATAAGAATCCTTCTGCTCCYTTGTGCATTGCAAAGTTGAGTTTTGGAATGTGTACAAGGTGTAAATAAACATTTTGATAATTCTGTAATTTTTGGAACAAAGAATGCTCGCTGTGCTTTTATTTAAATCTTAGAGTTTGAATAGCTCTATATGCAATCTGTCAATACCTTGGGAATGCTACATGCTATAAGGAAACCCATTCATCGTTGGAGCATTGCTTTGTGAGAGAGCTCTTCAAATCAAACACATCCTGTTGGTCTAGTGGTCAGTAACACGGAGTACTGAGTGCTGTGTGCACTTGGGGAAGGTGCAGGATGGAGGTTTATGGGACTTCTCACATGCCACAATTGGGATGGCAGTAAAATCCTATCAACAGATGGTATTTAAGTGTGATGACAGAAGAGGTGAATTTCATTTATTTTGTGAACTCTGGGGAGGGAAATTGCTTTTGCCTGTTTTTGAAAGTCCCGTCTTGTTCTCTCATGCCATCAGTGTATGCCCAGAAAACAGTTACATCTTTTGACATGGAATTCAGCTGCAAGCACCAGCAATGGGAGAAAGAAAAGGATGCCAGATAGCTCTGGAGGCCACATCTGTGTGCAGAACATATTAAGTGGGCTGCATGTCAGCAATGAGTTTTCAWAGTTTGGCTGTGACAGTTTTGTCTGATGCTACAGCAGTCCTAAGCTTTTRATTTTTATCAGGCTTTGGGCAGCTTTGTTTCAGGTTTCTCTGCAGAACACTAGAGGGCATTGCTTTATCTATTTTAAATACAAACTTTTGGGGCTGCATTGCAATTGCAACTCAAAAAACATTAAACCTAGTTTAAATTTTATCTATTTTGATTCTTGTGAATACTTTTGGATAAAATGCAGAGAATCCAACAATTTTCCATGTGATCGATTGCTAAGGATCATTCAGTGCTTTGCTATCAGGAGCATTTTGGAAAGATACTGGTAGAGTGAATGGAAGCTTAAAACTTAAGCTGAATGCAGTCTGAAGCCGGACTAAAGTGTGCTGCTTCTTTTAATCCYGTTCAATCCTGATCAGAATAACAGAGGAAACAAAGAAAATGAAGAGCTCTGAAAGGTTGATGTGACTTCTTAACTTCTTAGCAAAGGCTTAAGATTGCTTCCAGAAGAACATAGTCCTGCTTAAATAAAACCTAGCATAGGTTTCTGGGGTTGAGGTGGTTCTAACTCAGAACAGCTTAATTGCCTGGTAACTCAGATCAGAGGACAGGAAAATCGATACTGTCTTCTAATTTGCAGAATAAAAAAAACATCTGGTCAATAACAGCTAGAAGGCGCTTGGTTCCATCCACATTACAGGTGTTAGGCCATGTAGGGACAGTGGGGAACTGTCTTGGGACAAATTCAGCAAGAACTATGCTGGAAGACAGTAACAATATGGTTTTGGAGACAAAGAAGTTGTTCACTGGACTGGAGGTGAGTTGATGATACTTCCTTCTAGTATTGACGCTGAGTTGGCAGGTAGTATCATGGGGCTCTCAGTTATGCATCTGGTAACTTTAATGGCAGTGATAGAGATTTTCTGCATTATATTCGATCTTTATTTCCATTTTAAAAAGGTAGAGCCTTTCTGTCAACATGCTTTGTTTAGATTTCCTGCTTGATGACATGGCCCACTTGTGCTGAGTGGTGGCAGCTCCTAAAGAAGACGCAGGCACCTCAGCAGCTGGCGGTACTAGGCACTGGGGCAGGACAAAGCCTAACAGAATGGAAAGAGTGGGGCAAGGAAGAAATCAAAACAGTACTGAAATCTCGATGTAAGAAGCCCACACTTGTGTGTTTTGCTGTTACGAGATTTGCATGAAATGTTGTATGATTAAAGCACTTGCATTCCCTTGTATTTATTGACCACTTAAGTTTGACAATGGAAGTTGTTAATCCATCTCTAGACTAATGCCTTCTGTCTGGCTATTTAGTATCAGGCAAACCTTAAACACCGTTTGCTGATGAAGTCATGGACAGATAGAACAAGCCACAAGATTTGGGTATATAAATATACTACAGGTCAGACGAATGCATTTATTTTGGTGTCAGACAGAAAATGGAGTAGAGAGGAATGTTAATTCTAGCTTTTGCTTTTTTCTAGATCTGCAGCATTCTTTCATCAAGAAGTGATGCCTCCAGCATCAAATGGGGAGGCAAAGGTGGGGGGGGGGGGACAGGACAGGTTTTTCTTTAGCTTACAGAAGCTCATACAAGCTCTCCTTTCACAAAGCTACTGCTCTGATACCCTTGTGCAAATAACTTTACGGCATTTTTTTTTTTTTTAAAAATGGCATTTTGTTTCTGTTAAGGGTGAGCCCACTGTGAAGAGGCATTTCCAGAGCTTGCTTGTTGCGGTGAGCAATCCTTGTGAACRAGCAGAGTGGCCACCCTTCTCCTCTTTTTTTATGGTAAACTTCAGTGGCACAGAAATGCCGCGTGCAGATTTTTTGCCAGTCCCAGTCTAAGGGGAAAAAGAACAGTATAAAGAGTTTAAATTTGAACTGACTTGAAGATCCCTTTTGGGAAAGGACCAGGTGCTAAAGCAGCACAGCGTCACAGAGAGACTGAAGAGTCCTGGCACTGAGCAGTTCTCATGTGCAGGTTACTAAAGAACAAAAGAAATTTTAGATGGAGCTACACCAGCATCATCRTTGGATCCAGGTCTTTATTTTCTGTCAGGGCAGAGCTAGCAGATGGAGACAGACCTCTGGTTCCAGAGGCCAGGGCAATATTCCTTACCACGTCCGTGAGACCTGATGGGATACATACCGATTTGTGACTTTTTCTGTAGTGCTCTATTAGGCCCAATTTGTTGAACAACTAGCTAAGTCCAACTGAGGAATGGATGTTTGCGGGAAGTACTGTATTTCGATATCATAATACAAGCTTAAAGGTATCTGAGAAAGGTGAGGAGCATTTGCGTGTTACGTGCCCTCACCAGTGTAACGTGAATGAGGAATCGAACCTCTGAAGCGATACTTGGCAGAGTGGCAGCTTGTCCCGGCCCCAACAAAAGGGGGGTTATGCGAYCTAGAAATGCTAGCGCCGTCCAAACGTGGTCACACCTCGTCCACGTTGCAACACGGCAGAAGCTGAGGCTGAGGGAGCAGTTGCTCATTATTCAACACATCCTGATACAAGCCCTCGCTGTGGGCAAAACTCCCCAGAAAACTAGACCGACTAGAATGAAGTTTTCCAGAAAAACTTGAACAGTGGAAGTCTGCCCTGAGCACGTAGGTACTAATTTCCCTAGCTGATGCCTTTCCCTTCCAGGGAAGGAGACCAGCGACGAGCCGTGCTTCGCTGGCTCTGGGATCGCAGGCGAGGCCTGAGGCCGCAGCAGGGCAGCGCGGCTGGAGCCGTGGAACGGGCGCCGAGGACTGCGCCTCGGAGGCACGGCGCCCGCGGGGAGGCCTCTGAGGCGGCGGGGGCTCGAGAGCCCAGGGGCGGCAGCGGCCTCTGCGGCCAGGCCCCCTTCGCCACCTGCGGTTCCCCCCCTCTCTCCAGCCTCCTTCCTCGTGCTCCTCTCCCGTGCGTTCTCTTCCGTTCCTGCCTTTTACTGGAATTTCTTTCTAGTTTCATTTCTCCTGTGGTTTCTTTTTGCAGAGGCAATTGGTAATTAAACAGTTAAACTAGAGAATTCGGATGCCAGCAATAGGTTTCAGATGGAAGCTCGCATCTCATGGGGTATTCAYCTGCACGTCTGGGTAGATGGTAATAAATAATGTGCGTGACATCCCCCTTTGGAAGCCTTACAACAGAGAAGGCTGTAACTTTATTTTTTAATTTAGATTGACTGCTGTGTAGGTGGTGTAAGCACACTCTGCAGCTTGATTCTGATCTGTCAGATATTTGATAATTTAACGATTAATCTATTGGGTCTGTCTGCTGAAAGGAAACCTAAAACTTGCATATCAAGTGACTTTGCTTCCCTGTTAMCATTTCCACCACAGAAGTGACTTTTCTTCAGTGTTACCAGTTCTACTTTGTCTCACAAATCAATGAGCCAAGGGGATGTTGTGGACTWTCTCAGTGCATGCAAGCTTTTGCTAGTAGCTACACTCACTGCATGAATTCAGGATGGTTCTTAGATCTCCTCAGAATACAGGGAAATTCAAAGAGCTCTGAAGTAATTTCAGGTATCATGTTGCTGGCAGTGAATTGCAGCTTRGGGAGTTCATTTGTGTCACTCTGAAGATGCAACAACAGCCGCACAAGCGTGCTGTGCAGCAACTGCCAGGGAGCGTTATTAACGTTTCTTCGTGAAAAAGCAGCTTGCTGCTTCAGATACCAATATTTGTTTTATATAGATTATCAAAGATAAATGTAGAATGATACCAAAACTTGTCTGCAAAAGTATCATGCGTATCTTCTCTCTGACATGCCTGTTAGCTYGCTCGCAGCATGTTAGTTGTACTGCCACCAGGAAGACACCACAGATGGTGGCTCSTTTTTGTTCTTCCTTGTACTGCCTTCCACAAGAGTGATCAGGTTGGGATCAATGATATCGTTTGGGCAGGGGCTGCCCTTGCCCTCACCCTTTCTGTCCGCTGATAAAAGGAGTGGGAGGAAAGGGGACAAGGTGTAAAGTCTGCTGGTTTTCTGTGCTGCCGCTACTTTTTTTTCCCCCCTCCTTACTGTTGCATTAACAGTTGAAATATTTATGGAGGAGAGTGTGGGCATGCTGACCATGCTTATTTGCAATGAGCTCTTATCAGCAAATAGTACATTTTAAAGCCATCTCTGAAGCTCAGGTCCCTGGTTAGGGGGCTTCCCCCCCCCAATAGTACAGTCTGCAAGTTAAAAGTAGGACAGCAGAACTTGAGTGTTTGCATTCACCRGTGACTGGGGATGGCTAGTCCTGCTTATCATCAATCAAGCCTTTTCCTTCTCCGCGTGCACTGGTGCCACCAAGGCCCAGTACCGCACCGCTGGCAAAGCTGGCAGGAGTGCCCGTGGGCAGTGGGCAGGACGCCTCTCTGATCAGCCCCGTSGTCGCCAGGATTGTCTTGGGCGCAGTAAACTGATTGTCTCCTTGCACGAGTCTCTTTCAGCACCCAAGCTACTCTTGAGATTAAGAAACTAATCTCAATACGCAGTCTAACTTTTCCTTTGAGCTACCATTCTTTGCTTATTGCTTTCCRTAGCTATTTATTTTGGTCATTTCTACAGCTTGCTGCAGATGGAACAAAGAAGCAATAGGCCTGTAGCTAGTAGGGAACTCTTGGCCTTTATTAAAACAGAAAATGCAATTTTAGAGTCACATTAAACCCTTGCCAGGAACATTTTCTAAAATGCATTTTTCTGGTCCAAAATAAGGAGAGAATATGATCCACCCAAAAAAGACCAGTAGCCTGAGTTTAGGGGTAGTCTCTTGTGAAGTGGGAGACCCCTGACAAAGCACCCCAGTTACTGGGCTAAGAGCTGCTCTAATATGGAAGGTTTTCCCAATTTTTTTAATGTTTTCGCTTTTTTATCATACTACAATGAACTTAAATGTGAAGGTTTCAAACTTGTACCTGAAATGGAATTCGTATTTTCTGGCTCTGCAGAACTTTTATGAAGAATTACTTGTTATAAGGACAAGAATCTCGAAGTGTGATAAATGCAGTTAGTGGTTTAGTTYGGGCTTCATTTCAGTAACCACATATTGTTTCAGCAAATTGCGCTACATCAATAACTGGAAAATGTTCACACATTCTCCTTGCTGCATACTGAAAGCTAAACTTCACTGATGCCTTTTTAGCTTGCCAGCTTTGCTCCCAGCATGACAGCAACAAGAAAGAGTGAGCATGAGACAGTCCTGCTGAGGTTGTGCTCTCTTGGCTTCGGTGGATCAAGTCTTATGTTTTCATAGAAAAAAATGTCACTAGCACTTCTTCTGTATACTCATTACAGAAACAYGCTTCAGAATGAAACTACTCCCCTCCCCCCAAAAAAACTACATCTGGTAACATTGCGGTCAGATAGACTATGGAGGTAAATCTAAGGAAGAACAGGAAAATCCAAATCTAGTAGRCTTTCTTAGGAAACTTGAATGCTCTGCTTTGGAAATAGGCAGGTGAGAACATCTCTGAAATCATCTGCAGATTGGCCAGATCTTTYCCCCAGGGAATCTATTCTTAAATTTTCATGGGAGTAGAGTGATGGTATCTGTTTAGTAATGTCAAATGATCATGAGAGATAAGTGCTGTAAGTAACCATAACTGACCACTTCTTTGATAATGAACTCTCCTTTTCATCTAACTGCAAGATAACAACATAGTAGCCTTGGCAGATAGTTGTGGTYGGAGAAAGCAATTCAAAACACCAGCCTTTGCTGTTGGTTACAGAGATGCACCCTGATCCAAACATTCTTTTATGCCTATGCAGGTGTGCTCCTCTAGTTAAGGTACTGTGTCTCCWGAAGCTCAGTCCTTCTGGTGATGGATGTGCTTGTCCCTTTGCATTTTTACTGTAGTAAAAATCCCATGCTATTTTACTACTGCGTGCGCCCTCAAGATTTTATTACTGCTTTATTCCCCAACAGGTAAGTACTGACCATGTTGGAGACCAGCTCCTTACTAAAGAGAATAGTTTATGCTTCTGTTATGTGGTTTTGTTTGCTCTATCATCCATGAGCCAACCCTGTAGATTTCCATATTGAGTGTTTTCTCCCCAAGGAGTTTTGGGGCCCCAGTGATGCCAGTTTCAAAGAAGTTTGATGATGAGTCATGCCGGGTGCAAGCCAGGAACTATACTTTGGACAAACCTGTATGTTTCCTTTAATGCCTATCATTGAGCCCTATCGTTATGTTTTGGAAATTGATAGGTCTGGATGCCTACAGCTTCGCTTGCTAACCATCTCTGTGTTCAGTGGCCATTATCCAGGTAATATTGAGCTATCTTAGTCTTGTCCCTGCCTCTCTCTGAATATTGTTGGGTAGGCTTATTCAGTGGCAAAGGCRTAAGCATTCCACCCTTCTGCGTTTGTGGTGTATCTGTTAGCACTCTAATTTTGGGAAGCTCTATTTTCTGACTCTAATGTAGCAAGAGTTTCATGGAAACTGAACCATGCTGAAGTCCCTAATAAATTTCTCGTCCACTAGACTGTGCATCTCTGAGTCCTTTAGCAATCGTTAAGGTTCATAACCCCCTTGCAGGAATGGCAGTGAGTAYGCACACACAGATTGCTTCACCTAATGCTGAAATAAGGAGGGCTCAGTTAGTCATGTATTACGGCGCCCAGAAATACCATGCAGTATTTTAGCCTGAGGAACAGGAGAGAGTAGTGTACTGAGATGGATCTGTAAGATTGATTTAGGTGGTTATCTAAATTGGATTGTTTCCAGACCAGTGGGATTAACAACCCTCTTTTTGCAAAAAGTGTTATGAGATCTTTAATGATCACACAAGGTCAGCACCCCAGTTTTATGTCTCATCTGAAAGATCATGAACTTATAACTACTGATCTGTCATTGTCTGATCTATCTATTCTAGAGACTGCTTTATTTTAGAAGAGATTTGTGTTGCCAGGAGTCTAAATGCCATCAAAGCTTTTAGTCCTTGCCATATTCCTTGCCTGAGGAGGTTTCTAACAGGTTTTATTCTGATGCATCTCTTTGATTTGTTTTTCCCTTTTCACAGCAGGCCAAACGGCAAAGAATATTTTCCAGTTAGTATGTCTGTCATTTGCTGTTAYGCCCCAAACTGTTCACTGATCTATACCTGAAAATCAATCAGTTCCTGGGTTGTTCAAGAGGGTATCCAGGTCCCAGTGTTTTTTCTGGGTGATCTCCTCTCCCTGTATATGGCCTCCCTTCTGCAAAGCCCCTCAGTGCCACTTGCTGTGACACTGATCATAGCGAAGCGTGTCAGTGAGAGCAGCTGTATATGCCACAACAGGCCTGCTTTCAGCATTTCACAAATAGCTGTTTTCCGTGCGTGTGTGCCTGCACACATCAAAAAGCCCCTGGGAGTCTTGCAAGCTAGACCGCTTCAGAGCTTACTCTGAAGATGCATGTGCTRGGAGATTAGAGGACTTCTCCCTCCCAAATATTGTTAGCATGTGTATTATAACTTTGCAAGTGTTTTCATCTGTAGCAGGAGTATGGATCCATCTCACAACTTCCTTGTCCATAAGCTGTGGCCATCTGATACCCACCCCTCATGCACACATCCATATGTGGCCATATGATTTCTGTACACTCACTGTAGTGCTGTTTGATAAGACTAAAGTGTATATTCAGGTTGTGCCTGTCAAAGGCCTGTTAGGCCTGCCATAAGGAAATGTGTCTCTGTAGTAAGATCTCTCTGACCAGTCCAGATGTTTTCTGAGATGCGAGAAAAGAGACCAGGAAGAATGCTCTCCTATTTCAGGGTTCACAAGGATGAGCAGTGCCAAATCTTTCCTTCTGTTTATTATGAAATTTTGCTCAAGCCCACAGAGGACATCGCTGTGTGTCATCTGTGCTTTTAGCAGCTTCATTTCAGCAGCAGTAGAGGAGATGAAATCAAAATCAGAAGGTCGTAATTTCAGAGAGTCAAAAGGCTTTTCTGTCCCAAGTCACCAAAATATCATTACCCTCGATTTGATTTGGAAGCTATTTAGGATGCTGTAGTCATATGGTCAGCTGGCAGTCTGGGTGACCTCATCATTGATGTCCTTATGAACGGTATAAGTTGGTCACACCATACTGTTTGGTATGGTGTGTCATGGACTGTAAAGGTCAAATGTAATGGCCTTGTTTGAAGGACTTGGTTGGCAGAGGGCAGCAAAATGTGACACATGAGCTTGTAATGAGATGTAAAGCAAATTTCTCCTTTACAAAGAGGAAGGAGGAAGATGAAGAGGGAAGATGATTATAAAAAGGTAAAATATCACTTGTGGGGCTCATATGTCAGGCAGAATATCTGAATCATCTGGGAAGATAAGTCAGCAAAGCCTATTTGGAGACTACGCCTTGTTCCAGAGCTGTGAGCTGACATAAAAGCTCAAAAGGCTTGCTTCACACTTCTGCCATGCACTGTGCTGTTTAAAGTTGGTGCCTGAAAAACGTTTGATCTTCCAAAAAAGGGGGGGGGGGTGGAGAGGAGGCTTTTTCCATCAGCATGTATCTCAAAGCAATCTACCAACACTAATGCACTGAGCAGCATGATGCTCGTTTTCAGTGGGCTGTTTCTCTTGCCCAAGGTCTCACTGGAAGCATGTGACAGAGGAAGAGCCTTCACTGTGCAAGTCTTTCCTTCTTTTCTTCTCCATGGCCTCTCTGTTGTCAAGTCTCCTTTGCTGTTTTTGGTATGGCTTTGGGAGTTGCCAGTGAATGCTAGGCTGGAAAGAGTGTCTTGGCCATAAAAGATAGTGAGTAAAGTCCTTCAGTACCACTCCACCCGGGCAGTAGCCAAATATGTATTGCCAAACACCTTAATACACATTAACCTTTTGAAAGATATTCTTCACCCAGTGAAATACAGTGGCATCCTTGCAGCCTGCTTTAAAACTTTAGGCCCTGATCCCACACAGAGCCTAACCTTAGGGACGCTTCTTGCTGAGCCTTTAGGATTCTGACGAGGCCGTTGTGACTGAGACCAAAATGGTTGGCATTTATCACAAGCTGGCATATGTGCAGACAAACTCAAATATGTTTTTAGGCTAGTTCCTCCAGGAATGAGATTCTGGGAATCTTGCTTCCCATCAGTCCTTCTCTAGCAACATTTGAACCTGCAGGTCAATTTGAAACCAAATAGAAGAGACTGCAAAAATAACAAGTCCCTGCAAGCTCTATGGGAGTTGGTGGCCGAGCAGAAGAGAAATAGGTATCCCTTAGTGGTACCTACTGAAAGAAGAGCTCAGCTGTCATCTGCTCTGGCTGGTAGCCAGTCAGTTCACAGCTGCCTACTGGGAGGCCATTGAGTAAGTGAGGCTCCAGACTGGCCGCTGTGCATCCTGCCCCTCTGTGTAAAACAGGCAGGGACATAGGAGGAACCTGGGAACAGCAAGGCATGTTTAGGAGATGTGGATGAGACTGTAGCAGGATGTAACCCATGAGAAACTGAGCTTCCTTATTTCCACTGATTATGGGATAACTTTTAAAATATATATATATGTATTTTTTTTTATTTTTTTTTATAACTGCCTGATCTGTGGCAAAAATATCAAGAAAAACACAGTGATAACTGGCTGAAGGAAATGCGGGAAATGCCACACGTTTGCGGTTCAGTGGAAGTTCTCCACGCACAGGGAAGGGTAAACTGAAAAATGCATTTGCACTGGTCTGYGAGAAAGTGCTATCACACGGTCTGCGTGCGAGCAGGAGGGTTGCGTATGTAAGAAAACGGTAAACAGTCGTGATGAAGGTGAGGGGCAGTGTCCCRGTCAGAGGCGAGTACTGCTAGAGGACTTGGCCTGGTCAAGGCTCTGACCAACGGTCGGGGAAGCAGCGAAGCACCCATTAGTTCACTGATGCTGCTGATGTGGAAAGTGCTGCATGAGATAAATACGAAGGCAACTAAAAGCGTCTTGAAATCTGGGCAGAAGTTGATAGAGCAGACCTCAGACAGAGGTAATCGTGGGAAGCATAGGTTAACCRGAGGAATAAACCTGGGTGAGAGAGACCATGCAAAAGAGGGGCGGAGTGGCCAGCTCAGGCTCCCTAGRAGCAAAGGAGCAGTCGGAGCCTTTGGGTTCTTGGCTCAGCCTGAGACTCRGACCTAACTAAAAGCCCCAGTTTCCTTGTGTGCTGGGAGGCATCTTCCTCTTCTGCTTTAGAAAAATAAATAAGTGATGACTCCTCTCTGATCCTCTACGTTTGCACCGCTATTGTGTTTGTTTGCGGTATTTTTCACAGGATCAATTCCTCMCTTCCAGTTTATATTTTGAGGGGGTATTCAGGTAGACAGGTGGTTTCTCCGATACCTCAGGCAGGTCCAATTGCAGCAGAGGGCCATGCTRTGGTACCAGATGGTGTGGCCCTGCGAATCCTTTCTGCGCTGAAGTGCACAGTTAATGGTAATTTGCCTGAAGGGGTCCTGGAGRCGTCCCAAAGACTTCTGAAGTTGAACTGGTAAGAGAAACATTTAATCTTTTCAAAGAATCATTGAATATTTGTTTCTTATAACAAATTAATTTCTATCACTAGGGAGGGCAACATTTTTTCTTTCTGTCAAATGTTCCTGCACGGATGCTTGATTTTTGACGATCCGATTTTTCCGAGGTGGCTCTACAGCACTCGACCTCTCTCTGGTTTTTCTGCAGTCTGCTCGTGCAATGCCATGATAGGGGACAGGATCTGTGCGTCCCCAGACACCTTTATTCCCGTAAGCCTGTTTCCCCTCTAATCATTGTGGTTGCTTTTGCTTGATGCAAGCATCGARAATGCATTTTCTATGCCTAAGGGAGGGGCAGGAAGAAATCAATCCTGTGTGTCATTAAAAGTACGGACAAAACCCCAAATTCCCTTGCAGGGATCCATGGTTTTAATGTCTCTTTTATGCAGCTTTATTTTTGCTAATGAATGAGCAGTTTGTTTAAGGGTCTTAAATGAAGCTTTAGTTTCAGGAGTGGCCACTGAGAGAAGGCATGGAAAAAAGCAAAGTGGTGGAAGAGGAATGTGCAAGGCCATGAGGACATTCCTGTGATTTTTTTTTTTTAAGCTAGGGGACTTGCTCTACTTTGCTATCCTTAAGCAGTGCCTCTGTCATTTGCAAGGTCAGGATTTTCTGGCTCACTTGGAGAGGATGCTCTCTGGCCAATGAGGCATGAAATAGCAGTTGGAGAAGGGCTTGATAAATATTGATTCAGAAATTGCCATGGCTGCTGACTCTGCGATTGGCCTGTTTACCCAGCAAATGGAAGAGGAATGGAAAGAACTTGTCCATTTCTCAGCGATGGTGGCACATGCATTTTTCAACGCTGTCCTAGATATTTAAGAGGAAAGGGGCTGAAAGCTCAGCCCTGCATGTTTTTCAAGACAGCATTAATCCATTATAGCAGATTAGATTTTGCAATCCTTTCTTCCTCCAGCACCCTTCCCTTCTTAGTTTCATTAAACTCTATATGATAGTTGCACTGTCCTGCCAGGAGAAGGAAAGTTTTCCAATGCAAGCAGAATTGGCATTTTGCTGCTCTGGGGAATGTCTGTACGGCATTCGGAAAGCTAAAATGAGTACACGCTGTCCATACCCTACGCCAAATGAATTGGGTAGCTGCTGTTAGCCAGCTCCGAGCCTCACTCTGCGGTTCGTTGCTCCGTAGTCTACGCTTCCTACCCTGCTAGGTCTCTTGGCAGTATAAATGTGAACTGGCAGAGTGAGCTTGTATCACATTAGTGTTGTGCATCATGCAGTTGTGCCGCTATTGATCTACTGCTAGGAATCCAAAATTTGGGTTTCCTCTGATGCCAACCAGAACCTGAGTTAAAAGTCAAAACTGGGATAATTAACTCAGTGCCGCGCCAATGCAGCTGAAAGAGATGATCACTCAKTTTCCTCTGCCACTGAATCCCTCATTTTTACACCTTCCATTTTTTCCCCCCAATTTATCCTTTTAATGTGTTCCACCCTCCGTGGCAAGGATGAGAGTTTTTTGTTTCCGTTTAACTTCTATGGCTTAACAAAGTTGCTTCAATTACGGAGGTGTCTAGGGGGCTCTCGTCAGACTCGAGAGCCCTTGGGTTACATGGGGTGAATTTGTGCAGAGAGAAGGCTGACAAGAGATGGCTTTTGTTCTAAAGAGCTTGCGGTCTGGGCAGAAGAGGAATGGGAGAGAGGAGGTATCATTTCCATTTCATAAACCAGGATCTGAGTTGAACTGTGTGGAATCTTTTTGTGAATAATGAATTATTTGAAAAGAAATGCAGTTCGCATCATCTCAAAATTATTAGTCAGTCTGTCTGAATTTGCCAGTGTGTTTTGACTAGATATGTTATTTTGTTTGAACACCTTAATTTCACAAAAGCAGGTATTAATTGCATAGTGACAGAACTTTGTGCTCTGCCATGGCCCCTCGTCATGTACCCTCCTCGTGATCTCCTCTCTTGGAGTAATAACCTTCACAGGTCACTGTGCAGTAATACYGCCTTCCTGATAACCTCCTTCAACTTGCTGGGGTAATGAGTTACTTCTAGAGAGGGAAACCATTTTATTACATCTGACTATAAAGAAATATAGCTCTGGGTAGGGAAAAGACTGAGAGAGGGGGCAGGGGGAATGATCTGTACTGAAAACAGACTTGGGAAGCTTATGGYTTTTCTTTCAAAAAAGCTCAAGGCGTACAAAATTACCAGTGGAATAAATAACACAGGGGAGTTGATATATTTCAGAAATCCAGGCTGTTAAAACACGATGCTGTGACACTGCCCTGCTCTTGCCTTTTAAAATATTTTTTTTTCTTTTAATATGTATTTCACATTGCCTGAAGGTCAGCACATGAAGATTGTCAGATGAATTTTTCAGTTTTATTTGTACTTTCTAGTGCATTTCATATTTAAGCAGGCATGATTCTAGCTGATATATGTTGTACTCAACTGTATAAAGAATTCACGCTACAGTGTCATCCTATAATACCACTAGCCTGTGCATGCTGCCTTCTTACATGGTTTGTGCTGTGAGTGATGCTTGTCCTCTGTCTTGGATGCTGCTAGTTCCGCTGCACTTTCTGTAAAACACTTTACTGTTAAAAAAAAACTTTTCTTTCTGTAAAACAGAAAGAATGTAATTGTGCATTGCTTTTGAAATTGCCCAGATGCTTTTTTATATAGCTGCAGTAATGTCTGTGTACCACATTTTTGGGAGCCTAGCTGATGTGACTTTATGATTTAGGAAGAGTAGTCCTGATTATGAATGACTTTCTGTATGGAGATCATGAGACTACAGWCTAAGCAGCAAAAACAGAAGAAATGGCTTTCATCAGAGAAAGATGGTTTGGGTGAGATGATAATCCCCTAGGTATTAAGATGAATGGTAATACAATAAGCAGAGGACCTTTCTCATCTTTYGAAATGGGACTAGATGGCCCCAGTCTTCATAGCTCACAAATTATCAGATTTGTTCCCAATCTTTTTTTTTCCAGAAGTTCCTACCCTTTATGTTACAGGTTCAATGGGATTAAAAAGTCCCAGCCATCGGTTCCCATTCCTCTCTTTAGAGCCGTTAATTTGTTATGAACAGGGTGACAATGCACGAGCCCCCTCCGGACAAACTGAGACAGGAAGATGAGGGTAAGGAAGTGGCCTGAAGCTTTTTAGTCTCCCATCCCCATAAGGGATCTTATTCAGACTTTTGGCATTAGTAAAGTGTTAGTGTGGGCAATCTGAAACACTCACCTCTGAGGAAGACATGCTATAGGAAAGTGAATGGGTCTTCCTTCTTTCAGTTCTTACTCAAAGCCTTACCAAGGCCTTTAGTTTTCCACATATTGAATGAATTTTGCAAACTAATATTGATTGCTTGGATATTTCAGATGGCCTCTTGAGCTAGCCCAGCTTGAAATATGCAGCTCCCTACCAGTCATCTGAAAGCACTGCTCTAGCATATTCCCTCTGCCAGTTCTGCGTCCATAGTAACTGTGGTCTGAAAGGTCTCAGTAACATAACRCTGACTCTGAACACATAATGCGCTGAGTGGATGGTTATGTAGCAACTAATGTGTTCCTCATTCTCTTAACAAACGCTCAGGTAAGTCTGGTAAGAGAGTCGGCTTGGACATGCTGCCCAGGAGTGTTCTCCCTCTGGCTCTTATTATAGAAGACTGTTCTTGGGTAGAGAGCAAAGCATTTTAGGGAGATCAGCTTCATTATCTCTCTTTCATAAGTTTTTATTSCCAAAGGCAGAAAGATACTGAAATCAGAGACAGGTCTAAAATTTCAGGTTCCTGCATGCAGGTCCACCACTTGGTCCAGTAGGCCCTGTTGCTATGGAYGATGTTTGTGTGGATCAGTTTTCTTTGGGGTCTTGACCACCTGAGATCCATGTGATTTTGCTGCTATAGTAAAAGGAAACTTGTATTAATACAACTCCAAGGTCTACAAGGATCCCATAGCACTAATCTTTCTGAAGAAGTTTTCAGAGATGTCTGTGCAGAAGAACTGTCTTGACTTCTAGAGACCGGGAAACCAAGACAGAGAATAACAAAGTGACTTACAGGAGTCAGACACAGAGGAAATAGCAGTCAGTGCCGTTTACTGGGAATAGTTTCCAGGTTTAATACTATGCTATCCACACACATTCAAACTCTGCAAACACATTCGCTTCTACCCACAAGCAAATTAAAAATGGCAAATGGTGATAGAGTACRCACGCTCACAGAACGCAGTGGTATTTCCCAATCACTTTTAAAATATAATGAAGATGGAATGATAGAAAAACAGTGGAAACAAAGACAGAAAAGTAGTGGCCTACATATGTATCAAAAGCTCCACGTGTCCAACTGGACACTGATTGCGTTTCCTTGTGTTTTGGGTGCCGTAGGGATGGGGACTAGCGTTCATCAATACCATGCAGCAGCTGGTTCAATTTGGACCTTTGATTGCCTGTAGCTCTGGAGCTGTTGAAGCATGTGTATGTTTGCGCTCAGCCTAATTWGTGCCATTATCATTGTCATTAGTGGCTTTTAATGAAGAACAGATGGTTCTGTCAAGGTTTCAAGCTGTGAAGTTCACTGACCCATTTGTGCTAAAAGGAGAGAAAAGAAAAATCAAAAAACCCAAAAGCCCTTTTTCCAAACCGATAGAGAGGAATGAAAATAAAGATCGTCTAAACACAAACTTTCTTTTCCCATGTAGCCTGCTCTGAAGGCATGTGCAGATGCTTATGAGACTCTTGTTTTCCTAGTGAAGGCAAGGATTTCTGGTACTTATCTTCACAAGTCTTTGATGAGTCAGTTTTCTTGGTCATGCTTGAGCCAACTTCCCTGAAGAAGAACGGAGGATGGGAAGGGATTAATATGATATAGCCATGCCACGGAAAGGGCCATCACTTGTGATGGGCCAGCACTGAGAAATGGAAAARGAGAAGAAAGGTAATACATATTTGGAAAGATTTTCAGTAGTGCCCAAGTAACCCAGATCAGGAATTTTACTGAGTTTTAACTTTACCCTCTCCCTTTGTTTCTTTTCTGCCCCAAATTTTGCTGTCATTCAGACTGTGGCTCTGACATATGCGTCTGTTCAGAGCCATAGCTCCRACTTTTTATTCCAGAAGATGGAATGCTGCTGTTGCTCAATAGGAATTSAAATAATCAGCAATAAATGTGGGATCACGGTTGAGGGACCAACTGAAAAAGGCTAACCCCAAGCACAGGTCATTTGATAGGACGTTACTGTCTGTTCCATGAGCAGCTTTTCTTATCTATCAGCTCACACTGATCGGTACAAAATCTGACTAAATTTAAAGAAAATCCTTCTATGATTTAATTGTGGAGGAGCTTTTAGTCTGGCTGTGCTTCAAGATTAGCTGCCTGGTTTTGGYGTGGTACTGTCCACTGGGGTGAACAGCGTGACGTATCCGATATGGGGACTGTTGTCAGTATTCGCCTCTGACCTGTTACAGAATATACCCGAGTTATACGGATCCTCCAAGAGTATCTGCACAGCACCTGAGCAGTCTGATTAGAAACTGTATCAGCCTCCTGGTAATGCTCTAGGTTTCCTACCACAGTTAGGTACGGCAATGTGGCAAACAACTAGAATTGCCCACGTAATGAGCTCCAGTCATAAGAGTACCCTTGCAGATGAATTTTTATAGAGGGYCACGTGCCTGTCATCTCAAACACAGGGAGGTCCTATGCTTTTGTGTGGACGGATCAGACCAGATCTTTGGCTTGGAATACATATTGACTCAATTACAACACCCTCAAGTTGAAGCTGCAACCTCTCCATTTTCTTAAGAATTCAGAAGAGTCTAAAGAGACTGCTGAAAAGCAGTGTAAGTGAAAACGATAACATTATCCTGGTGTTAGATAGGATAAACAGCAGCTGGAAATATATCTCCTTTTTTTCATATCTTTAGGAGGAAGGCAGAAATTAAATTCATTAGCACTGATCCAGTGCCATACCTAATTAGTTGCGGTACGGGGCACTTCTGTAATCTTGTGCCATGAGTACAGTGATTTAAGAGGGTTTTTTTTTCTTCTTTTTCTTTCCTCTGCAGTAGCATCTATTAAGTCCCAAGCAGTGATATGCCTGATTAATTTACATTGCCTTTATCAGGCTGGAGAACCAATTATCTCTCACTGGGAGARTTTTCAAACAAACACAGTCACATCCATGAAGTAATCTCCCAAGAAATCTCTCTGGAACTGAAAAACATGGTTTAGAGCAATAATAAGCAAAAATTCTACTGCCCTTCTCTGGCTCCTTCCCAGAAATTTCACAAAGTTTTAACCACCTGCCTCCCAGGTCTGTGTCTACCAGAAATGGGAAGAGACAGGGCTTGTAGATATTAAGATCCCTTACTTCACCCRATGTGTGGCTGACTTGCCAAAAGCCCCTAAGCATGCTGTGGTTTGGACCAGTGCTTGGGAGAATTTTGGCAGGAAAACATCCTTTATTATATTCTTTCCTGTGTTAGTTTAGAAGGGAGGTTTTTGGAAGGCAAATGGAAGCAACAAAACAGAGTGAAGGCAATGCATATTACTCCTCCACATATATCCCAGCACAAATTAATATTTGGGTCCCTCATGAACATAAATGCACAATTCCCACTTACATAAACACACTCATCTCAGGTGCCTCTGACCCTGCTCTGGCAGAGCATCCATATGTGATTGCCTTAGCTGCTCAAGGGTGCCTGTGCAAACCTCCACCTGTGGCCAGTTATCTCATTAGTTCCCATACAAAGCAGCAGCTGAAGACATACTAGGCTAGGGTGACATACCTCATTAGTCTGAGTGGAAACATTTTTGTAGGAGTTTATGGAGAGCAGGAGTGTCCTGCTGGCTCTGCAATCAGCAGAAGATTGAAAACCTGTGATTGTCTGCCTATGGGGAAAAGGTCCCTGCCACTGTGTTTCAAGCCAAGCTTGAGAAGTCTTTTATTTTCATTATCTGAACCTTATTTAATGGAAGCTTTGTTATTTATATTTACARCTAAGCTTTTTAAAGCTTGTTCTTAGCATTTTTGTACAGCTGTCTATTCATTTTGGTCTTCCTGCCTTTTTAGGCAGTAAGGTGAGTGGGTCTTCAGGGAGTGCAGTGTATGTGAGAGTGAAATTGCTGCAAGGCAGGAGCCTCTGGGAGAGCTGGGAATGGGGCAGAGCTTGATGGGCTGCGATGGTCAAAGAAGGGCAGCAGCATTTGCCAGTGGCCGGGAGGAGCTTGCAAGGAGGAAAGTGTTRTTAGATCTGAGGTGCTAGCAGCAGTCCTGTCCAGGCAGACTGAAAAGAGGATAAGGTGGGAGGAGTAGGGGTGGAGAAGGACTTTTGAGAAGCAGGTGCTTGGATGGATTGGAAACTTCACATAAGTGGAAGGAAAAGAAGTATCTCTGGTTGGAGCAGCCAAGGAGGTGGGGGCTCTGTGGGAGGGTTTGGGAAGGAGAAGATAAGTGATTGGGAAAGGGATTTAGGGAAATAGGTTTGGGGAAAAATTGGGATGTAGGGAACTCTGGCATAGGGCATTGAGATAGTTGGGGACCAAAGGTGGCTTTATATACATATATATATATAAAATATATATTTTGATAGATCAGGGCAGGACTGTGACTGTGTTCACCATGAGAAATACAGTAGCTCTATTTACTGATGACTCTCTGCTATTTTTTTTTTATTCTTTTTTTCCTTTGGATGCTCTTTCTAGGTGTTTTAATGTCTTAACATCTCTCTTGGGAGTTTTTTTTTTCCCCTAACTAAAGTCTGTATTTAAAAAGCATATTTCTAGTCCAGTGTACTAATGTTTTTGGATTAGTACTTGTTCTTGTTCCTAATATGAATATTAGGTATATTATTTAAAGCTTAACCACAGTTGGTGAATCAACAACAGTTATGGTCTTAACTGGTTTCTGTCTGTTTTTTAGTACTTATGTGTTCATACTCTTGTCTACCTGCTTGATCTCCACAAATAGCTCCTCCAAGGAATAATCACTTTACAGTGTCAGCAAATCACTTTTCTAAAGTATGTCCTGGGGCAATGGTTGTCAGTTAAGACCTAGTTAGTTTTAGCCATTTATTATTTTAGATCTGTGGCTTTAATTTCTTTCAAAATTAAGCCATCACTATTGTTTACCAGATCAAAAGTTGACAGAGGTTTGAAATATTTAGGCCTCAAAATATGTGAGGTCTTTCTCTCTGAAAAAGATATTCAAAAATGTAATGGTCTGAATGTAAACCTATCCTCTCGTATTTGTTTTTGGTATTTTCTRCCCTGCTGTGAAATGCACTAGGCTATTAGTTTCAGTGAAAGCAATTAAGTTTTGATCTAGAATTTACGACTTTATAGTTGTTTCCATAGGAACCAAGTAATGCAATAAAAAGGACTTGGGCATGTAGCTTGCCCATCAGCTCCCCAAAGGGCTCGTGCTCTGTGGCAGGTGAGGATGAAGAGGTGATGCCAGGTGACTACCTTTGTATCATGATTTAAGCAATAACCAGACACCTGCAGTATTTACAATGAAATCTGAACSCCAGACCAGTTCAGCTGGCTCTGTATTTTGTTACAAATCAAATTACCTACCAGTCTAAACTCGCCAGTTTTACATACAAAAATGTCACGTTATATCAGTGCTTGCAGAATTCCAATAGGAAATAGCATGAATAGAGCAAATACTGCGGGTGTATAACTGCAAATATTATTTGATATGTTAAAGACGATTGGCATTTTTTCAGACCATCTGTAAAGTGCATCTGAATGTTCGCTTAAATTAAGCCATCTCTAGAGAGTCTTGGACCCAATTTGCAATGCGGTCTGGGCTATTTTAGGCTGTTGTGCCATAATTTACATGCAAATACTATCCGCATGTGTTTCTGAAGCAAAACCCAGGCAAAATCTGGCAGAGGTCAGCAAGGTTTATGGCTTGCATTTAGAAAGCACTGATGTTTCATTTAGCTGTGTTTGGTGCTTCATATGACTGTGAAGTGGGTGAATAGAAATGTATATGCAAAATGGAGTTTTAAGAGTATACTTTTAAGGCTATTCTGTGCTGAGGTGTGGGGTCTGCAATGCATGGAGCTCCTCTTGAAGTGGGAGCATATGTTTGCTGAAACTCTTGTCTGTTAGCCTCCTAAATATCTCTTGGTTTCCTCGGGGAAGCTGCTCCTCTTTGTGGAGTGCCATGAGTCTTTCCTGGTGAAATTACATCTGCGTGGTGGATGCTCAGTGACGCTAGAGCAGCATTACCAGCTTGCACCACCTCAGGAATCTACATACATATCTGTTTACTTTTGCTTAGTGATTGGTTTTTTGTTGCATGCATGTTGGCTAGCTGATTCTTTCTTTTTCTTTCTTTCTTTCTTTTTTTTTTAAGCCTTCTATTCTTTCTTCCTTCTRTGTTGGACTGTAAGCTTAAGGCAGTAGAGGCACTGTACGTCAGTGTTTTTTTATTATTATTATTTTGGGTATGTTCCCACTGAAAATGTGCCATCCTAGATACTGGCTATAGTTGGAACCAGCCCATTTGGTTTATTGGGGAAGGGCCACAGTGGGTTTATTGGGGGCCTGGTAGGGTCTGTGGTAACCTGGGCCGGAGCTGTTTCCCTCAGCTTTTGCTGTGAAAGTAGCTGAGGAGCTACATGGCAGGAGCCTGGTAAGTAAAGGTGATGGAAGGAGTGGAGGAAGAAAGAGCAGTTACAGCAATTAAGGACCCCATTTCTTCGTGTGTGTGAAGATAGGAACAGTAATATACTTGCCCAACAGGCTGGGAAGGGGAAATTCAAAAGTCAGAAGATAGCAGAAATAAAGCAGAATTCCTTTTGAAAAACAATACCCCCCCCCCCCAAACATACCTACCCAAATTAAAAAATCCTTCATAATTTTGCCAGCTAAGCAAGCTCTTTTCACATCTGGCTCTCAATTTCTAACTTTTCGAAGTGGGAAGCCAGTCGACTTTAGATTCTGCCTGCTGCCGGCAAATTAGAATGCATAATGATCTTGATAAGTTGAAGAAATAATGTGAAATCCAATAAGATGAAATCCAATAAGGATGAGTGAATAGAAAAGAGAAAAATCAAATACACAAGTATTGAGTTTTGGCACCATGTATTCAGAGTGATAGAACTCTGTTCTCTCTTCATTTGTCTACAAAATAGAACCTATATAGGAAGATGGAAAGAGTTGGGTAATTTTGCCTAGAGAGGAATATAAATTGTAATAATATATTGACAGTTGATTACAGTAAAGATTCTGATCACATATTCTCTGTATATAACAAGGTAAGAAATAATGTAATAGTTTGCATTTGCAGGGAGTGATTTGGATTCAATTTCATAGAAAAGCTGTTTGTATAGTTGGAAAGATAGAATAGAAGAGCAGCCACATTGGAAAGTTATGAAATCTGAGGTTTTAAAGTTCCAGCTAGATAAAAGGAGGCTTTAAAGTTCCAGCTAGCATGACAACAGTTAAACATTGGGACATGTGTCCAGAGAGGCTACAGAATCAACACTACCAAAAATTTTAGAAAAACAGGCTCTGCGCAACCTTATCTAACTTCAAAGTTGGCTCTGCTTCAAGCAGGAGGTTAGACTAGATGACCTTCAGAGCTCTCTTTTAGTCTCAGTTGTGATGTGTTATGATGGGTTGCCCAAGATCTACCGAAGCCTGTGCTGCCAAAATTGTGAGAAGATGTGACAATTTCTACCACCAAATAGGTAACAGTTTCTGAAGAGGTTGTTTCTGCTT
Organism: Rhea americana; assembly: GCF_003343005.1. Classification (NCBI taxonomy): domain Eukaryota; kingdom Metazoa; phylum Chordata; class Aves; order Rheiformes; family Rheidae; genus Rhea; species Rhea americana. The sequence goes on along the minus strand of NW_028185062.1, from coordinate 2,780,480 downwards.
ATGGTTGCTGGAAAAGCAAAAGACAAAGAAACTGATGGCAGAATTGATAGCATGTTCATCTCCTTTGCATTGTATGTTAAATTGGTAGGTATATTTTAAAGCATGTATTTAATTCCATTAAGAAAACATAAGAAACATTCTCTGAACCTCATCAATAGAAGCTGTATGCAGTACTTGCAGAGGAACAGATAGCACTAATCCAACCTACAGCTGCAAAAGCCTGCAAACATCTGGGTGTTTTTTTTTTGTTTGGTTTTTTTTTTTTAGAAATTAAAAAAAAATCATAGAGTTGCTTGAACCAGTAACACTGTATCTTTGCTTATCTCTGCAAAGGGAAAATTGATATGTCTGGTGACCTCTGTGTTGTGTATKCTCACACTGCTCCATTGACCATGTAGAAGGGTCCCCTATTAAGGTGACAGGCTACTCAATTTCCTGGGTAGCTCCTAGGCTTCTGTGACACTCTGGATCCTTCTCATGGGTACTCATCTGCTAGAGGTTTGTTAACACGTCAGTCTGGAGACTCAAGACTGAGATTCTGAACGTTCAATAGTGAGCAATAGCGTCTTGATACAGAAGGACCTTCTGGCTGTCCCCACCATTATCACTCCTTGGGGAAGTTCCCTTTTAACTCCCTGGGGACACTCAGACATTGGCTATTGCCAGACACCTTCACCATCCTCAGGGAGCTGAGCAGCAAACCAGAGCAGAGGACTAACCAACAACCCCTGTGCACAGATCTGTGAAGCACAGACAAACAACAGACTTGCTAAATCCTCTTGCCTCCAAGCACATAAGTTACAAGTCTTCTGCATGCTGGTAGATAGCGCAGCTTGAGAGAACTTAAATGTAGAGGTGGGAATGCAAGGCAGACGGTAAGGCAGGATGAGCATGGACTGCAAGAACGCTGGAGAAGGCTATGTTCATCTTATCATATGCAACCACCTGCTAATTTTTCTCCTTCTGCCACCTTGTTTCCCTCAAGGTAATTTGTAGGTCAGTGAAGACCTTTTCAAGCAAGATATGACTGAATTTCAAATGTTTACTATATACATTATGGAAGCAAACTGAAGAGAAGATGAGCAGCAGAGAAAGACAACCTCCTCACATGACCTTTGTTCAAGATATACTCTTCATTGACTGACTGCATATTTCTCTGCCACGGTGGGAGATTTCCTGCTCCAGTGCCCCACATAAGCTTTCTTTAAGCTGTAGCAAACAGAGCAGTGCGTACTTTATCTTCTTGTACTCATGGCTGGCGCGTAAAACGATCTTCACCATCCTTCAGTTGCATTGCTCTAAACATCTGATAAATGTAGGACTGTGGAACAGGTATGTGCAATGTCTATTGAAGAAGTGAAAAGTAAAAATGGTGAGAGGAATGTGTGTTTACTTAGTATACTGGTCTACTTTCAAAAAACTTGTAGAGCTTCTTTCATCCCGATGTGCTGATGCATTTCATGTTAGCATTAATGCTGTTAATCAATCCACACTCTGACTTCTTGAAATTACAGAGAGCTTTTTGTATTGCCTTTCCAGCCAGCTTCAAGCATTTCTTCATTGATTTCACAAATGTTATGCACAAAAGCAAGCACAAAGACAATAATAAACCACTAGGACTGAAAAACAGAGGTTTGTACCRGTTTAAGTGCTTCAAGGTTATGAAGAGGACTTTGCCTACGCAATCTGCCCTGTCCTTGCTGGAGTTTACTACCCAATAGTAAGTTTGCAGAGTGCCTGTCTGCCAGTTCTCACTGCTACTGTTCCTGTGTGGTGAGATTGTGGCTATGTTCATGTGCTGGCCTGGGAACTACAGTGATTAGGAGAATGACGTGCTAAACATTTTATGGGGTTTGCTAAGGGGAAGGTAATTACAGGCAGGGAGGTATGGTAGAAAACTGGAGACCATCATCCTTATTGCCATGGTTAAATCAATCTGGATTAGTGAGTCAGAGCCCCTTTATGCTAATTTTGTTGTTGCAGTTTCCTCATGTAGAGGAGCCCTTATGATTGCTAGTTTAGAGCTATGTTCAGGATGACTTTAAGTCTGTGAAAATGTTCAGGCACAAAACTGCTCTGCTTAAACTGTTGGATTTGCTAATTCRGTGCATTCTATGTGCATAAGCAAGGCCTAAGTCCATGTTCTTGCTACTTGGCCTCAAGGATGTGGGAGAATTGAGTTCATGAACTGTCTGCCTGCCCTATGAGGAACATGCTGTGCTGCAGCCTCCAATAGCTGTAACATATCGCAATCACATGTTTACATTGCTGGCTTGTAGTAAGCAAAATATGACCTGTTTTCAAAGACAAAGTCAAGCCATGCACTCTTAAAGGCTCTGATTGGAGCTCAGCTGAACTCGTATTTTTCCTTGTGTTCACATTTCAATGCCTCCTGCAGGTAAAACCCTGTTGTGGCACTGCCACAGTGTAGCAGGATAAACCTGAGAGCATGGATTTCCCATAGGGCTTCTCTTGCATTTGCGCTTTTAGATTTGGAATCCTATCTTTCTGTGGGAGGAGGGGGAAAAAGTGCTAAATTGGAAGGTGGTATTGTATAAAAATGCTGGGACTGGGCTGCGGAGAGCTGGGTTCTCAGCCCTGTCACTGGCTGTGCAGTCTGGCACGCTGTGGACACTGTGCCTGTTTTGTAAAGCTATGCAACTCAGGTACTATTCYCTTAGCCTCTGCTTTGTCTTTCCTGGTTGTTTAACTGTTGTTTCTTTCTAATATGATTCCATGTCTGTTCTCCTTGGCTTTGTGTCCCACTGGAGTTGATTATTCATCTGCTTTCCAGCTCTATGTGCTGATGTGCTATTCCAGTCTGATGGCTACTCAAACTAACAGTGAACACATTTCAGAAGATCCAGCTAGATAGATAATAAAACCTTTCCGTACATTCCTGTTTTTGCTTCGCTCCTCAAACAACACGGAAACTTTTACAAAGCTAAATTTGTCAGTCCCTTGCTGCTGCAGCATCCAGGCAATGGGATGAAGAAGAAAGATTTGAAAGAAAGGAAGAAGTCAAAGCGAGTATGAAATGATCAGGACCCAAACAAGCCCCCAAATGCTTGGATTGAGGGGTAGCTCCATTCTGCTTCTGGCCTTGAGGTTCTCACTTCTAACATGTAGAACCAGACTCTGCCAAAGCTTTCTGAAGCCTTGGCTTGAATTTTGTACTGAGTTTCAGTTTAAGTTTGGGTTTTGCCTCAAGTCAATGCATCTCTTTTTAAAGAGCAGTTACAAATCAGTTTGATTTGGTTTTGTAGTTGTCTTCTAGCTCAGACTGCCTGCAGGCATGTTGGTGTCTTGGTTTGTTGTTTCATGGTGTGGAAGAGGTACCCTGTGACAGGTGACCCAGAAGTGGCTGCATGCTTTTGCATGGTAAACTCTTCACTGTCACCCTGATCATTGCTCTATCCACACCTTCCAAAAAAGCCCAGCTGCTTGGCTGTCTTGCTTCCTCTGTCTTACTGCTGCAACTGCAGTTAGCAGAAATCCAGTTTGAAAACTGTCCTATCTGCTGCCAGGGTAAACTTTGCATCTCTCCTCTGGCTGGGTGCCACTGGGAGAAGGAGCTGTTGGTACTGGGACAGCTTCTCCAATATCTCACTGGCCACCTCACTTGCTCCAAGTGTAACAGCAGTCATTCTGCCAAGCTTGTTCTCCAGCCAGCATCCGTTTGCTTAACCAGCTGGCACAGATTGGCATTAGCATACACATATCTGAGGGCCGGTTGTCTAATTTYGTTGCTGGCTCAGTATAATCTCCTGTGCTTATTTTCAGTGGTGGTGGATGGGGAAAGGACAGAGAAATAATTGAAATAAATGAAGCTGGATGATACCTCATTTTGGTCACTGGCAGTGTCCTGCTCACTGGGGTAAAGCTTTTTCACAAGCTGTGAGGGTCTCCACTTGCAGGAAACATGCCTATGCAGTGGAAAGGAGTGTGAATAGGGGGGAAAATACCTTCTTTTTTTCTTGTGTGCTAGATCTGTGCTGCTGTATACTTGAGTGGTGTTTAACCTGGTAATGTACTTAGCTGATTCTGCAATTGCTAAGTATCATGTGGGGGAAAAAACCACTGAGAGAAGCTGTCAGACCGTACTGAATTTCAAAATGCATACACAGTTGCTCTGAAACTTTCTCCTGGTGGTGGAAATGTGTGGGGGTTTTTTTGTTTGTTTTTTTTTTCCCTGCTGTCAGTGAGTAAATACCCTTCAATTTGTCAACTTTATCACAGACAGACAGGTTGGGTGCTCAGCTTCCCCAAGGAAGCCAATAGTTTAGAAGATGCTGCTATTTGTATTTGATGCCATAGGCATCTTTCTCAAGGACCCCTCACGTTTGAATAACGATGCTGTTCTTTAATTATGGTCTTTTGAGGCACAGAGGAGATACTATAACACACATTTTACAGGTGAGAAAATGAAGGGACAGAGTTTTCTTCCAAAGATCATAAAACAACCATGATCTGAAATTAGATCAAGATCCTGGAAGCAAGTAGAACTCCCAAACTCTCCAATGTTTCAGTAGTGTCATGAATTTTAAATCAAATGCTTGATTTTTCCACACCTCCCCCCCACCCCTGGCCCCAGCCTGAAGGAGGTTCAGGGCTTAAAACATAAGACTATAAGACTCGGACTCAGGAGACTAGAGTTTCTGGTCCTGCTTTAACTACTGATTGTTAAAAAATGAGGTATATACAACTCTGCATATAACTTGTATTGGAAATACTATAGCTGTCAGATTTTTTTTAATCCTTTGATTTAACATTTAACTGACTGCATGTATGTGTATCAGTGCACACATGCCTTAAACTCTTACCACATTTTTGGATGTGTGGTGTTTTTGCGTTCTTCATCTGGAGAAAAGAGCTCTCACTCATTCCACACTTTAGGTCAACTTGCTACATGGAAACATTGCTATTCCTTTCTACGGTATTTTGGAGTTGCTTTGAAATTATATTTGTGAATTGCTTTGAGATCACTGAAGGGAAAGAGATACAAGTCATGTATTTTAACTTTCACAAAGGCTGGTTTTCAGTTTATCACTGCCTCGGGATGACTGGTCAGAGTTTCCTGTGGAACTTAGTTAATGACAATCCAGCTGGAGCAGCAGTGTGAAATTCCAGCATCTCTTTCTCTATCCAGGCGCTGGGTATACTACTTCATCTAGTAGACCTACCATTTTAATGGATGGGAGAATAGGGCAGATGATCACGAGCAAAAAGCAGTTGAACACTCGATTGCAGAGGCTATTTTCAATCACTCTGTGATGCATCTTATTTGTAGGAAAAATACCACGTTTAGCATCACTGCTCTGTTGCTGCTGAAGACAGCAAAAAAATTAACTGGAAGTTGGCATTTGTTACCAACGTTAGTCCAATATGCAACTTTGAGTATGGTTTTGGTTAGAGCATGGCACTGCTAATGCCAAGGTCGTGGGTTCAATCCCTACATGGGCTGCGCTAAGGGTTGGACTAGATGATCTCTAGAGGTCCCTTCCAGCCTTACCATTCTATGTTTTCTCTTTAAAAAGTGAGTGATTTGTAAGGAAACTCTAAAAATTAGCAAGAGGGAAAGACTGCAGGAGCTAAAGGCTGAGGACAGATAGCCAAGACTGGTAGGGAGCAAGGGAATTTGAGTGCTGGGAAGCAGAAACCTGTCAGCATGCTGGTGCCTAGCTTAGTACTTTGCCTTGCAGTGATTTCTCATAGGCTGCCATAGATCTTGCAATTCTCTAGGCACCCCACTTGGTTCCAGTGGCAATGAGAATCAAGCTAGGGAATCAAGCCAGTCCCTTTAAGAGCTCGCTTTCCTCCAACCAGAGTACGGCGACAGTTGTGGTCCCTCTGCACGTCTGTGCCTTGCCTGCAGGCAGGTGCCCTCTACCTCCAGCTGCTGGCCTCTGGCTACCAGCGTGGTGCCTTCAGTCCTGGCTCTTTATGCCCCTTGCTACCCCCTCCCCTCTTCTGTCACCTCCGTGGCCAGGTCCCAAACTGCAGGGACTGCTCCCCATAAAAGTCTTGCTCTTTCCAGACCTATGGCATCTTCAGGGCTCAGACTGTGGCTGTTTTTGCATGTGTTGTGAGGATGGAGCCTGCAGCCGAGATGGTGCCTGGTAATAAACCAGCAGATCTCTTAGAGATGTTATCCATCACACAGACAGAGAGAAAACCTGCAGATTTTCTTACGGGGCTAGAGATTTCGAAGGATGCTGAATGCGTCAATGCTAATTCTGCATTGGGCAAAATGCCAGAGTCTGCCTAATGCCATTGCTGCTCTGACATTTGAGCCTCCGTCCTAATGGACGCCAAAGCGGATCCCTCCAACTCACAGAGCCATTAATTAGAGCTTAATGACTTTCTGCAAGAAAGGCCTCGGAAATGAGAGTCAGAGAATTTCCTACTGATAATGCGTGGTGTGTTTACCAGGTTGGTCTGCTTCAGTCAGACTTTGAGGTCTCTTAAGCCAAGCTGTTTCTGTGTCTATTTACAGTATGTACCTTCCCCCCTCCCTCCCATGACCTAAAGCACAAAATCTATCCTTTGTAGAAAAACAGCTTCTTATACATCTGAAGACATTTTGTGTCTTTCTGGGCAGGAGATGAGTTTCAAACTCCAGTAGTACTGGTATGGCTCTTGTAATGACAACCTTTTTTTTGACTCTAAAATTCTCCAGTCCCTGCAGATCACTGCGATAGGGGTCTCTGAGTTTTTGCTTTATCTGAAGCTTGCTCTGATTGGATAAAGAACTGATTTTTGGTAATGTTTCTCTTTTTGAGAAAGCATCATTTCTCTCCCCTTCCCTCTTCTTTCTTTCTTTCATTGTTGTTTTTTTTTTTTTTTTTAACAGACATTTAACTTGGTATTTACTTTCAAAGAGTTTAACTTTGAACCTTCTATTTTCTTAACAGACCTAAACCGAGAGCTCACCAAATGACACAGAGCAGTTTTTCTTTCCTAAATTTGAATGTGTCAGCTTTGTTTCATGAAGTGCCTTTCAAAGTAGTATATTAAGATTCCTGGGATGTAATCTCTGGCTGTGAACTGTATTTGAGTGTTGATGGTGGAGTATACAAATATATAATCTGTCTTGTGAAGAGTCTGACCATGATTAGATGAGTTGAACACTTACATATTTTCTTTCAATCCCTTTGGAAGGTGATTGGAAATTGAGTAGTTTAGGCAGCACCAGTAACAATTAAATATATTTTTTCCAATGATTTGCTTGCAGATAAATACAGCAGTGTGTACTTATCTACATAATGCTTTTGCCAGATCTCCATTTGGTGTTGCTACTGTGCAGTTAGCATTAGTTTGCACAAGAGTTAGAGGAAAAAATTTTGAACTTCAATTTGTTGGCACAATAATGTACTTCTGCCGGCACCACCCACAATAATGCTAACTTTCAAATGATTTTCCAAGTATTTTAGGTTCAGCTAATGCAACTAAGAAGGGAGACTTGGTTCCTGAAGCAAACCTGCCATTTCTTTCTCCTCTGGGTGGGTGTTCACATCTAAGGGTTGGTTACAGTAGTCTCCCTCAGTGGTAGAAAGCTGTTTAGGATCATTGCATGGGAGCTGCTGTAGCTCTTACACCATCATCCATTGAGAGCCCATGAGAATTTTGAATATGTGAACTTTCTTAGTTTCAATGATTTAGTGCTCCTACCTATGTGGTTTTTTTTGAAGTCAGACTCCCCAGTTTCACTATAAGGTGAACCATAGTGGGAGAAAATTGGAATTTCTATAGCTATGTAGTTTTTCATCACAGGATTTACTTTTTGTCTGAAAATTAAAACATATATATATATATATATATATATATATATAGTTTCCAAAGGGCAGTAAGGGTAAAATGACTTTAAGCTACTTTGAAAATCCTGGTATAATTTTACAGTGGGAAAGGCAGGCAGGAAGAGAGATTAAAACAATGTTTTGCTCTTTCACAATGCATGTTACATTATTAAGTTTTGCTCTAATCTATAAAAACTTGTCAAAGAGAACAAAGCTATGTAGGAACCACGATGTCCATGTGTAGGTACGAGGGAGGCTGATGTAGCTTGAAGCAGAACGAGAGCTTTTAGCTGTGGATGGGAGGAGAGTAAGTTCTGGGATGTTTCTGAGCAGGTCTGCCACCTCTGAAGTCCTTGAGGAAAGACACCGAGGGAGTCCTGACTTCTGTAGCCAAACAGCTCCCAACCCGTAATGCTATGAGTTCTCCTGGTGCTGCTTCGTGATTGCAGGGCTGAGTATTACTGTCATCTTTGTTTCACTTACCCATTTGTTTCTTCTTTTTGTATTAATTAACCTCTCATTTTTGAGCTTCAGATGCCATAAATTTACCAGCGTGACTCACAGAATTAATGTCCCTTGCAGCACTCTCAGGAAAAGAGACTGGCGCCCCACTGCTCCCCGGCAAAAAGCTAACGGGACGTGACTTCATGGCACATTTGAGAGGCCGTCTGGAGCAGCCTGCACCRGCGATGCTCTATCACATGGCTGGCCAGGTAGGAAGGAGGCTGCGCGAACAGCGCTGATTTGATACGGCCTCTGTGCTCAGGCAGAGGGAATATAGCATGTCGGGGAGGATGGGCTAAGCGGGCTTCTGTTTGCCCATGTGAGCATTCGTTAGCTACGTGAATCAATTTGCTGGTAGCAGCTTTTGGTGGTGGGGAAGCCTAACTGTTTCTATGGCTTTGGAGAACCTGATTATGGAAGAGGATTATGGAAGTTGAACTGGTTGCAGCATTGACAAAGTGTGAATTTTGATTTGGTGTATGCCTTTAATAAGGATGAGGGATTGCTTCTTCCTGAAATCCAAATAGCCTTTCAGATATCCCAGGTATAGCACATGCCAGGCACACTGAGCYATTCTCTTTAAAAATCCAAGAAATTATTGGGGCTTGCTTCTACCAGAMTAATACTAGGTCTGTCTGAAATGAAGTGGTAAGCTGTGTCTGACCTGTGGGCTCTGAATTTCTCACCCATATGATGTGAAAGCAGAGGAAAAGCTCAAATTTGAATTTTATGTCCCAAATCTACTTTGATCTAGGAATAGAAGTAGGGATTGTTGCTGTGCAACATTTTGTTTGGACAGCTAGGAGCTGAAATTTAAAAATTGTACGTTGGGGAGGAGGAGGGGAGGGAAGGAAGGAAAACAGATTGTTTAAATGTATGGTTTTAATCATGTAGGAAAGTGGCAGGAGAGAAGGTGTTGTGAAACCCAAGACTTTCATATGTTTTCATTTGAAGATTCATAAATCTGACCAAGTCTCTCTTTCTCAGCCTTCTCTTAGTCTCCAAAAACTGCATTTATTATTTCTAACTTCCTTTTTATAGCTATCTGATTTTTTTTTCAGAAATGCTTGAAAAACGTTTAGGTTATGTTTAAAAATAAGTGCTCATGTTATCCCTTTGCTGCATGATTGTAGAACTATAAAATAAAGATTTAGGTCAGATCACTTGGCAGCACTGACGTCACAGTGAAAATCTCTGATATTTTAGCAATTAATTGGGAGCCCAATTTGATAATACTTTGGTCTCATGGCTGCTGCCTTAAAGGACTGTAGCTGTGGAGGGATTTAAAGTCTCCCTGCAGCAGTAACACAGAATGGAAGTATAAGCTTCCAGGCATTGAAAGTCTGAATTGGGGTTTGGTTTGTTCTACTTTTGCTTTCTTTCCTGTTGTATGAATTACTGAGATTACAGGGAATGCAAAAATAAACAGGGAATCTGGAAGACATCTCAAGGTACAAGGTGTTTCATTCATGATTGCTTCACATCTGGATTGATWGGTTTTTGGCTGGCAGACTCTTTTAAACTGATTCATATTCTAGTTTTATTTATTTGAAAAGTAAAAGATATCAGTATTTAATATTTCTACAGCACAAGAACAACTAATTCTGTGTTAAGTATGCAAGGTGTTTGTTGAAGTGCAGTTCATTGCTTCCTTCAGGTTAAATCTCATGGTTTCTGCTCAACTTTTATTCCTGCAACATGTTTGTCTTGCTCTGACAAACTTTTCCCTGCTGCTAAGGGGTTTAATCCTGTGTGAGGACTTCAAAATTCCTCTAGGTAATGGTCATATCCTGATACTGACTTGTCAAGATTCTTATCCTATACTCCATTGTACCCAAAAATGATGGTGACAGAGGTTGTCATTTTTGTGAATCATTCTAATGGGAATAAATCTCTATTCTGTCAGCTAAGTATTGTCGTTAGTCACGCTGAGCTCAGTGTGAAGCTGATATGTCTCTGTGAAAGCAAAATGTAGGTTTTGGATGGACAGCCTAAAAGGTAAATGAGGTCCTGCTTTGTAGTAAGGATAGTAAGTACCAGCTTTAGAGAACATGAAATAATTAGCTGTGGAAGTTTTTTTGATGTGGGGTGCAAATGGTGTAAACAACTAACTGCATAGGTACAAGGCCCTAATTTKGGGGCTTTCAAAGCTTTTAAGTGCAAGGAACCTGGAGCAGATGTCAGTTTAGAGAAGTGTATTGGGAGTGTTCRACAGGGACAATTTGTACAAAAATTTAGACTAAACAGGTTGGTTTTGGAAAGGTGGGAGGGAAAGAAAAGTTGCAAGAGTAKAGGATGGCATCAGAACAAGGTGAAAAGGCAATTCACCCGTCAGCACTTYCCCATCTCCGGAGGCTTGCATTAAAGCGCACCCATCCAGTGCAGCTGCAGCTTCATTTTAGGAATCAGGAAATAAGCTGATAATAAGTGGCAAAGAAAGATAGGAACTGACAGCTCTCGCTGTTCAGGCTCTCCCCTTTGCGCTGGGAGAGCGAGTAGGGAGAGCTTTTCTCCTGCGGAAGTGTGCAGCGATTGCCAGCGGGCACCGTGGCTTAGCACAAAAAGAGGTAGAGCAGGAGAAGGACTGGTGGAAGCACGCGTCCCTGCCGCCGAGTGACTGAGGCACTGAGCCCTCCTGCGTGAGCTTTGCTGACTCCGTGCCCCCTCCCAGAACTGGGCTGGGAGAGATGCTGGAGGGGAGAGCAAATGACAGGTGGGGATGTGCTGACGCTTGGTTTCCAGTGGCTTTGCCGTTAGCAGCGAAGCTCGTGCTCTCCACTTTAACAAAGCCCTTGTAGAGCCCCATTAGCGCTGCCTTTGTCTTCTCTAGCCTGTTTTGTATGTAATTGTGTCATCTGTGGAAAATTTTGAGGTGAAGTGGAAGCAATTTCTCCTCGTACCAGGTGGCAGCAGAGTGAAAGCCAAATCCTGCTTTATGCCAAAGACTAACACATTCTCGAGCTTTCCTGCTTCTTCCTTTTTACCCTCCCACTGCGTTCCTGCCAGTACCGAAAACACCACCAACTTGATGAGTGGTTCATCTTGAAATGGCGGAAGGTGACTGCGGGCCCTTTCATGCTGTTTTGAATTGCGCTGCCTTTTGCGGAGTGTGGAGCGAGAGGGGACRCGCGCCTGCGTGCGGGCAGGTAACGTCCCTGATCGTGCTGCGGCCGCGTGCTGCCGTCACACCTCTGCTCTCGCAGCAGACCTCTTAGTAACCTGTGTGCCTGTGCCCTGAGCGTCTCTCCCAGCACTTTCTGGGGAGAATCACAGCAATCCTCTGATTATCTGTCTGAGGCTTTTAAAAGTAACAGTGATGCCACAAGGACCAGCCAAGACTAGCCAAGTGTTTATAAATCATGTTCCCACTGGATAACAAATAGATGGAGGCACTCAGTGATATCYGCTCCTTGCCCTCTTACAGTGAGTAAGTGGACAGCACTGGCTATTTACCTACTTTCTGGGCTGCCAGTTGGTCCATAAATAATAAACATGGATGAGGCATTGAATGAGGCACTGAATACGCACGCTGACTGAAGAGGAAGCCCTGCCCCAATAATGCTGGGTTACAGCTACAAGAGAAGAAATACAAGCCTTTACGTTCTTTTTCTTCCTGTGTTACTTCTGGTCACTTGATTGTATTGGTTTGGCCACTTGTGAACCTTGTGGCTCTTAAGTTATATGGGCCCTACCGAACAGTATGCAGTGTGCTCATTGTTGGYACAGAGGCAGTGGGAAGGCTGTGCTGCTCCATCATTAATCTTATGCCGTTCCTAAGCAGTGTGCAGAAATTGGTGCATTAAGTAACAATGCTSTTTTCAGTTCCTGAGTCTCTCAAAGACAAACCCTAACCCTGAAGAAATTTTTGTCTTTAACTTTTTTTTTCCTCCAAGCAAATTTARAAGTGGAAAAATGTTCATTTGACTTTGTGGAATGTTTCATTGGCAAAAAAAACTATTATTTTTAAATAATTACAACAAAATCCAGAGAACTTTAAACCTGATATCAGATTATTTCACAACACATCTGAATTGTTCAGGTATTTGCTTAGAACGTGAGAGGTTCAACTTCACTAGCTGGAGGAGATCTGGACCCAAATTGCATACTTAGTTTAGTTAGGGCCCAAGTTACACTGCAGGATATTATCCTGCAGTGTAAACACTAACAGTGGATCTTGGTCTTCCTGTATATGCTTTCCTGCTTTGTATAGCTTTTTTTAAACTCATTAAACCAGAAGAATCGTGCAAAGATGACTCTATGGATTACTGTTCCACATAGTCTCCTGAAAGACAAGAGACTTTTTTGGTTAAAAATCTGTGCCCCCTGCAGGGAGGATGTGGGTCTGAATCAGTTTCTCAYCTCTGAGCATCAAGGGCTGGCACAATTTTGTGAGGCATTCTCTCTGTGCCAATCACACGTTTTGTGTTTCTTCCTTTTAAGTGTTCCCAAATTGCTATTGTTGTACCTAAACTATGTTTAGGAGTCTCTTTTTTTTTTTTCATTCAAATTTGATCTGAGCTATGAAGCGGTTCGCTGGCCCTATGTTAATGGCTGTGCTTCTAGCTAAGGTACTCTGCCTGGCTCTTGTGTTGAATTTCTTCTTCCTTACACTGCAGTAAATCAGGAGCAGTTTTTCTAGTGACTTCAGTGAAGCTAAAATCAGAGGAACGTCAATGTGAAGTGACTGAGGAAAAAGGAGGGAGACGAAATATGAGGAGATTGTTGATCTGTTTTTAAAAAACAAACTCCTCTTAACCAGCCTGTTTGCAGCATTCCAACAGCTACTCATCACCCACCATCATGCCACTTTCTCTGCTGTACTTCTTGTACAAATGCCTTTGATTTTAGTGTAGTTTGCTTCATACTCCTTTAGATTTTTAGGAGCAACTAATACAGAAGGAGGAATTCTGGAAGAGGTTGTGCCTTCTCCTATTACATCTCTTTCTGTCCATACCATGCCATGTCTTGTTGCTGCCTGACTTAACACATTCCCAGTAGATCTAGCTGGTCCAGCTTATCTTGATAGCTACCCTGATACTCCAACATTAAATAGTTAAAACTGATTTAAGGAGAAATAAGGAAGCTCTCCTGTCTCTGCACAGAGGCCAAAGCACTTGCATCACTGGAATAATTAACAGGAGGGACAATTCTGAGTAAGGAAAAGCACAACAGATTAATGTTTGGACACATTATAGAAACTTCTATGCACAAAAAATGCATTAATTACTGTGCAATTCTTGCTTATGTCAGGGGAGAGTCTGAATGGTGAAAGCTTACTTCCTTAGGCCAGTCATAGGGTTGTGGTGTATGGGCAAGAACACGTTTCCAAGTACCTAATGAGAGAGATCGGCAGAAGAATGCTACCCTGTGATGATTTTCATTTCCTTCTCGTGAGTAAACAGGCTGAATTATTGATGGTTGACCTGGCCACCAGCAGCTCACAATGTCATGAGATAATAGGAGCTTCTGCTGCAGGTCTGGAGTGT